>NC_080540.1:275560457-275908722 GCF_028640845.1 Ahaetulla prasina | reverse complement strand
AAGCCTTAGTCAGTGGATGTTTAACAAGGGACGTAAGATGACAGTGGCCTCTGGTTCTAGAAACCTGAGCAAAGCACTTGAGTGAGAAAAGTTAAATAGGAGGAGAAATCAAGAAAAACGTGCGTGAATGAAACTCTAATCTGTCTGAGAGAAGTCCCCTGGAGAAAAAAATATTCTGTATTAGAAGTCACTGTGTACACACACTCGGGAGGTATTGAAGACTTCAGAGAGACTGTGAAGTCCTTGGTGATCTTTGAGCTTGGTTGTTTGTAGATGTTTCATTATCCAACTATGTATACAACAGCTTCCCTGCCAGTGTTGGTAACCCTTTGTGGTAGTTCCTTGATGGTTTGTCTGTGTTAATCCCTGCTTATTTGAGTGTTGGTTGGTGCAGGTGTTGTATTTTTTTTTGTTTCATTTTTAGCTTTTTTTAAAATTGTCTCTTGAATTGTGCATAAATACTGTCTTGATGACTGATTTGTCTGAATCTCAAGCTTCCAGGCATTCCTTACTATTTTAGGGTTTTGCTTGATTTAGAATGCTCAGTTTCCTAGGTAAAACTATAGTTGAGTCTGTCCACGTGTTGTGAGATATAGGAGTTTTCATCATATCTTCTAAGGAGCGCAGTGGCTCGAGGTTAGAATGCTGGGCTGCCGATTGTCAGGCTCATGTTCGAGATGTTGCTGCTGGGGGGCAGGGTGAGCTCCCATCACATGCTCCAGCTCACCCAACAGTTTGAAAGCGGGTGACTACCACTTTAGGGGGCAACTTCACAGAGACACAAAAGGAGTCCCCAACTGGCCGCTTCCTAGAAAACAGTGATCCCACTGGCAAATCCTTTCACCATGGAAACTTTTTTTTTTTGGAAGAAATTTTGGAAGCATTTCTGAATAGGGAGAAAAAGAAGTCTTCTGATTGTTAGTTGTTCATAGATGTGCTCTGCTAATCTTCTATTTGTCTAACCCACATAGTGGCTGTCATAGTTCTTACACTGTAAGTTGTAGATAACTTCTATTTTTGCTTCATGGGCTATTGTGTTTTTCAGTTTTCTTAAGATGACTTGGAAAGCTTTTGTTTGTGTGCTATGGTAATGTTGTGTGATTGTAATTGTTTCTTGGTTGTTTCTGAAATATTTTTGATGTACGGTAGTGCTACCCTTTTCATGGCATATGTTAATTATGCTGTAATTATGGGTTAAGTGGTCAGGCACCTTTGGATAAAGTGTGAGTATCTGCATAAGTGGTCTATTTCCTTATTCTGGTGTATTGTGTTGCTGCAGTGCATTTCTGTTCATCTGAATAACATTCTTACAGAGCTCTTTTTGAGGGAGGTTGGGTTGTTACTTTAGTAATGGAGCATTTGGTTAATTTGCATGGTTTTCAATAGAAATTTCTAATTTGCCGCCATTTCCTCCATTGATAGGATATCCAGGAAGATAGTGTATTGTTGTGTTCTCCATCCTTTGTGAATTTCATTCATTTGAAGAATGTATGTAGATGTAGATTGTTTCATATGTTTTCTCCAATTGCTCCTTTTTTATTATGACAAAAGTGTTGTCTACATGCTGGATCTATACTTTTGATTGTATGCATGGGAATGCTATAGTTTCTAGATGCTGCATTACAGTCTTTGCTATGATTCCTGAAAGTGAAGATCCCATGAGTGTTCCTCTGATTTGTTGGTATATTTTTCCATCAGACTGAAAGTAGTGAGGCAGAGGTTGATGAGGTCCATTATTCTGGATTCCTCTATCTTAGTGTACTTGGCTAGGTGGGTGTGTGGTGTAGTACTACTGCCATGGATTCTTTCACTAGTTCTGGATCTATAGATGTACAGGCTGCTGTAATGTTGAATAAACCTTAATATAGTCTCTTCTGTTCACTTTAGAGAGAGTCATTGATTTTTGCTGTGGTCAAGAAGTGGATAGAAAAGGAATGTGCTTGGTTTATAGTTAAATTTAAAGCTAGGTGATGATTAGAAAAGCCATATTTTTACTGTGTTGAGGACACCTCTGATTCACCAAGACTGTACTGGATTTTCCAAACTCTCTTGCATAAGAAATTTAAAAGGATCTTCAAATATTCCTTGAATTAAGAGGAAACTTAATAAACAAAAATATATTTATATTTATCTGACAGTCGCAGGCTTAACAGAGTTAAGAAATTACAGAAATAAATTATAGCAGAAAAAAATTAATTAGTTTGAGTTTCAATGAAAAGTTTGTAATGTAAGCACCATGCTTCTATTTATTATTTCTTTCTGGCCATGTATCTTTTTTCACAATGAAAGATATATTGGACTAGGTAATGCCACCAAAATGAAAAATGTTGCTGTACAAGCAGAAAAAAAGAACATTTCATTTAACCTGAATGGCCAGAGGAGCCCAATGAAAGTGACAAAGCTGCATGCCTGAGTATAAACTTATACTCTCTATATAAAGTTTACATGTAAACTGAGTATAAGGTACTGTATATATTCACGATATATGGAAATTAGCTTGAATTATAGGATATGAGCAAACAGGGTTTTTTTTTAAATAAAGTGACTTATAAAACAAAATTAAAATGCATTGGCAGTGGTTTGGATAGAAAAAATATATAAAATAAGACAAGGCTGGCTTGCATCAGTTTCAAGAGGAGAAAAAAGCTGTGTGCTTAGCGTGAAGAAAGTGTCAATATTGATTTGAGTTGGGAAAGAAATAATGAACTGTCAAGTTCCTCCCTGTATGATCTATTTTATTTTTTGCATTATGATTTATCTGTTTCTATTTTGCAAGTGAGCATTTACAGTAAGTGCACAAATAGTATCCTTAAATGCATTTAAAATGAATGAATATATGATGAATGAATGAACCCTCAGCCAAGAAACAGATGAGACCACACCCTCCATTCAGTGGACACGAATGGACATTGAAACCTTTATTATCTATCTATCTATCTATCTATCTATCTATCTATCTATCTATCTATCTATCTATCTATCCATCCATCCATCCATCCATCCATCCATCCATCCATCTATCTAAACACACATACAGAGAGGGACAGACAAACAGACAGACAAACGGAGGTCTAATCTTGTTTGAATATTTTATCCTTTTCGTGTTCCTGATTTGGTAAAGTACCAGATTGTCTGAAACTATCAATTAATTGACTATGCTGATCATCTGTTGGACTTTAATTATTTCATTAAATTTATGTGGTACCCATTTCATTGGCAAGTGACTCTGGGCAGCATACAAACATAAAAAACAAAGGTACAAAACATTAAAACATCTATTAAATCCACAGATTTTTTTAAAGCAAAATACCATGGGGTGGAATGAGATCTTCTTCCCAGTCCAATAAACACCTCTAATATGGAACTCTCCCAGTGGGGCCCCAGGCAAGTCAGCAGAGCCGGGTTTGAGGCTCTCATGGAAGGCCAAGAAGATGGGGGTGGATCTCTCCCTCAAGGGGCACGATGTTCCTGAGAGTGGGAGCCACAGCAGAAAAGGCCCTTGTCCTGGACCCTACTAACTGGAATTCCTTGACCAACAGGGTCCATAGTGTGTCCCTTTGCGGGAATGAGTGGGGTGGACCAATCCCATTGGGGTGATATGGTTCCTCAGGTAGCTTGGGCCCATCCATAAATGGCTGGAAAGTTTATAACTTCTTGAATTGGACCTGAAAGCAGGCCAGCAACCAGTGCAGCTTATGGAACAGCAGTCTTATATGGCCTATCCTAGGAGCCTCTAGAACTGTCCTCCTGGCTGCATTCTGAATACTCTTCAGGGCAGTCCCATGTAGAGTGCATTGTGGTAGTCCAAACGTGAGATGACCAGAGCATGTGTGACCAAGTGCAGGGACTTGATGATCTGTGATACAGATAGTAGGTTCTGTGGGTAAGTTAGTGTTGATCTAACATCAGCATTAAGCTCCAACATAGGACATGACCAAAAATTAAAGGTGTTTTGTAGCCACCTAAATACTTCATTTTTTTACCAGAATTGATGACTAAGTGGATGCAAATTGTGCTATAAAGGGGCATGCAAGGCCAAAAAGATCTTAATGAAAAAAGTACTTGAATACCCGTTATGCAAGGAAGGAGCTCCATTGCAACATTGCAGAGCCGCGTACCCTCATCCTCCTTCTCAGCAGACCCGCCTCTTTCCCAAGGAGCACTTTCAGGCGGCAGCGCTGCAATCCCCTCCTCAAATCCAAAAGGATTCTCGGTTCCCCACTGCCCATTGCAGGGGAACTGGCCGCCGCCTGAAACGCGACACTGAAATTTGCCTTGGGGAATCGGGCCAATGGGCAACAGTGGGAGGGATGTTTCACGGCTCCCGCTCGGCTCCACTTGGTTCCTGGCCATAGAAAGGGCTTAGGCAGTGGTGGCAAAGCGTTTATCAAACCAGCTTTACCCCAAGCCACAACGTGGCCTCAAGGCTACCGCCCAAGCAGAAGCAGCCAAGCTGGTGCAAAGCAAGTGCAGCGGCATCTCTAATCCCTACTGAGGGGTGCTCACGGCCCCCTCCGCGACTCCTCCGGTGTCTTCGCCGGATTATTTGGACACTTACAAGCGAGCGCAGCTAAAGGCGCTGCTGTCTCACGTCAGCTGTCCCCAGAAAAAAAGTCACATTGACCTCAAGAGACCCTATCGGCAAGAGCTATATAGCCGCTGTGAAGGCAAAAGATTATCTTGCGACAACACCTACAGCTTCAAATATATTGTTTGATCTGTGCAGTTTGTGTGCTGAGGTTGCATTTAGCTATGCATTTTGTTTCATAATATAGATTTGACTTTAGGATTCTGACCTGTTAATGGGCTAAAGATGTTTACAATGCTAAGCTATATTTGTAATTTATCACTGTACTGCCTAATTAATAAAACTTAAATTCTAAAAAAAAAAAAAATCATCCCCCACCCCACTCATTCCAGTTAAACGCATGTAGAGTTATAGGGTTTGTTTTAAACAGATAACTGTGCTGCTCGTTATCAAAATCAAGAAGTCTGGACATGGCTGATTCTGATGCTGATAGGCAGAGGCAAAATTCTTTTTTTCTTGTCCCCCCCCTCCCCAAATTAAGGTGCGTCTTATACTCTGGTGCATCTTATATGCCGAAAAATACGGTAGATGTTTTCTGAACAAGGGGTGAAATGAGGGAGAGATATCGTTGTATACACGTTTTATATATGCTGATTACTGGATAATTCAACAGAAAAGAATTTCAAAAGTTTGGCTTCTCATGTTAATGCAGTCTGCTACCCAGGATTGTAATGCAACAGATGTTAATAAATTCATATCAAGGCCATCCCTTTTATGTTGTTGAGATATGACAACTATAAGGTATGAAAGTGGGATGTATATGATTTGATTTTTAATACTTCAAGGATTTATTCATTTTTAATATTATTTCATCATAAAAACTAAAATACAAAACAGTAAAACAAAATGAAACAAAAGCATGCATTCAATCCTAACAGTGACAAAAAAAATAGCGTGCAAAAAAAGAGGAAAAGTGATCAATTAAATTTAACATTTAACATATAGGATCCACTGTGGCTGGATGCTGAAAGAAAAAATAAACCAGTAATTCTCCTCCTCTTTGATAGATAGATACCTGTAGGTGGTAGATAAATAGGTAGATAGGTAGATAAATAGATGAAAAAAGAAAAAGCGGTCAACAGGTTGAGCTAAACATTACACTAATCTTCAAATCCCTCTGTTAACCATCTATTATACTTAGCACATAGAAAGTCCACAAACAGTTCCTAGTCTCTTATAAAGCTGTCTAGTTATTCATTTGGTGCACTGCTTGTAACAGGGACCATGTTAATATAAATCTACATTCTAAAAGTCCATTTATTGAAATTAGACTTGTCTTTGCAGAACTAAGAACTGACATTGATCTTTGGTTGGCCATACCTCATCTAGAATATGGTACTCAGCTCAGAGAACAACAGTTTTGGAAGGACACTGCTAAATTGGAACAAGTTCAAAACACAACAACCAAGCTAAGGAACTTTGAAAAAAAAACCTCACAAGGAACAGTTGGAGGCAATAGGCACATTTAAATCTAAAGAAGAATAGACATTCCAAAGATTTATATCTGTCTCCAAGTATCTGAAGAAGTGTTATGTAAAGATGGTGAGAAATGTTCATATTTGTTCCAGAAAATGGAATAAGAAACAATGGTTTTAAAAAAACAGAAGTAGATTTCAGCTGGACATGAGACATTATGCTATAGTAATTTTGCTATTCAGCAGTGAAACAGATTTTCTCTCTAAGTGGGGATTCTTTTTGACTGAAGAGGATGGTAATCTCTGTGTGTGCTGTAATAATAGATTACTATGTAGGCCAGGAAATCAAACTCGATTTCATTGAGGACCACATCAGGTTTATGTTTGATCTCAGGGAACTGGGTTGGGCTTGGCCAGGGTAGGCGTGGCCAGCTTGACGTATTTGTGTCGGGGGCACCTCTGGTGGCCCAAGTGCTCTGCCAGTGAAAATGGGCTCCAAAGCTCCATTTTCAGCTGCCACGGCAGCCCTCTCGAGCTCCATTTTCAGTGGCAGAAGCACTGCGGGCTGGTCCTTCGCTGTTTCCAGGGTGGCTCTGCAGGTCAGATCTAAGTTCCCTGTGGGCAGGATTTGGCCCCCGGGCCTTGAGTTTGAGACCTGATGTAGGCAGAGGGTGAGCTAGATGATCATCAAGGTATTTTTCCAAACCAGTGCTGTCATTCAATGAATCTTTTCCATGTAAAAAAACTGCATCATTTCGAAATCTCAGAGTTCAATTTTCTCCTTTTCAAAGGAAACTATCCTGCAAAAAACTGAGAGTTTCAGATAGTGTTCATAAAGCTCAAGTCAAATAAACTCACTGTGCCATGATAGTATCCAGATATTAATACAAAAGAAATACAGAATTGTGGTATTCCCCTATTTATGAGATATTTTGTAGTGGCAAAAAATGCCCATGTGTTTTAATGTTTCAATGAAGGTAAGATAGGGAGTATTATTTTTATTATAGTACAGTCAGTGTAATGTTGTTATACAAACCCAGTGGTGGGATTCTGCCGGTTCTAGGCGGTTTGGCTGAACTGTTTGTTAAATTGCCGGTTACCCCACCCCTTTCCCCTTCCCTCCCCACCATTACTTACCAGACTCACAGCATCGTTTGTTAAATTGCTGACACGCACTCTCCTCCCCCCTGGGAGCACACCGAACCATTTGTTAAATTTCTGGCTCAGCCACCCCTCGCCCCGCCCTGCCCCGCCCCGCCCCACCACTATTTATTGGCCTCAGAGCACACCAAAGCGTCTTTTAAATTGCTGGCTCGCCCTCCAATTGCCCCGCCCCACCACTATTTATTGGCCTTGCTCGCAGAGTTACACAGTTTGCCTTAGTGACACACTGAGGCATAGCTGTAGCTATCGCTATCCTTTCGCTCATGGCCCAGCCTTTCCTACTTTTGCTGCGGCCTACCACTCTGTTCCCCATCTCGGACTGCCCACCTCGGACTGCCCCGACCGCTCCAGCAGCAGAAGGCAAGTACAGCCGAGTGCTGCCCTGGGGAAGCAGGAATGGGAAAGGTGGTTGACCTGAGCCCGCCCAGCTGCTGGCCGTGACCTACCCCCATTCATGCACCTCGCTGCCCACCCGATACATGCACCTCGCTGCCCACCCGATCCAAGAACCACATGGCTGCCAACCGAAGCCTACCTGCATCCAAGCCTCTTGCTAGCCAGCCGATTCAAGCTCCTTGCTGGCCACGTGGCCAGTGAGGAGCTTGAATCGGCTGGCTAGAGAGACGCTTGGATGCAGATAGGCTTCGGTCGGCAGCCGCGTGGCACTTGCATTGGGTGGGCAGCGAGGTGCATGTATCGGGTGGGCAGCAGCCCAGGGCCCAAAACGCTACTTCCCACACAAACATCAACCCCATTAACCAATTAACAACACAGCCAACCAATCAGCTTGCAACAGCTAGGCCAGCAATTCTAAAAACTCCATTAACCAATCAATATGTAGCAACACAGCCAACCAATCAGCTTGCAACAGCTAGGCCTGCAATTCAAAAAACACCACCCCCCACCAGTATTTATAGAGAAACAGCGGTTAAAATCCACACTTTGCTCACATAAGAACAAAGCCAAACCTGAAGATGATGAGTGAGATCTCATCGAAACGTTGCCTAACTACTTCCAATCTTACACAGGAAAAGACCCGAACATACCAAAACCTGCATACATATACCCGTGGAAACCTATGAAAACATATTATGTGTGTGTGTGTGTGTGTGTGTGTGTGTAATAATTACATATTATATATTACTATGTTTTAGTTTCTGTGCCCATAGCCATGGCCACCCGGTCACATGAGCAGCTAGGCTCGCCCACCCAGTCACATGACCAGCTAACCACGCCCAGCCAGTCACATGACCAGCCAGCCACACCCCAAAATAAGCCACGCCCACAGAACCGGTTGTTAAAAAAATTGAATCCCACCACTGTACAAACCTGTATAATAAGATAGGCTGGTCTACTTGGGGCATTCATAATCCAAGATAAAATATTTGGAAAAAATGGGGAAAGGTAAAAAAAAAAAGTGTGACCTTAGGGACTAAATCATTAAAAATGGAAAGATGTTTGAATGGAATGTTTGAATGAGGAATTTGAAGTAATAGGAAAAAATGATACTATTTCCATGGAACAAATTTTAGGAATGAGGTTCAGAAAGGGACAATGAGCTGTCATATAGGAAGAAAATGTGAAAAATAGGGTAAAGTGGAAAAATAAAGATAGCTTAAAAAGAAATCTTGTACTCTATGGAAAACAGTAAAAGAATTGGAGAAGTTTATGTGCCTAGATCTATTTTTGAATTGTCGAGGTTATGAAATAGCACAGTATTATTTGCATAAATTTTCTGACAGAGGGATGTGTGCAGGTGTGCCATTTGGGAGCCATTAGAACAGCATTCCACCCTGTGTTAAAAACTAGAAGATGAGGGTTTGGGTGGAGAAAAATCAGGGGCAGGGCGGGAAGAGAATGAAGTAGCGTTATTGAAACTACATGGTTGGAGCAGAAAGTAATGAGAAGAATGAAAAATGGGACTGAATATTTTGGCATTAATTTCTATTAAGGAAAATTCATTTATAAAATAAAATACTTCACTTAATATAGTATTTTGTGTCTGTTGCACATTTTTATAAGCTAGTGTAAGAAAATGCATAGAAAACTGTCTGAATTACAACTTTGAGCCAATTGTCCTTTTCTTTTAGCAATTTAAGCTATTATGTATTATTTTATTTTCTACCAATATTTAATAAGAATAAAATTTACATCAAGGGGCTAGAGATAGCTGCTATTAGTACCTTTGCTAGAATTTTTAAAAACCTAAATATTGGATCGTGTTGGCATTATTGAATCTTTTAATTCTTCAATTATTATTGTTGCAGGATTGTGTAAAATGAGAAAACTAGGATAGATTAAAAAACTTATTTGAAAGCTTTTTAATGTATTATTTCATTTCTGCATATATTAAAAATACTATATAGCTTAATTTTGTCACGTTCACTGGTTCTTATGATTTAACTCCTTGAAAGCTATGAAGAAGTAATGAAAGAAATTACCTGTCTTAAACTGATAGATGCTTTCTATGAGCGACTTCTATTTTAGTGCCCTTTAAATTCAAACATGAGAAAATTGCAGAAATTTACAATTCAATGTGTGTTTCATCAGGGAGGAATTCACAGATTGTTTTGACACCCAGTTACAAATTCAGCATGAAGATGGACGTCTCATGAAATTTGCAGCTGCTGATTGAATTTATATTTCCATAAAGCCCATCAACAGTAGCAGCCTGAAGGGAAGTGTTGGGGGGAAATGACAAAAAATGTGAGGCTAGCATTTTTCTTCAGAGTTATAATGACAAATTACTTGTAATAAGGTCTTACACTGACCAGGATTAAACGAAAAATATAGGCAGCCAGAAGGGAATTATTTCTTTCCTCCCCCCTCCCCCATTGATTTGAACTAAAACCATCTAGAGCTGATATCTAAATATATGTTTAGTCATCTGCAGGATATGCTAAATGCAGTCACAAATCAGAAACGTTCTCACCTTAGGGAGAAAAAAAAAGGAAACATTTGCAGGTAATTATAGAGAATTTGTCATACAGATAATCTTATTTTATACTAATGTCCTGCGTTTGAAGATGAATGTTATACTCACACAAAAGTAGGCCATCTTCATAGGAATCCTCCCCCCCCCCATGGCCCCCATCATCTGCCTTTTCTTTCCCTTTCAGCTCTGAAATTGGTTTTCAGGGAAGCAGGAGAAAAGATTATTTAAAACCTGTAAACAAAAAAGAGATTACTTTGATGTTCTAATATTAATAAAGCAATTAGTAAATTAAAACAAATTGTACAGATTTATTTATGCTTTGAAATATTAAATGGAGCATTAAAAACTGTGTTCCTATAGAGAAAAAGGGAAAATGTTTGTAAGTGGTTTATTAGGTAGGCATTATTATGGCTATAATATTGTAGTTGTTAAGAGAATACTTCCTTAATTTCCAAAAACTATGTATCTCAACACATTTTAGGAATTAGGAATTAGATTTCATTCTTTACCAAAAGTTCATGTATATTTATGTATAACAAGTAGATACATATTAATGTTTATCTAAGTAAAAATGATGAATTTTTATTTATGAAAAAGAGGTTAGTTAGAAAAAGAAGGTAAGAGGTCTTTTTCAGTTAGAAAAAGAAAAGATAAAGAAGCAACTTCTAATCTTTGCAGCAGCTATAAACAAGCTTATTATCCCTCTTCTCTCTTTAAGATTACATTACAGAGATTCCTTATGTCCTATTTTCAACCTTTTTTTCAATCAGCAAATATAGAAATAACAATTTCACTTTTTTCCAATTTCAGTTAAAGGCCCATAAAAGGGCCGTGGATAGCTCAGGCTGTTAGAAGCCTGTTATTAGAACACAGCAGCCTGCAATTACTGCAGGTTCAAGCCCGGCCCAAGGTTGACTCAGCCTTCCATCCTTTATAAGGTAGGTAAAATGAGGATCCAGATTGTTGGGGGGGCAATAAGTTGACTTTGTAAATATACAAATAGAATGAGACTATTGCCTTATACACTGTAAGCCGCCCTGAGTCTTCGGAGAAGGGCGGGATATAAATGTAAATAAAAAAAAAAAGATTTCTTTATGTCTTTTATAAAAGTACTTATTGTTTTATCCCTGATGAGAGAGGGCAGTTTTGCCATTTCTGCTAATTCTGCCATCTTTACAATTCATTCATCTATTATATAGCATTGTTCTCCAACTTGGGTGCAATTACCATATAGAAAATATTAATATATAGAACACTGATTCTGTTCTTATCAAAGTATTTTAAAATATAATCTATAATTAATATATAATATCTTGAATTCCTCAAACCTTACAAAATGGACTACCTATTTCTATCATAAATGTGCTATAGTATTAGCCACATACTCTATGCCATACACTAAATAAATAATGTGTTTCACATTTCCAGCATTGATCAGATGTATCTCTATAATCTTAAATGATTTCTCTCATGTCATATAGCAACAATATTTTATAAAAATGCTCTCTTAAATGATTGCACAATGTAAATTTCAATCCATTTTACTTCCACTGCTCCATCTGCATGTTATAACCAAAGTTCTTAGCCCATTTTACCATGCAATCATTAACTTGTTTTCCCATTTCAAATCTCAGCGGAAGTTTATATATATTTTCAATTACATGTTTATTATGTGTATATAATTCAGTTTCATATTTTATCTTAAGTTGTTCATGCTTTTTACCTGTATTAAATCTTTTAATTTAATAAAGTTTTCTCCAAATTGTCATATTTTTCAAAATTTAAAATAAGAAAGTCCAATTCAAATTGTCAAAAGCCTTCTCCACATCGAAAAAATCAACATGGCTTGTTTCTTTCATTAAGATGTTCTAAATATGAGATGGTGTAGGGTTTCCTGCCTGGGCAGGGGGTTGGACTAGAAGGCCTCCAAGGTCCCTTCCAACTCTGTTGTTATGTTATGTTAAATATTCTAAGATATTAAGAATATTTCTTTTGGCACTCTGTACATCTTTTTGTTTAATGAAGTCAGCCAATCATCTTTAGCAAGATGGTTTGCTGTATTTGTTATATACTTCCCTCCTTTTGACCCAATTGCCTTTCCTCCAGGTTTTCTTTTAATCTTCCATAAAAAAATTGTTACATATCTATGCTATATGTGCACTGCTTGAAATGTATTGACAGTAACTGTACCTGTTTGGAAGATGAGGTAATAATTTCCCCTTCTTGATACTAAGTGATTAGCACTGACTGCAATGAATAAGATCTTCGTGAACAGCTTTAATAAATACACTGTTGATTGAAAGTATTATTATAGACCCAGTTCAAATTAAAGAAGGTTAAGTAACAGGTCCCATCAATTTAAATACTTCTAAGGTTTGCAGTGTCTTGATGCAAACTATTGTCAGTGCAGAACAGACTTCAGTTTAAAAATCTAATTTCATTTGAACCCATTTGGTGCTTCAGCTGTAACTTGATCCCATCAGCCATCATTTCTGTTTCTATTACAGCACTTCCCTCTGCCTTTAGTTCTCAGTAATGATACTGATATGTGTGACAAAGAGAACCTGTATCAATAATGAATATGCAAATAGTTGCCAAATCAGAATTTTTCTTTCAGTGTGACTTGAACCCAAACACCCACACTTTTTTTAATGGATGCAGAATTTCTCCTTACGTTGGATTTCATTGATGCTCAGAACGCCCTTCAGGTCAGAAAAGCAAACCTTTAGTAGTGGATAAATTTGAGATGTGTTGTAAATGTTCTTTTAAAATAGTTTCCATTCGGACAGTGCAGGGCACAAACATATACATATATATATATATATATATATATATATATATATATATATATATATATATATATATATATATATATATATATATTTGTTTTCTGAGGTTTTCTGGTGTTTGTATGTAGGTCTTTGGTTATTGGGTTTTCTCCAGTAAAATTGGAAGTGTCTTGGCGACGTTTGACGAAGTCTCATTCGTCATCTTCAGGCTTCAGCTTGTGCTTCTGGGAGCAATGTGTGATTGCAGCTGTTTCTTCCTTTTTAACTGCTAGTGGGGGTTCACCCCCACTAGCAGTTAAAAAGGAAGAAACAGCTGCAATCACACATTGCTCCCAGAAGCACGAAGCTGAAGCCTGAAGATGACGAATGAGACTTCGTCGAAACGTCGCCAAGACACTTCCAATTTTACGCGGGAGAAAACCCGAATAACCAAAGACCTACATATATATATATGTATGTATATATATATATATAAAATATTATAAGCAGACACCTTCTAGAAATCCTTTAAAGCTACCACATGAGAGGTACAAAAATGGTAACAAATAAACACAACTATTTTCTTTGCTCCCATCTAGTGGGCACCAGGATTTTAGTAGTAGACTATTTCTTCCCAGATGTCTACCTTATACTTTTTCTGGGCTATTTACCACATTTTCAATCAAGTAATTGCAGCTACCTGATGTTTTTATTTTCAAATATATGGTCCAGGGGTGAAATCTAAAAATTTTCCCTACCGGTTCTGTGGGCGTGGCTTAATTGGTGGACTTGGCTTGGTGGTCAGGTGACTGAATGGGCATGGCCAATAATAATAAATAATAACAATAATAAAGTATACAAAACTTGGGAGCGCACCGGTCTACCTTCTTTAAAAATAGAGGCACCAGTCTTCTAATTGCCTTTTATTGGGAGGCACTGGTTTACCTTCTTTAAAAATAGAGGCACCAGTCTACCAAGTGCCTTTTATTGGGAGGCACCGATCTACCTTCTTTAAAAATAGAGGCACCGTCTATTAGCTGCCTACAGCGCTGATCAGCTGTAGTGCGGCCCTTTGAAGTGCTGTGGCAGTCATTTAAGGCCATTTGCAGCTATATCACCACTGAGAGCTTCAGGGACAGAAAAGAGGAACAACAAGGCGTGGGCAGTAGTGGGGGGCAGGGATTTTTGCTACCGGTTCTCCGAACTACCTGCCCCCCATTGCTACCGGATCGCGCGATCTGGTCCGAACCGGGAACATTTCACCCCGATATGGTCCTATATCTAGAATGTTTCAATAAATAAGACTATGTTACAAATTGGAATTTTGCAAAATTCCAGCTTATAGTTTAAGTTTCAAAACTTAAAATATGAAATAAAATCTAATTCCAGGAAAGATTACCAGGAAAGTACAAAGGAAAGAGTCTGTGGAGTCTTTGAATGCCACTCTGTCTACATTTGAAAGTGACTTGATTTACAAATGAGAAGACAAAAGGATTGAAGTGAGCATAGGCTTCTATCTAGCTGCTACGCTAGCCAAAATGTAATAGTCACATGTAAATATGTCTAGTTTTTTAAAATACCAAAATATTTTTATGACGTTTTGAATTTTCATAAATGCTCTCTCTAGGCCTAACAATGTTAAGGCCTAGAACACCCAAGAACTGAACAAGAAACTTAAAAGTATTTTAAAAGTATTTGCATATGAAGAAAATTGTTGTTAATTTTAAATACACAGATAGCTGAATTAAAATGACATTCCTTAAAATTGTGGTAGCCAAGAGCAGCATAAGTAATTATTTCTGAAAATTTTTCCCTTTCAATTGAGCATTGGGTTGTATCATTAAATGGCAAATCCTATATCCTACAGTTTTCAATGATATATCGTTCAGAGGACAGTTTTGGTAATGAGGGGGTGATATATTAAAAAACCACTCCCAACAAGGTTTGATCTCCCAAGTGATCAAGCCCTCAGTACCACCCCTAATTTTTACTACAGGAAAGCTGCTATGTGGGGGGGGGGAAGAGAAAGATAAATACCCAAATACCCTTAGCTGGCTAAATTGCTTAAGCATCATTTTCAAATTGTGCTGGCTGTGCTTTAGCAAGAAGCAGTGGATTGTTTCAAGATTAATGAGAAGGGAACTTACCTCAGTTAGCCTTCTAAATTGTTTGAATAAGGAACCAGTAAAGTTTACTATTGGCCACATTCATTGTGGAGTTGGAAGGGAACACAAGGAATGTTTAAGCCAACCTCTGCAATGTACAGGTAAATCAATTAAGCTGTCTTTGAGACGTGCCTGACCAGTCTCTTCCTAAAACCCTTACACTCCCATAGTGTGGGAAGTGTGAGGGGAAACCCCACATTTCCATAGAGTAGTCTGTATGATTGTCAAGAAGTTTTCTTGAATGAAATCTTGATAGCTGAAACTTAAAATAGCCATTTTTTTTCCTGATTCTGCTTTCTGTGGCACTGGAAATCAGTTTCTGCCCATCTTTTTTATGGCACTCTCTTATGTAATTGATACCATCTCTTTTCTTCAGACTGAATATACCAAGTTTCTTCAGACTGTCCTCATAAGGCATGACTTCAAGTCTCTGTATCTGTGTTACCCTCAATATCCTTTTTTAAAATACGACGTCCAGAATCAGACACAGCATTCCAGGTGTGATCTCATCAGTGCAGTATTAGAAGGGAGTAAGGGATTCTTATATCTTTGACACAGTGTTTCTTCTGTACAATCTAGAAATGTGTTAACTCCCATAGCAACTACCTCACATTGTTCAGCTTCTTGTCAAGGTCATACTCAAGTCCTCCAGTGTAATGCTTCCAAACTGTGGATCCTGCATCTTAATATGTGATTCTTATATACTTTGTTTTTCCTGATTTTAATGCCTTACTTTCTCCCTGTCAAAGGACATTTTATTCATTTCAGGCCAGTTTCTCAATCACATTAGTTTGCAGTCTTGGTGCTGGATAGCTTGGATAATTCTGTGTCATCATAATTTGATAAGCAGCCCATCCGTTCTATAATCGATGTCATAAATAAAAACATTAGATAAGTTCTTGTACGTTGAGCACCAAACGAACAATGAGTACTGGGACAAACTTTAAAAATGCACTGAATACCAAATTTGATGAGTTTCAAATATCAAAGCACCATTGTACCATGTACAGTGTATATACATACTGTATGTATATACTATTTCATACTACAATTCTCAAGTTATTGGAAAAATAAAATAAAACTATACCAGTTATGGGCAGAGGTGGGCTGCACTTTCTTTAACAAAGGGTTCGCTGGTTGTGAGCACGCATGCACTCTCACTTCACTCACAAGCGCCCATTTGGGAGGCAAACGGAGCTTCAAACAGGCTCCTAATCAAGCAGCTCTGGTGAGAACAGCAGGGGCGGCGTGGAACACAGCTGGGCCAGCCAGCGAGTTAGAATAGAATAGAATAGAATAGAATAGAATTTTATTGGCCAAGTGTGATTGGACACACAAGGAATTTGTCTTGGTGCATATGCTCTCAGTGTACATAAAAGAAAAGATACGTTCATCAAGGTACAACATTTACAACACAATTGATGGTCAATATATCAATATAAATCATAAGGATTGCCAGCAACAAGTTATAGTCATACAGTCATAAGTGGAAAGAGATTGGTGATGGGAACTATGAGAAGATTAATAGTAGTGCAGATTCAGTAAATAGTCTGACAGTGTTGATGGAATTATTTGTTTAGCAGAGTGATGGCCTTCGGGAAAAAACTGTTCTTGTGTCTAGTTGTTCTGGTGTGCAGTGCTCTATAGCGTTGTTTTGAGGGTAGGAGTTGAAACAGTTTATGTCCAGGATGCGAGTGATCTGCAAATATTTTCACGGCCCTCTTCTTGATTCGTGCAGTATACAGGTCCTCAATGAAAGGCAGGTTGGTAGCAATTTTTTTTTCTGCAGTTCTAATTATCCTCTGATGTCTGTGTTTTTCTTGTTGGGTTGCAGAACCGAACCAGACAGTTATAGAGGTGCAAATGACAGACTCAATAATTCCTCTGTAGAATTGGATCAGCAGCTCCTTGGGCAGTTTGAGCTTACTGAGTTGGCGCAGAAAGAACATTCTTTGTTGTCCTTTTTTAATGATGTTTTTGATGTTAGTTGTCCATTTGAGATCTTGCGATATGATAGAACCTAGAAATTTGAAGGTTTCTACTGTTGATACTGTGTTGTCAAGTAAGTTATAAATGGATGGCATAGAATGGGCGGGTGGGCGGACCCAGCCAGCAATCAGAGCTAAGGGTTCACCCGAACCCTTGCAACCATGCAGCAGCCCACCACTGGTTATGAAATCATTCTTAATTATCTACAATTTCTCCCCCTTGAAACAGGTCAGAACATTAAAGAGAGAAGAATTGTGAAAGTGCTCAATCTAAAAGAATACCAGTATGAATCTGGAGCCATTCCAACAGAGTGGGAAGGTAAGACTTTATTGGCATTGTTGGGGAAAAGCATGACTTAATGACGCCCACCTCTCCCAAGCTGTACAGAAAAGACACAGGACAAGATTTCCAGCCTAACCCTTACCACTGTAAGAATACTTAAGAAGGCACAAGTTTGTCTTTCTTGACATTTTGTCTCTTCTGTTTGTCCAGACATCATTTTCTCTTGTAGAGTGCTGTTCCATTTCAATAGCTACAACCCCCTCCCCCCCCCCGAAAAATGTAACTTGCAGATAGGTGTGAACTTGATCCATAGCCTTAGATGCATAAACCTAGATTCAAAATTCAGTTCTAAAGTGTTGACTTAAAAAAAAACTGGGCAAATTAATATAATGTCTGAAAGTTGGATAGAAAAATGCAAGACTCAGCTCTGAGCACATTTTGAAGTAAGAAAAGCAGTTTTGATCGAATGACCCTTGACAAGTATGCATGTAAGCTAAATGTTTTAGATGGTTTCCCCAAGATTAGGATAAGTTTGCACATCTAAGATTCTTATTACCTAGGAAATAAACCATGTGTGGCAAGATAAAGTTTTAGTTGCATTTGCTTTTTTTAACACAACACTTAAGCATCCTTATAATTACTATAGGATTTTCTCCCCTTTGTGATTATTGTGGCACTAAATTGAAAGGATTTGTGAAGAGCACAGAAATAAAGTGTTACAAATAGTCTTTTTTTTCCCTTTAAACACAGCTGCTTTTAGGGACCAGAACGTGGAGAAAATGTTCTCTTTGTTTTCTTACCCATTATTTAGGCAAAGAAGGTGTGCAATATATTTTTGTTTGTGATAAAGAGAACATAAGAACCCAGGTGCTTAAATACAAAGAGCAACATTAACTGGATTTTTTTACTTAACAACTGCTAAATGTTTCCATTTAGAGACTGTGATGTAAAAAAATCACAGGCCACATTTGCTTCTTCTGTAAGAGAAGAAGGTTGGGTTTTAACAACATTTATATAACTTTGTGTTCAAAACATTATTTCACTACATCAGTTCCAATGAATGAAGACATTTATTCCAGTTTTTAACATTTTTCCCTATATGAAGCTGTGGGAATTTATATAACTTTGTGTTCAAAACATTATTTCACTACATCAGTTCCAATGAATGAAGACATTTATTCCAGTTTTTAACATTTTTCCCTATATGAAGCTATGGGAATTTATCTTTTCCCATTCTTGCTAATGTGGAGTGTCCGTTACAGTTTACATGCATTACAGAGTTTTGCCTTTTTGCATATAACATACATTACAGAACCTGTGGTTGCATATGTTTGTGGATGAAGTTCTTTTTAATTTTTGTGCATTTCTTTATTGGAGTAAGCATCTTGAGAATTTAATGAACAGAAAAGCAAACTGTGAATTGAAGGAATAATCTACTCAGGTGTGGACATATTTTATATCTGGTGCAGACACATTATGCACAAATAAAAAATTAGCAAACACTCCCTTCAATTGATTAGTTTGGAAGACTTTTCTCAAGCTTAATTATTATAGGAGACCTTTTAAGCCGCATTTAATTCACGGGCCAGAGGATTCCCATTACTAAATAAATAACTAAGTTTATAGTTGTACTGTAATCACAACTCATAACATATAACGTACCATAAAATAAAATACAATAACCATAGAATAGTAAGAATTTCAATAGTTCACAGATTAGACTTGACACGATACAGAAAGTGTGGGTTTCTATGTTTCTCAAAATGAAGTAGCACTTATAACTGTTTTATAGATTTCTTCATTTGCCCAATAAAGCTTGAAATATAATAACATTAGAAATTGTTTTCCTTCTCCTTATTCATATTCTGTAAAGATAAGCAAAGAGTACATTTAAACAATAGGATTACATCGTTGCTCATATATAGCAAGACATTCTTGATAGATAATAGTCAACTACAGTACTGAATTCTTCAAAGACTGTACGATTCATCTTTCTGCTCAGGATGAATAGAAATTAACATAAGATGTTTACTTCAATTGATTATTATTATTATTGTATTTCCTTTGTATAAGTGCTATAAAATATTTTGTGTCATAAAATCTGGGTACATTTTACTTACAATCCTTTCAAATAAAAGTAAGCTGATGATTTTTACCAAACTCCCACAAAACTCCCAACTCCCATCGGAAGCCTGAACATGAATGTTCCTTGTTCAAACCAGGAACATAATAATAGAGGATTAGGAATGCTTTTACTTACATATCTAGGGAACATCCATATTTACTTTGCCTAGGTTTCTTTTTAAGAGAAAATGCAAGGCATTATTTTTTCAGTGCAGAAAATGGTCATAACCTTTATGGTTTTTAATTCTCAGTGGACACTGATTGTATCTGAAGATAGAAGGTGCTATTTCCTTTTTCCATATTGTTAGTCTTCGTGAAAAATATAGTGACTTTCAGTGTCTTTGGAGACTTCAGCATTTGTGTTTTTCATGCTGTATTTTACAGTCGGTGTGTTCAAGTTGGTCTCTCTTTGTTTAATGGGTAACATTTAGTGATTAATGGGAGTTTTAATTTGCATGCTCTCTTTTACGCTTATTACAATGCGCTATATGCCACTAGGAGTCTTAAAGTTCAATGAAAATCTCATGCATACTAATGAGAATGCAGATGAGCACTGAAATGAAAGAATGCCAAGATCTCAAGATAGGAAATGTCCAGTTTATCTTGCTTACATTCTGCTTCGAAAATGGTACCGTAGCATTATCATGAACACATGCTACAGATAATGCTATACCATATTTATAATTAAAGACAACCGTTTAATTAAATGATTTGAACTACAGTGGATTTACAAAACTGTGGAAGAGCATGTTGCAAAATCGGACTCTGTCTATACATTTATACACTTTCTTTGTTCATTTTGGGTGGGAGGGTACTGTTCCACTTAGAAATTATTTTGGCTGCAATTCCATGAAAGTGCTTTGTTTTGTTAGGATAGAATTTACAAAGTTTTTTCTAAAAACAGATGACATATTGGCTATGTTTCAAAATTTGAAGAACAAGGGACAGTTCCACTAACAATTACTAAAATCGGGTCTGCTTTTATTTCACCATTTTTTTTCTAAACTGAAGTAGAGATTTCTTGTACAATTCACATACTGTAGCAGAAATTCTTTGAGAATTACTAACTTCTAATAAAAGCATTGGATTTATTCATGGTGGGGGGGGGAGAGATTTATTATTTTAGTGGATTATAGACTAACATCTTTTACAATCAGCACCATTGGAAGACCTGAATGATCAAGTTAAGGATAAACCATCATGGAGAAAATATATGCAGTCGCTAGGAGTAAAAATGACTTCATGACAGGTAATCAATCAGTAGTAGCCATGTTTGAGTATACTGAGTAGTATATATTGGGATATTACGTTTTTTGAAGAATGAAGAAGCAAAGAAATTTGTGAGGTTGCTTCTTACTATAATGAAATTGCATTATTACTCATTTTTGGAGTAATTTTTTAAGCTCATTTTTAAGTTCATTCGTAGCTGATTGTGAAAAATGTGTGAATTAATATCAGAGAAATCAAGAGTAAAAATAGCCACTCATATTGTCTGGTATTGAATCTAGTACGAAAACCATTTATTTCTCATTTTATGCTGATAATCTTCAGTCTCACTGTCTCTTTCCCGGCAGAACTATATATTATTATTATTATTATTATTGTTTCGATTTCTATACCGCCCTTCTCCCAAAGGACTCAGGGCGGTTTACAGTCAAAGTAAAATCAATTAATACAAAGGAAAATTTAGAGTTGGTTGAAGAACTTAAAACCAATAAAACCTCTTATTAAAACCCCACTAGGCCAGTCCTGCACGGTGAAACAGAAATGTTTTCAGCTCGCGTCGAAAGGTCCGAAGATCAGGGAGTTGACGGATACCTGGTGGTAGCGTGTTCCAGAGGGTTGGTGCCCCCACAGAGAAGGCCCTCCCCCTGGGTGTCGCCAGCCGACATTGACTGGCCGACGGCACCCCAAGGAGAACCTCCCTATGGGAGCGCACTGGTCGATGGGAGATCGCCGGGAGCAGCAGGCGGTCCTGTAAGTAACCCGGTCCTATGCCATGGAGCACTTTAAAGGTGGTAACTAACACCTTGAATTGCACCCGAAAGACCACCGGAAACCAGTGCAGCCTGCGCAGGAGAGGTGTTATATGGGAGCAATGAGTCGCTCCCTCTATCACCCGCGCGGCCGCATTCTGAACTAATTGAAGTCTTCGGGTGCTCTTCAAGGGAAGCCCCATGTAGAGAGCATTGCAGTAGTCCAGACGGGAAGTAACGAGGGCATGAGTGACTGTGCACAAGGAATCCCGGTGTAAGAAGGGACTCAACTGATAAAAAGCTCCCCTGGCGATGGCCGTCAAATGCTCTTCTAACGACAGTCGTGCATCCAGAAGGACGCCCAGATTGCGGACCTTCTCTGTGGGGGCCAATGACTCATCCCCCACAGACAGCGATGGCCTCAGCTGATTATACCGGGACGCCGGCATCCATAGCCACTCAGTCTTGGCGGGGTTGAGTCGGAGCCTGTTTTTCCCCATCCAGACCCGCACGGCCTCCAGACAACGGGACATCACCTCAACGGCTTTTCTATATGGGGATAGAAAAGAAAATGGCGAGCTGAACGATACACTATTTTATTGGAGGAGTTTATTGTGAATTATCTGCTTTCTTTTAAATAAGCCCATCTATTCAGGTTTAAAATAATTTGGATGAATACAATACATTTTAATATTTTTTTAAATGGAAGACAATTATGCTTATTAATTTTTCTTGCAAAGGTCTGCTTCAGTGCTTCAGTCCTGGCCTTTTTAAATAGTGACATCACTTCTTAAACAGAATTGTCACTTTTTAGGATTGCTTTATATCCTGCTAAAAATTAGCTTCCTGTTATATTTACAACTGGTTTAAAAAGTCTAGGATAGAAATAAAGTGTTGATTAGGATATTTATTAGTTCAGCTTATACTCAGTCTTTCAATTAAAGCAGCTTGATCCTTAATGCAAAAAATTAGAAAAATATTAAAGATGAAAATTCAGCATGCAAAGATGTGCCGTGTTCAGTTTCAAGGTGGGCAGAGATACTTTGGGTCTGGCATTGGCACTTCACGATACCTGTCAGCAATTGCTCAAGTTATATAAACTTTTAAAAAATTAAATGTTTTCCTAAGCCTGCGTAGTTCCTGTGTGAGGAAAAGGTACAACTTATTTAAAGAGCTGCTGATAAGTACTGTGAAGGTCTCCCTGCCAACTCCAAAGTATCTGAGCATGTTTGGATCCAAATATTGCACACTACTTTATTTACGTATATATTGTAGCTATGAAAAGAAAAGAAATACTACTTCAGTACTGTTCAACATATTTTTCTATATCTTTCGGTCCTTACAAATTCTTTGTTTACTGTAAGTAAATGTATTTCATACATTGCCTTCTCATTTACCCCCTTTTTTAAGAAACCACATTGTGTTCTTTCTTCCTCTTTCTCTTGACTCATTCATACTTCTTTCCTGTGTGTCTTGTCTGAGTTAATTGTCTTTCACTCTCTATGATCAAATCATCTCAGCATACTATTTTTTTAACAGTCACTTGCTTTGCTATCCAATTCTCCCATTCATTCTTGACCCTATTTCTTCTTGTTTTTATCACATTTGCTTCTTAAGAAATCAATTCCCACAACATTCATCTTCAATGTTTCTTCTAACAACACCCTGTTTTCATATCCATATATCAAAGCGGGCCAAAATACATTCTTGTACACAACTATTTTCACATCTTTCAACTAAGATGCATTCCTTGCAATAGGCTATGTTCTCCCACCTTCCTTTGTGGAGCTTACATCATCTCTTTGTACCAGTGAGTCTTTTTGCCCACTAGAGCACATGATGAGACAAAATAAGGAAAGAATTTTCACACATTGTCTTTTTATCTGTTTCTTACCTCCCTTTTGTTAGGTAAATTCACTTTCTCACTTCCTCATTCATAGAATGTACCTTAATATATATTTTATCTAAATTAAATGTACAATAAATTTTCTCACGTTCATAGATTTTTCAGTGACCTGCCCCCCCCCCCAAAAAAAATCTGGTCTTGCACATCCCCTGCCCAGCTTAAAATCATACTGAAAACAATTGTTTTATAATGTATTGTTATTTAACAGTTATGATGATTGTTTAATGTAGAGGTTTTACTTCATAATAGCAATAGCACTTACACTTATATACTGCTTCATAGTGCTTTACAGACCTCTCTGAGCAGTTTGTAAGCATATTGCTCCCCAACAATCTGGGTCCTCATTTTACCGACCTCAGAAAGAGAGAAAGCTGAGTCAACTTTGACCCAGTCAGGATCGAACTCCTGACAGTTGGCAGAGTAGCCTGCAATACTGCATCCTAAGAATGATATTTCAGAAAAAGACAGGGTATGTTCTTTTGTCCTAGCATTTTCCCACAAATTCAGGGTCTTCTTTTTTCAGATCAACCAAGTATTGACCCATTGGTTGCAACAGGAGTTGCCCAATGTCACAAACTGAGAAACAGTGATTGGCCCAAGTTGTTGTTGAACTTAAAGGTCACCTGACTGGCTTTCATACCTAAGGTGGAACTAGGATTCCTATTTTCCTAGTTTTTAGCCTGGTGTCTTAACTGCTAGACTGAATTGTCTCTCAAAGACAGGATACAAATGTTGAACTAAAACGATATACAGTAGGAACATAATTATTTTGGAGTCCATGGCCATAATAAATCTAATATATTATGATCATGAAGATGATAATTTTATCAATACATTTTTAAGGCTGTAAAGGCTGTAAAAATAAAGCAAAGTAAAAAATAAAGCATTATGTAAAAATAAAGCAAAGCGGAGTTAGGAAGTGGGGACAAGAATAGTTAAATGTTTGGAAACTATGATGATAAAAAGAAATAACTGTCTAAAAGTCCAATACTAGTTTTGCTACAACATTAGTTATAATTATGATCCGATAAGCAAATTCATCTACATCAGTTTTTAAATCATAATTTTAGAAAGCAAAGAATATCTATCTTCTTGTTTAACTAAAAGTTGAAGCATATTTTCCAAAATAATTCTCAAATGAAAAGATCAGATTAATCTCTTCTGTTAGTGTCCAATTCTGTTATCTTGAGTAGAAGAGGAAGGCTCAGTTTAGCAATCTAGTTAAGCACCAGAAAGTTAATAGTACAGACCCAAAGATATTTTTCCTTCTTGTCTTTTTACTGTTATTAGAGCTCCAATACAGACTTCACCACTTTTTACCTTTTTTACCTACTATGTATAGTAATAGCCTTCCTTATCTCATATCAGGATGTCCTAGCTTTCTAATGAGGTAGCTTATCTAGGATGTTTATCTGTTAATCTTATAAAGAAGAAACAATGGCTATAAATGCCTTTTACTTTCAGAGGTTAAAAAAAAAAGATTTATATTTCTCTAGCTTTAAAGGCAAGTACTGCCTGCTACAAAGGGTTTTAAAATTGAATGGTTATACTGGGAGAGTCTGCTTTAAGTTTTCCGTTAGAAAGAGCTATGAGGAAATTGAAACAAATTCAGATTAGTTTTGGTGGTGTTGTTGATGTTGTTGTCCTAGATCCAAAAAAAAATGGTATCATGTGGAACAGTTCATATTGAGTGCTGCTTATCACCAAACCTATAGTAAAGTTGGTCAAAGTTTTGCGTTTTATTTTTGGTAATGAAAAAAACATTTGTTATATTCTGATGGAATATTTCTAATAGGGCTGGTCTGTTCTGGATTTTAAAAAAAAGTTCATTTTTTAATTTAGGATTTTATAATGTTGCTTCTGTGGCTTTTAAAATTAGTGCTAAATTCACTGATGATAATGAAAGGATGTAATTGTTTGTTGATTCCCCCTCCCCGCAATAATTTTGTATACAGGTAGCCCTCAATTTACAACCATTCATTTAGTGACCATTTGAAGATACAACAGCTGTGAAAAAAGTGACTTATAACAGTAACAGAGTTGGAAAGTATCTTGGAGGTCATCTAGTCCAACCCCCTGCTCACGCAAGAGATCTGTACTAGGGATTCGAACAGCAAAACTGCCGACCTTTCTGATCTACAAGCTCAGTGTCTTAGCCACTTGAGCCACATACTTGGGACATACTTATGACTGGTCCTCACACTTACAACCATCACAGCATCAAATTTCAAGCACTTGATAACCAGCATGTATTTATGAGTGTTGCTGCATTCTGGGATCATGTGACTGTCCTGAGATGGGTGGCAAACAAATTTAATGATAATTTGCGACTTTTCCAGCCAGCTTCCAACAAGCAAAGTCAATGGAGGAAGCTGAATTCACGTAAGAGTCACATGATTTATTTAACAACTGCAATGACTCGTTTAACAACCATGGCATAAGAGATTGTAAAATCAACCACAACTCATCAACCACTTTGCTTAGCAATGGAAATTCTGGTCCTAATTGTGGCCTTAAGTCAAGGTTTACTTGTAAAAGTTAAAAATAACTTAAATTAATTAAATTCCTTGTGTGTCCAATCACACTTGGCCAATAAAAAATTCTATTCTATTCTATTCTATTCTATTCTATTCTATTCTATTCTATTCTATTCTATTCTATTCTAATTACTTTAAAAAAAAGTTATATAGAAAGGGAGCTTATAAATTCATAAAATATTGTTGATATTGTTTTGATATTTAAGGTATCAAAAGAAATATAAGAATGGGAAATATTTGATATTTTTTGTTTTTAATTTTCTTAGCATGGATGAAGAAAAGAAGAAACAATCCACCTACACTTGAGGTAAGGTGTGTTATTACATACATTGTATCAATTGTTTCAATTGTATTTTTATTATGTCGCGGGCTGAACGTCCGGCCTTTTCACTCAATCTTTTGTCCACTACTATCATCCCAGTGTGGTTGTTAATTTTTAACTGGCACAATAAAGATAATTCCCTGGCTTTTATACCTATCTCTGTCTCTTGAGGGCCCCCCCCCCAAAGATCTTCTAGTACTGCCTATAATTCTGGGGATTTTTTTGCTGAATTTTCCCAGGTTCTTCTTCAGGACCCTTAAAGCGAGAAATGGCTGGAATAATTAAGTGATTTTTTTCCATCTTACAGCTAAAGGCAATACTGCTACTTCTTTACTAGATACATTTGTCCCAAAAAACTTGGAGAGAGGTGGTGCTGGAATATACAGGAAGTGTGTGTGTGTGTGTGTGTGTGTGTGTGTGTGTGTAGTTGTTGTTGTTGTTGAATTTAAAGTGATCTTAAAATCTGAACAGTGAACCTAGTCCAAAGAAATTACCTATTCCTTTCCCTGCCTCCTTCTCTAAGGCATGTGTAAATCTGTGTGGCAGGTCATTTGTATCTTGATATTATTATTAAGACATTTTTTTCCCTAAAATGGCTGCCAGATAGATTGATTTGGTTTCTGTATTAGACAGCCTCTGACAACACCTGCTGATACAGTAAATGCTCTTTGACAGCTATTGAAGGGAGGGATGCTTGTGACCATATTTCTTGTTGAAATTGTTCTATAGCAAATCTCCCTGCCCACATCTTTCACTGAGGCAAGTGACAAATTATCCTCCCCCAGAACCACTTTTTGGGAGATGTGGAAAGAATTTGAAATGTCAGTTATTGTATTTTACTGAGGCTTTATTCTATTGTCTCACTTATTGCCCCAAAAGATTCATCCCCAAATCTTGCCACTGTACTTAACACTGTTTTCCTGGGAACGTCGCTCTATGGGCTGACAAACAGAAATTCCTCTTTTCCTGCTCTCTTCTGTTCCTATCTTTGTAATCGTATATCTGCACCATGTAATCATGCACCATGTAATAAGCATTATGTAATCTGCATCATGTAAGACGCTAGGCTTGTGGACTGGAAAGCCGGTAGCCCTAGCTCAAGACCTGAGCACCATGCAATGTTCTCATCCCAGCTCCTGCCAGCCTAGCAGTTGGAAAGCATGCAAATGCAAGTAGATAAATAGGTACCACTTTGGTGGGAAGGTAACAGCGCTCTGTGACATCATGCTGGCCATATAAGCACAGAAATGTCTTTGGACAGCTCTGGTTCAATGGCCTTGAGCAGAGATGAGCCACCTCCCCCTCTTGTCATTAATGACTAGTGGACTAAAATCTGCAGGAACTCCTTATCATGTAATCAGGCTATGAAACAACAACATAAAACCCTGTAAAAGTGGCAAAGGTTTTGAATGGGAAAGGATGGTGCCAAAATACATCAGAATCTCCCTTTTAATGGATGAGTATTGGATCCATTACAGCATACTTTCCAAATCTGGTATTCTTCAAGTTGCTTCATCATCAACATATTTTAAAATACTTGGCTGTAAGAAATTACATTTACTTACTAGCAAGCTGTAGTGGCTTTCCTTACACATTATACTAACAGTATAACAGTAACAGATTATGCACTTCCTCATACTGCTTCCTCAACTCAACTCATTAGATGCCTCTGAAGACGATTGGAAACTGCAGTTGGTATAAATTGTTTGTGGGGATTATCTGCCAAGAGAATTTTACAACTGCACTTTGAGCCCTGCGTTACTTTCCAGCCAGTTTCCAGGTATAATTCAAAATACAGCTTGATGCTAAGGTACTGCAGGATTGCCTTCACCTATTAGAAATAGCCTTTCTGGTAGGTTCTTGGAAGCTTCTGGTTATTTTGTATGTACTTTTGCAAGGAAAAAGAAAATGGAGACCAGGAGATATGGTTTCTTGGTTGCTCCACTAGGAATAGGGGATAGCCTTTCCTTGCAATTAAAACTCAAGCCATTTCTGTTAATGTTTCAAAAGTTACTTGAGATGCTACTCTTCTATAAACATGATGACTTACTTGATTGTCAGCGTGTTTGAATTTTAAATGTAACTTTTATTTGCCTTGCACTTTGGTTGTGATATTTTTTTTACTACTATTGTTGTTATTCTACTCCTGTTTACAATTTTGATTTAAAGTGATGCTTATTGTGGATGTTTTAATTGGCTGTAAGCTTTTTTTTTTTGGATTGCTGTAAAATGGGGTGAGTCCATTGACTTAGCAGAATACAGTTAGAATGAAAGAACGAAAGAATGAATGACTGTTCATACATTATGCTAACCCCAAAATAAGCAAGCAGATAAGATGAGTGAATATAGCTTAGTGTGATTGTGACACTTAGTTGGTTGAGTTGAAGAAAGCTATGGTAGTGACATTTGGAGGCTTTTTCCAAATACAGTCTCTCTCCTGATACCTGCCACATTAAAAATAGCAATGCTATTAAATCAAGAAAAGCCAAAGGGAAAAACCAGAAGAATTAAAAGAAAGAAGGGAAAATTGTAAGAAAAAGAAAAGTTTGTGCAACCAGCAGTAATTTTATTTCAGTACAATTCAAAAAAATCATATTAGATGTGTTCAATTTTAATTTTCTTCTGTGTTTTAGCATAAAATGCCTCCCTCTACCATGGATGGACTCCTTAGATTTATTGGTTTCCTGCTTCCAGCATGTCCTCTCCCTGTAAGCAAGGACTATAAAAGCTAGGAGAGTTAGGAAGAATTGTCCAACACATTGAGAGTTGCCAGATTTGAGCTGGTGTTACAAAATAACTTTTCATTTAGGACAACACATACCTTTTTTTCTTTGGATCTGTTCTTTCAAACAAGTTTCAGAAACGATCAAATGAGCTCCATCTAATGCTAATAATAAACTATTGCAAATGGCAGATTTTGAAACAGCTTCCATCCTGCAAGGTTGTCTTTACCACCTTAAAACAACACCTTCCTATCCCAGCTTCTTGGGAAGGATTCAGTAGTGGATAAAAATGCCAAATCGAGCTTAAAAATCTGGCAGACTATGCTACCAAACATCACAATATTTCCCTGGAATGCCAGGAATTCATGTTATCCCTGAAAGTCACCAGTGGCTTGAGGTAGTATTTGGAGTTGAGAAATGGACAGTGGCAAATGGTTTTGCATCCAATGTCTTTTTTCATGTCTTTATTTCTCTCTTTCCATGCATCTTGAGCCTTAAACTCTGTTTAAATAAAAGTCTGCTGGACTGTTACATTCAGTTAAGATTCCCTGTTTCTCATTGGAATACTATAAGCTGGGTGAGTTAAAGACTACTGAGCTTATCAGAGTAAAAATACAAAAACCCCAACACTGGTTTTTTTATGAAAATATCCTGAGGAGATAGGTTTTAATATGAAATTGAATTCATTAATGTGTTTCTTAGCTGGTATGGGAAGTCTGAAAATGGTTAAAAATAAAAAGTATGGTAAAGAATTACTTTTCATTTCTAATGTGCTATGTGTTTGCTATGCAGTAATAAAAATTAAGTGGCTTTTGAATTGCACAGTTGGATACAAGGTGAAATGTTAAAGAGAAGAAACTTTTCGTGACAGCTCCTGTCTTCTTTCAAACTATTTCGAGCATTTCCATAATTATTTGTTTTGACAGCCTTCTTGTCAAGGAAGGAAAATGTACTTTACTGAGTAGTAATAAGCATAAAGTTTCAATTATTATCTCCCCACCATCATCCCTAGAAGAGAATAATTAAATTGAAAATTACATTATATTTAGTTATCATAGTGTATGCTCATCTTCCTTATTTGATTGTAAGAATATTATTTATTTCGGGAATAGCATGAGAGAAACTAACTCCAATCATGGTGATTCATTTTCATTGAATTCTAAGTTCCTATCATCCAACTGCAGGATGGTTTAAGAATTATATTTTCAGTGACAATTTGCCTGCATACTTTACCTATGCTTGCCTGTTTATATATTCTGTTTCTTAAAGGTAGGCTGCAACGTTTTTGTAGATTAATTGACTAGTCAATTAAAAGCTTTTTACTAATTTCTCTATAATTAAAACAGCAGGCATATTTTCTTACTTCCACCTATGAGAATGGCAGACACATGAAGAAATTGAGCCTTTGTAAGATGGTGCCCAGAGCATATAACTTATGTTTCTTATTAAAACAAAAGGTTTATCTTTCTGAACTGTATGAAATGGTATAAATATTAAACCAAGCTGTAGTTTGTTTAGCTATTTGTTTATTAAATAATAATTGTCTGAGTTTCTACATGTTAAGCAATAAGCTGCCAATAGTATTGTAATGTAACATAAGGCTAGGTCAGAGGTTTTTTTTTTCTTGGTACAAATAAGCTATGTTTAGTGCCTTTTAACTTTGTAATTACGTCTTGGATGAGTCCTTTTGTCTCTTAAGTCCTGTATTGGACATGGTGGCAATGTTTGCTGTGCAAATCCTTTTTTGTGTGGGCATATTAAAATGTCTTTCTAATGTATTATCACTTAAGAATATACAAGCTCTGCAAGACACAAGCCAAATCCTTTTTAAAAAAAAGTTGTTGATGTGAGGCTTAAAATATGATGGGAAGGCAGTAACATTGTTCAGCAATCACCGTAGAGAGGCATATGGCTTTTGATATTAAGTATAATATACTGTATACCTGATTAGATGCAAATAATTTTATCTCACATGAATTTTTCATACAGTATCATCCTTTAAAGCTGGCTAAATTGGTCACTAACATCCATTATACTCAAAATGCTCTATGTGAAGAATTACTTCATCCATCTTGAGTCTTCAGTGGTTTAGCCCTTGCTTGTAAAGATAAGAATATATTTTTTTTATTCATACAGCCAATGGGGCACATAATTCAGTATGTCTTAGCATTTTCCCACTATCATCGACTACCTGATTATTTAATCAAAATGACCCAGATGATTGTAATTTTTCTTGTAAGTGCCTTATTTGGATCAACCTTTTCCATCTCTAAAATACTCATTTTTAGTATAACAATGATCATATTATATATGAATATTTTCATATTCAGGTTCTTGCTGCAAGCTCATCAATATGCATTTGTCATCTTTTCCCTTGATTTGCTTTATTTCATGCTTCCTCACTTTGAACCATGTTGACTTGCTTAATGTCTCTTTTTCCAAATCAGAAATATTGTTCAGTGTGTTTTGCAAGATGATTACATATTATCTCTACATATTGTATTAGCCCAAATTCCTTTTTTATGACCTTATAATCCCTATTTGGGGTAGAATCAGGGTGACTGGGTAATGCTGAGCATTTACTGGTCGGATACCCTTCCTGACACCTACATGGAGTTTGCAGCAGATATTTTTTTCATAGGAGAGAAACATCTGTCACTACTAGGATTGAACTCTCAGCCTTCCAAGTGAGAGACCAGCATCTTCACCACTAGGCCACCATGCCACTTGTAATTGCAATAGGCCAGTTATATTAAAAAGTAGTTGCCAGCTTTCATACAATGAGCAAATGTTAATGTAGCTTCCTCTACACTTAACTATAACCCAGGCAGTTTAAAATGGTCTTTGAAGTCATTCAGTATAAATTTCTGAAGGTATCTATAAAATGTTTCATCTCAGAAGGAACTAATCTTGGCTGTTTGTGGGCATTTACCCTTAGAGATGTTTGGAGAATGTATATGCACACATGGATGTGTTCTGTACGGAAGCAATACTCAAATGTGACTCCCACTTCTAGTAGGGTTTCACCAAGGGGGAAATGCAGGATCAAATAGCTTGCCATGGCTGCCTCCCATGTTGATTGGGAACCATGGGTTAGGGAACTGGGATTTCTCCAGTCATCACTGAAGGAAAGCAGGAAAAGAAAGCTCTGCATGAAAGTGACTCCTAAACTATGACAGTAACGCTGGTGAGAGTACAATCCTAGATAGTGACAGATGTTTTGTCAGGGAACCGCCTCATCATATGTTGTATAATTTTTTGTAAAAGTAATTTCTGCAGCAGATAGGAACACTTAGTCAATCTTGGTTAATCTGGGAAAAAAACTAAAGAGGTTTGGACCTGATAAATACTTGAATGGATGACCAAGAGGCATGGTTGTAGGCTAGATGAGCAAATTAACAATATTTTTGAAAGAAGGCAGTGACAATGGCAAATCACTTCCAGACTGCTTCCAAGTATGATATGTGAATTGGGTTCTATACTGTGATTATGCTCTGTATCTCGGAACCATTAAATTAGTAAGGTAAAGGTTCCCCTTGCATATATGTGCCAGTCATTCCCAACTCTAGGGGGCGGTGCTCATCTCCGTTTCAAAGTCGAAGAGCCAGCACTGTCTGAAGATGTCTCTGTGGTCATGTGGCTGGCAAAGACACATGGAAGGCTATTACCCTCCCACCAAAGGTGGACCCTATTTTTCTACTAGCATTTTTTGCATGCTTTCGAACTGCTAGGTTGGTAGAAGCTGGGACAAGTAATGGGAGCTCACCCTGTTACATGGCACTAGGCCGGGATTCAAACCGTTGAACTGCCGACCTTTCGATCGACAAGCTCAGTGTCTTAGCCACTGAACCACCACGTCCCCAGAAAATTAGGTAAGATTTTTTTGCTAGGGGAACAGCAGACATTACAAGCTAATTTTCCCAATAATCCACCTTGCAGCATTTTTCACTCTTGCCATGAAAAGAAATAGAAATAATTATATAAGCTGTATAGATGAAATGCAATAGAATCTCATGCTATGCCGTTGTGCTGCTCCTCTGTAATATCTGGTCAATGTCATCTTTCCCCTGGAGGCCAAATGTTAGGGAAGAGGAGCCTTTGTTAAATTTATATGTACTCCTTGTGGGTCTGACCTTTGAATGCTAGAAAAATTAGAAAGTTAATTGAAGTCAGTTGAATTGTTTTCAGCTAGCATTAGAGACTCAGTAGGTTTATTACATTGTGATTATAGAGATTCATTATTGTCCAATCTCAGTTTCATTTTGATATGGGAATTTGGTTTCCTTTTGAGCTTGCGTTTGGCAAATAGCCCTTTGATTATACACGGATAATGAATTATATCTCGTTGCGTGTCTTTGTAAAACTGTTTGATACATTTGGTCTGTATTCTTTTTCTATTTTCTTTAAAGAATGCATGGTTATAAATTTAAATGATGGGCAGTCAATATTTTAAGCCCTTGTTTTGAAAAAGTATTGCAGTATTTTGGTACATTATTTATACTGCCACATAGATTCTGCATAGTGCATATATTAGAATAATGTAACTGGAAGATACTGGATATAGGATACCTTGGTGATTTTGTTAAGGGCCTAGATGGGAACCTACTTAGGAATCCTTAGGTCACCTTGAATGTACCATGAATGGTCTCGTGAAAGAATAGCCAAGAAAAGTAATGTGCTGCCTGCGTCTAAGAGAAATTATGGTGATTGACAGCCTCTAGCATGCAGAGTTTGATAATCTTGGACACACATTTAAAACAAAAAGCAAAGGAATCTAAGTCAGCCATAGCAAAATTCTGACAACTGTATTAGGACAAAGTATTTTATTACACCAATTCAGGAGTACAAATAAGTGTACTTTTGAGTTCTCAAGAAGGAAGGATGAAGTTAACAACAACAAAGCTGGAGGAAGAGATGCTTAAGTCTACATTCAAAGTCATATGAGGTAACTCATCATTCTAAAGCATGCCTTTTAAACAGTTGATTGAACAAAATATAGTAGGCTGCTTCTCACATGGTGTTAGCTATAAACCATGGCTCATAAACAGCCAGTGATTGGGTCTGTATGCTGTGCTAACCTAAAAAAACATGCTATAGCTTAGTATAATTTGTGAATCCAGCCATAGATTTAGATGGAAAGGTGCCCAAACTGAAATCAAGCTCGAGCATAGTTTGAGATGTTTTCCAAGCCATAGTTAAGATAACTGGGACTATTGGGTTAATGAAATAAGCAAATTTTAAATATTTCTGAAAAATAGAAAATTTAGTTACTTCAAACTAAACTTCATAATTAAACAAGTTCATTCATGGTTTCACTGAAATGTTTAAAATTCTCTGAATTGCTGTTTATTAGCGATTAGAAACTCTTTATGGACTTTTTGTCTAAAAGAGGATAAATGAAATTGTGATTTACGGTTTTGATGATTAGCTCGGATAGAGCATGAAGAGAGTTACGATATAACTTTACAGCGAGGTCAGTTTAAAATTGTAGTTGCTGCTATAGAGAAGATCCACTTCCTTGTATCACTTTCTTTTCTATTTTTCTGCTGTGTTTTCTTTTTGCATCTTTAGTTTTTTCTTTATTCTTTTGACCCTACAGTATTTTAGTTTGTAGTACTCCCATCCTGGTGTTTAAAATTTTCATTAAAAATTTATGTATATAGTTTATTCTTAATTGGTATTTAAGGGTTTTGATCCATGATTAGCTCATCAATCCATGAAGGGTTTTGATCCATGATTAGCTCATCAATGGAATGGGAATGGGAATGAAATTTTGGGGCAAGTCTGCCACTGTCTTCTGGAGCAGGGGTCTTCAACCCTGGCAACTTGTGGACTTCAATTTCCAGAATTCCTCAGCCAGCATGTGCTGGCTGAGGAATTCTGGGAGTTGAAGTCCACAAGTCATAAGGTTAGAGACCCGTTTTAGAGGGATCTCCAGCAATTCAAGGTAGGGGCATGCCCGGAAAAGTGAAAATTAGCATCCTATACTCCAATGAGTTGGATCTGGATGAAGTTGCCTATACTGGGGGCTGCCTTTCCGGGCCTCTTCAAATGCTACTTGCTGAATGAGGCAAGCTCTTCTGTTGTGAAAAGTGAAAGCAACACAACCTACCCACTCAAGCAAAGTGCATCTCCTTAGCATTCATTGTTTCTTTCAGTCAGTTCAATGTGTTACTTTCCCCCACCCCCAGGAATGTATCCAGAATATGAACTACAGAAAAGAAATGAAAGCCAAAGTTGAAGATTTGGATGAAAAAAGCAGACTCCTTCAGGCCAAAGAGGGTCTTGAGGTAGGACCACTTCAAACACAGATTACAGGACATGCATCTGCTTCCAGCTACGGAAAGCCTGAACGCTCAGAAGACCCTGTTAGTACAGCAAATACATTTCAGCCTGGAGCCTGGATGCCTCCTGACAGTAAAAAATAACCCACCCACACACCCACCCCCGTGCAAAGCATCAGGAAAGAGGCACTGTTTGGTTAATGAGCAACATGAATGAAGATACTTTTTTAAAATTCCAGGTTATACTTAAAAGCTAAGCAGCATTTTCAAAACGTTTAGATTCTGCTGTTTCTTGTGGAAATGTTTAATTGCTTTTTATAAAATGTCCCATCTCTAATTTTTTTGCCTCTTAAATCATTTGATAATGTTTTCAGTGAAGTGATGCTTCAATAAAATTTAGTGCTGCTGTAATCATTACAGACGGTGTCCTACATGACTGTATATATTCTAGCTGTTAATTAATGTTAAGAGTGTGTATGGCATATTCAACATATGCTATGCATACAGATATTGTCTTTAAACCTGTCAAACTATTATAACTTCTTATATTCCAAACTGCTTAATGAAATTTAGTCATTCATATCAGTTCACAGCTTCTCCTAACATACTAAAAAATGATTTGTTTATGGAAGTGGACCCAAAATGTTGCTTATAAAAGCTATATTTATTTGCTAATTTGGTCTAATAAGATTTTGACAAGGCTCTAAATGTCGCTAAACACAATAATTATGTAGGATGGGGCACATTACAGTTGAAAATTTCCCATTGTAAATAAATGCCAGGACTTGCGCAAGTTAACAAAGCTAATTTAAACATTGTTTATTTAAAGTAGAAATTTAATGTTTCATAGCTTAACAAATCAATAATGATGTGCAGTCATGAGCATATTTAAATGTCCTATACATTTTGTTTAAAATGCATATTTGTGCTTGGTGTCTTTTGCATCAGGAGATGCAGTCACTAGTAGATGAATTATTAGCTTTCTATCTTAATACATAATCCCTAACTTTATTTTTAGATCAGTAAACCAATGTTGATTTAGTAGTCATAATTTCACCAAACCAATGTTATAGGTAAGATACCTCTTTCATGTTATAAGTTAACTGGATGTAAAGAAATAGGCTTCAAAATGTTACAAGATTTTCAAAGATGATCCTAAGAAGCCTTGGTTTTTGAAGAGTTGAAACAGGAAGGCTTGATTAGAAGTATATAAAAGGAATTTCAGGGCGCTAATTATTTGCCCACCAGACATGAATTGTTGCCTTCAGAGGCAAGGTATTGACTTAATAGGGAGCCATAATTTAGAATGAGAAGCCTCTATAGCAACTTTGTGACAGCAGCCAAAGGCGCTTGCTACAGGGAGAAAGATATTTGTCATTTGGCCTGAACTGACCAAGATTCCCTAAAATTTGCCTTCAGTCTGCTTTAGCTGAACTAATAAATATGTGAGAGCATTTGTAACCATTGAGTCTGGTTGTTATGAGACTTAGTGGTTGCCTACATTCAGCTGGAAACATTCACTATTGCTTTGTCCTCAGAGTGTTGCCACCAAGAATATACTACAACACAAATAAGAAACTTATTCAACAGCTATGGCTTATGCATAAACTATTCCAATAATCATATTTTATGTTCTTTTTTTCCAAGCACTTTGTAGATAAGCTTGCTGTCATTTACATTTAACAAGGAGAATCTCTCCAATGATAATTTAAGTTATCATGGATAGTATAATTGAGACAATCTGGTTCTTACAAACCATGATGCCAAGGAATAGTGAAAATACTAGTTTTCAGTATGAAATTGGGATTCTTCACAATGTAGGAAAATTTTACAATACAACAAAATTATATGCAAATTATTAAACAACTATTTTCCATGGTATAAAATCATAAGACAGATTTTAATGAAAATAATAATTCATATCTATATAGTTATTACATGTATTATAAACTTACATTTTGCTTATATCCCCAGGTTAGAAAAAAAATCAGGAGAGTTCTTAAAAAAGCAATTAAAGTTCATGACTACAGAAGTTTCATAGCACAAATTAAGGATACATTATTCCAGGAAAAAAATGTGTCATATCTCGTTTCTGTAAGGATACAACAAAAAAAGGTACACATACAGTAACAGTGCATTGCCAGAAAAATTCGGCCCAGTGAAATTGAAGTCTTAGTCCTTCTTTGTTCGTTTAGCTTTTGTAATGTTTTCTTGGCGTTTTTGTTTCTTTTTTTGTTCCCGTTCCTTAGCTTCAATCATTTTTGCCAGTTTCCACGATAGCACCGCACTTGCCAAGAATAGAGGTGTTAGAGCAAGGATCACTGTTGTAAGGAATCCATATGGATCTTTTGCAGCCCATTCCACAATATACTCAGCCCAAGATTTGATATTTTCAAACATCCTTCTTGCTACCTAATAGGGGAAAATCCTAAAAAAAAAGTGATACTATTATTCCACAGAAAATTAGACAGCTACTGCATAATCCAGAAAGAAATTCAGAATAACAGCATTGAAAGGGGCCTTGGAGAGGTCTTCTAGTCCAACCCTCTGCTTGGGCAGAAAACCCTATACCATTTCAGACAAATGGTTGTCCAATATCCTCTTAAAATCCTACAGTGTTGGAGCACCCCAACTTCTGGAAGCAAGTCATTCCACTGATTAATGTTCTAACTGTCAGGAAATTTCTCCTTAGTTCTAGGCTGGTCTTTTCCTTGATTAGTTTCCATCCATTGCTTCTTATTCTGCCTTCAGGTCCTTTGGAGAATAGGTTGACTTCCTCTTCTCTGTGGCAACCCCTTAGATACAGGAACACTGCTGTCATGTCACCTTTAGTTCTTTGTTTCATTCAAGACAAGGTATACCCATACTTTAGTATGTGAAATATAAATCTAATACATCCCTTTAATTTTATATTTAGACTACAATGGCATTCCTGGATGGGGAGAAACAGACTCAAGCTCAATCCCTCCAAGACGGAGTGGCTGTGGATGCCGGCACCCCGGTTCAGTCAGCTGCAGCTGCAGCTGGCTGTGGGGGGCGAGTTATTGGCCCCAACGGAGAGGGTGCGCAACTTGGGAGTCCTCTTGGATGGGCGGCTGTCGTTTGACGATCATTTGGCGGCCGTCTCCAAGAGGGCCTTCCACCAAGTTCGCTTGGTGCGCCAGTTGCGCCCCTTCCTTGACCGGGATGCCTTATGCACGGTCACTCATGCCCTCGTAACTTCCCGCCTGGATTATTGCAATGCTCTCTACATGGGGCTGCCCTTGAAGTGCACCCGGAGGCTGCAGTTAGTCCAGAATGCAGCTGCGCGGGTAATAGTGGGAGCAACTCGTTGCTCCCATGTAACACCACTCCTGCGCAGTCTGCACTGGCTTCCTGTGGTCTTCCGGGTGCGCTTTAAGATTTTGGTCACCACCTTTAAAGCGCTCCATGGCTTAGGACCCGGGTACTTACGGGACCGCCTGCTGTTACCGTTTGCCTCCCACCGACCAGACGCTCACAGAGAGGGCCTTCTCAGGGTGCCGCCCGCCAAACAATGTCGGCTGGCGGCCCCCAGGAGTAGGGCCTTCTCTGTGGGAGCTCCCACGCTCTGGAATGAGCTTCCCCCTGGTTTACGTCAAGTACCTGATCTTCGGACCTTTCGCCGTGAGCTGAAAACGCACTTATTTATTCAAGCGGGACTGGCTTAAAATTTTATTGGGTTAAAATTTTATTGGGTTAAAATTTTATTGGGTTATTTATATTTTAATATTTTAATTCGTTTTAAATTTGGCCATTTTATAATATGCTTGTTTTAATTTCTTTTAATATTGATATTGTGATTTTTTACTTGGCTGTACACCGCCCTGAGTCCTTCGGGAGAAGGGCGGTATAGAAATTGAATAAAATAAAATAAAATAAATAAATAAATTCCTGAACCACTGCAGGAATATGTTGTGAATTGATCCATCATGTTGTACCCAGGTAGGAAAATAATACATCAGTGGGAATCCAAAGCTTCCCTGTTTCCAAATCAATTTTTAATCTTTGCTAACCCTGCAAACTGTCTTGATTTCACGGGATAGAATACCCTCATTTGGAGGAGGAAACAGGTATAAGAAAATAGTCCCTTCCCTCCATTTTGCAGTTCTGTCCCCAGCAGATCTTTGGCTTTGACAGTGGTTGTAATATCACAGCACTCCAAAATGTTAGGCAGGATTGCTGTATCTCTTGAGAAGATGTCACAAATCAATAGATTCAGCTTGTATGGAACCTTGAAGGAGCACTTTGTTTCAGTTGAGGCTTCAAAGCACGTCAGTGGGATTCAACATTCTACCTGTAGACACTTCTATGCAAAAGGTATTTCCACTAAAGCAAAATGACCAGGCAAAATGTTGAGTGTCACTTTGTTCCAGCAACTGTGTTTTGAGTCAAGGCAGCTCTGCAAAGCAACACCACACTGCACTATATTAAGCAACACACTGATTCCAATTGGTAAGGAAAATCTATTTCGATACAAACATTAACAAAAATGTCATATTGCAATAAAAGAAGAGAATCTTCTATAAAACAAAGACTGTTACAATATAGATAAAACCAAAACTCCCACCAGTTTTTAAGAATCCTTTGATAGCCAAAATCAACCATTTTTAAAATGGTCTTAAAGAGGATGGAACCACATCGTAAATGGGGATTGGGACTATTTCAGACATTTCACGATCATTTTCTCTTCATCGTAGAAAAACATTGCTAAATCAGGAACCTCTTCAACTAGCATGACTATTACCACTATTTTCAAATCCTTTTAGTTGTAAAAGAAGAGGCAGAGCCAGGAGCGGAATTAAGAGTGACCAGTCTGGACTCATTCCTTGCCATAAGCAATCTAAGCCCCCCCCCCCCCCAAATTCCATCAACTCTTATCTAGCACCAATTCTGTATTGACTGTTGATTAAATTCTTATGTATAGATGAGCAGTAAATTTTCTAAACTGCAACTTAATGTATGGGCCTGATCCTTTGCACTGACACTACTAGGATAAAAAGAACCTGCTGTCAGGGTTCCGACCGATGCCCTAATTAAATCATGAGCCTTGAGCCAAGCTTAAAAAAAATCCAGTTATTTATTAGGAGCTTCATGTCTGCACGTTCCAAGTGAAGCCAACTGACCTCAATTCATGCCCCAGCTCTGACCCTGTTCCCCCCCCCTCCCCAAGATGTGTCATGAGCCACATTCCCCAACAAAGCAATTTCGTGGGTTGTAGAAGTCCCTCCCTCCGGCCACTGTGGGACTCCGTGGACATGGCCTTCACATAGAGATGGCTGGAATGTGCTTTTGTTTTGACTGAAGTGCAATTCCCTCACTGCAGCTGTAAGACTCTGTTTCCCATCCCCCTGCCTATGGCAACTCAAGAACAGGTCAGGAATGCTTTGTGAGTTGACACCCTATATATTATAATTTTCAACTTTAGAAATACGTTTAGAATTCTTTCAGCAATGTACAAGATGTCACAACTTACCCAAGAGGTCAAGAAACTCCAGTGTAGCAACACGGCAACTCTGGATATCGTTGTCATAAAAATCTACAAGAAAAAACATTTAGACATTTAAAGCAGCTTTTTTTTTTTAAAAAAAAGGATTTTTTATTTTTAAACAAACATACATAAAAGTAAAGCAGCTTTTGATTGTAGAAGTTGTACAGTAATAAAAAACAGTTCAAATTGGGGTATTAAATAATACCGCATACTGTACAGGTAGTCCTCGATGTATAACCACAATTGAGCTCAAAATTTCTGTTGCCGAGTGAGACAGTTGTTAAGTGAGTTTTGCTCCATTTTACAACCTTTCTTGCCACAGTTGTTAAGCAAAGCATCTGAATTTCGATCATAAGATCATGGAGATGCTATAACATCTACATGGTCATATGTATGCATATGTATGCATACAATCATAGGTATGAAAAATGGTCATAAGTCACTTTTTTCAGTGCTATTGTAACTTTGAATGGTCAAATGAACTCTTTGTAGGTTAAGGGTTATCTATATATCAACATATGAAAGGTTCAGTTGCTAAGTTTCTGATAAATTCTAAAATATTTTAAGTACTACTTAAAAATGTGGAACTGATTAATATAGTAATTTGCTAAACTTTTCACAAAAATGGCAACTTCCATAAGTGTTCCATCTATTAAACTTAAGGAAATTGAATAGAAAAAAAAATAGATCCAGTAAAACAGGAAAATAAACATTTTCCCTTCAGGCAAATTTGCATATTTTCTTAATAAAATGATAATTTAGCACAAAAGGACTATAGCAACTTGTTTTCTTTATCCTTTTTTAAGGAAAACATTTAAAAGCAATTCTAAATAAATTTTTGCATAAGCAAGTCTGCATCAAGGCAGTGAATTGAACCAAATGTTAAGACTTGTTTATGGTACATCAAGGTGCATGCAAAATGATTTTTGAAATTCTCATTTCTATCTCAATCATATTTCTATTTTAATAACAATACAGCTTCTATGTCATTTATATATCTAGTACATCTTCATGTGAAATGGCCTTTGACATACACCTATGCTGCAAACTATGAGATGATAAGCAAACCCAATAATTTCCATTTGTTAAAGATATGAATAGCCTACTATTAAAATGTTCTTTCTCATCTCATGCACTTTGTATTAAAACTTATAAACAAGCTATTTTAGTACTGTTCCCATATTTGGGAGAAAAAAATACCTGCTACCTCTTTATTTCTGTTCAGACTCATAAAAGTAGCAATAATCATTAATATCAAAATTTTCAGATCCATGCTCGTATTTTATTGAATCTATTTTCCAGAGCTAATAGGAGTAGCCACTAAAAATACCCCTATTTTACAGTCACTATTGTTTCTCTACAAACAAATGTAGTTATTCCTATTGCACTACTAGAAGCAGGCCAGGGGGCAGATAGGGTACTGAAATTAGTCTGAGGCCACTTAAGTAAGCAATCACAATTACTGAAAAGTGGTGGCATACTTTCCTGTCATTCAAGATGGTAAATCCTTAGTCTGTACATCAATCTTGAAAATTTACCAGAATTTAAAAAGAACCCATGAATCTTCCAAAAATTCAACCTTCCCAACCTACATTGTATCAGTAACTGTGCCCACTGTAATCTCTGTCCATCAAAAAATTGTGTGTGAGGACTTGGGTAATCAAATATAATAGTTTATAATCCATTGTAGAGTTAATACGTTTACAACTACTGACTACATTCTAAAGAACAATGAGGCTATAACTGCCCAAACTAAAAAACATCATTTAAGTGAGCAAAAACTCAAATAGAAAGGCCTGGCACTAGAATATCACTCCCAAAGGAACGATCAGGATTGAGATTTACACATTCATTCTAATAAATGGCATAGGGTCTCCTGCTTGAGCAGGGGGTCAGACTAGAAGACCTCCAAGGTCCCCCCCAAATTCTGTTATTGTGTTCTGTTTAATGGCCTGCATTTCTATATGTGGATTCCTGCTCTTTGAACTCTGACAGAAATCTCTCTAATGTTTTCCAGATGATGATGATCATGAGGTTATATGTTTACACTGCCCTATCTGTAATTTATATATATCAAGAACTTGTTTGGTGTAGTGGTTAAAGCATCAATCTAGAAACCAGGAGAGTTGTGAGTTCTATTCCTGCCTCTATGGAGATTCTCAGTCATCCAGGTCATAGTTGTCCCAAAGGTGCTTTTTCAAGAGGCAACTGGACTTTCTTCATCTTCGTCTTCAAAGAAAAACCAGAAAGTCCAGTTGCCTCTTTAAAAAGCACCTTTGGGACTTAGGTTCCAAACTCAACTGTTTTGGGCTAGTGACCTCAGCTCTAGGAAGGAGAGGCAGTAAAGAAAACAGCAGGGACTAGTGCAGGCAATCTCCAAGAATCAAGAGAAACTTGAAGGCAACCCTTTCCCTAAAGCAGGGATCTCCAACCTTGGCAACTTTAAGCCTGATGGACTTCAATTCCCAGAATTCCCCAGCCAGCTAAGCTGGCTGGGGAATTCTGGGAGTTGAAGTGCACCAGACTTAAAGTTGCCAAGGTTGGAGACCCCTGCCCTAAAGGGCTGCAAATCAATACTGTAACTTCAGCAGTCCCATGGATTGCAGTGGGAATTATTTCTAATAAACATCCATAGTGCTAGGTTGGAGTTCTTACAAGTTGCCAAGATCTTTAAAAGTTGCCAAGATTGAGCAATGCTGCCTCAGCCTCCCTGCATCTAGTGCCTACTGAGTGACATGAACAACTTGTCATTCCCTGCTTTCTTTTCATTCTGAAATTGGGCCTTTTGGGCCGGGGGGTCTCCAACCTTGGCAACTTTAAGACTTGTGGACTTCAACTCCCAGAGTCCTCAGCCAGCAAAGCTGGCTGAGGAGCTCTGGGAGTTGAAGTCCTAAGTCTTAAAGTGCCAAGGTTGGAGACCCCTGCCCTAAAGGGCTGCAAATCAATACTGTAACTTCAGCAGTCCCATGGATTGCAGTGGGAATTATTTCTAATAAACATCCATAGTGCTAGGTTGGAGTTCTTACAAGTTGCCAAGATCTTTAAAAGTTGCCAAGATTGAGCAATGCTGCCTCAGCCTCCCTGCATCTAGTGCCTACTGAGTGACATGAACAACTTGTCATTCCCTGCTTTCTTTTCATTCTGAAATTGGGCCTTTTGGGCCGGGGGGTCTCCAACCTTGGCAACTTTAAGACTTGTGGACTTCAACTCCCAGAGTCCCTCAGCCAGCAAAGCTGGCTGAGGAGCTCTGGGAGTTGAAGTCCACAAGTCTTAAAGTTGCCAAGGTTGGAGACCCCCGTTTTGGGCAACGGAAAGGCTGGTTCTTGGGAAGAGCTCTCAGACTCAACTGACATTCCCGGAGTTTAAAAGGATTTGCAAGCAGGTAGGTGAACGCAGGCCGTAATATTTTTGGCTACTTTTGGATAAGATCTACACTTTCTCTAGAGAGCAGTTAATAGAATTTCATTTTTAAAGTGGGTCCGTGTGCTCGCAGTAAAGAAATCAACCCAATAAAGTTATCTTAAAATTTAAATTTAAGACCCCGAGTCCTAACGCGAAGCCTCGGGAAGTGAGGCAATGGACAATCCTGCATTTTATAGCCATCCAGGCGAGGAACACCCCTTAATGCTCCTGTCTTCCCCACAAACACACCCACCCACACCCGTGAGTTGGGTGGGGCTGAGAAAGACTGACCCAAAGAGTGGAGCGTTTGCCCCACGGATTTCTGCTCCGTACTGCGCCTGCGTGCGGAGGGCTTCACCTGTTGAATTTCTGCAGAGGAGTGGGATGCGCGACCACAAAACATTGGCAACCCCTCACCAAGGCGCACGAGAAGGTCGCCTGAGACTCTCCAAGAAGCCCAGCGGCCGTCCCTTTCCACCTCCACCCCCTCGGACGGTAAGCCGAGGAAAGGCTTCGGTTCACCGGGACCGCCCAGGCGAAGAGAAAGCAAAGGTGGGGCGTGGGTGCGTCTGGCGCGCGCACGACGACGAAGCCTCCATCCCCCCCACGCTCGGCCCGACGTAGCGCGCGCGGCCACCTTCCTTCCCTCCCTCCCTCCCTCCCTCCCTCCCTCCCTGATGCGGGACACCTGAAGCCCCCCCCCTCTCCGCCCCCGCCCCCTTGGCTCGAGGGTTCTTGGCTCGAGGGTTCGCTCACCCGCCAACCGGAAGGAGGAAGTAAAAGGAAGCCTTCACCGGTATTCCCGAGCGGACGTAGAGAGGAATTACGTCATCCCTCTCCGGATAGGAAACCCCGCCTCTGCCTTTAAGGGAACGGGGCTTTCTTGGGACAAGCGGAGAAAGATGAAAACCTGACACACCCACACTAAAAAAAACACCAGGCTTGTGCTGCGTCAGGCATAAACGCACACGAATGCTATTATTAGTACCTATAGTAATCATTAGTATTCACGGAAATACTATTATTATGGAAAATAATAAGAAATATATAGATGGGTGCGACTGGATTGCTGGGAAGCCTTGGGAATTCTGGGAGTTGAAGTTGAGGTTGAGAAACGGACCGACTCTTGGTTACCTGGGTTTTTGTAGCCTCAGTTGTGGCTGAATGAAACTAGCCAACGCAGCCCAGGAAAGATTTCCTCCACCCTTGACCAACGAAGGCAGCTCTTCAGATAGTTGCTCAATCACTGTCATTCTCCACTTTTCACAAACCCCAAGGCGCGTCACTTGGCAACTCCCTCTTTTGGGGCAAAAAGGGAAAAGACCACCTGAACTAGGGGTCTCAGCCTTGGCAACTTTAAGACTTGTGGACTTCAAGTCCCAGAGTTCCTCAGCCAGCTTTGCTGCTGAGGAACTCAGCTTTGCTGGCTGAGGAACTCTGGGAGTTGAAGTCCACAAGTCTTAAAGTTGCCAAGGCTGGAGACCCCTGGCCTGAACCACTCTCAGATCAGCTTCGCTGGCTGAAGAACTCTGGGAGTTGAAGTCCACAGGTCTTAAAAGTTTCCAAGGTTGGAGACTCCTGGCCTGATATTTTCAGATCAGGAAAATAAATGTTTCGTTGTTTCTATAAGCATCCCCCACTCCCCATTTTTCTTGCTTTCGCCCGGCTGGAGTGGCGGGGGGAAAGGCAAATTGAACCAAGAAGTGACCTACCGTTTTCTAACTCTATCCTTTTCTACTTCCGTAAACCCAAGCAGCAGCCTCTCCGGAGGGCGGGAGAGCCGGTAAATGCGCCGAGCCACGAGCGCTGGGTGGAGGGAGTGGGCGTGAAGGGGGCGGCGAGCACGTGGGGCTATTTAAAGCGGAAGACGCCCTGAAAAGGGTTTGTAGCGTTCCTGGCGAAACGGGACAACTACCCCTGGGTCAGTTATTCGCCACAGCCAACTTGCTGCGGGATAATTTAACAATTCTATTTCATTGTTTAAAATAAAAAATTACCTTAATTTTGGCTGTTCCCATTTTATTCTGTCCCTCCTTTTGCATCCTTTCTTTAATGATTCTCTCCCACCATTTCGTTGGTACTAGTGTGTATAACTCTTGTCCTGCAGCGAGTTGGCTGTGGCGATATGGTGGGTGATGCCCCATCCAGGAAAATGCAACTTTTGGCGGAATGAAATGCAAGGATAGGGTTTACTTGTGAATAAATCTTGTTGGTCTCTCCATCATCCCACCGAGACTTCATGGAATTCAGTTCAGTCCAACAAGCCCCTCGATCTTCTTCATCCAATCTGTCTCGTTACGTTTGTCTAACGTTTATTTTTTAACTCTGCACAACATTGCAAGTAATACTCAGGAATTATCTGCGGATTTCACTCTAAAACATATGTAAGTGAAAATGCAGGCACAAAAGATTGCCAGAGTAAGATGGGTAAAATTAAATAAATAAATCCATCACCATCTTCTTTCTAAAGTAGTTGAGCAATCATTTACTTGAGAAACTGAATATTCAGCATTTAATTTGAGTAACATGGATAATCCTACTTAGAAAATTATTCCACCAATTTATTTGCAATTAATCTCCCTCAGATTCAGAATAGAGAACTTCTGGTTGAGGAGTTTTGGGGTGGAGTGAGTTGAGGGATTTTTTTTCCTCTAAAACTGGTAAACTTGTTTGGACATCTGTGGTTTGAGTAGCTTTGGAAGCTGCCAGAAAAGTTTGGGGTATTGCAAGTTGCTCTTCCTATTGTAAAATATTGGGGGCAAAGCCATCTAGAGCTTTACACATGCCAGGTTTTATTAAACTGTATATATATTTTAGTATTGTAGGAATTTAGCACCCACCCCCCTCCTAGAAGAATGAAATATTCTAGGAAATATTTTAAAAAGCAGAATATTATACCTTCCTGGATGAGAAATGGAGAAACATATTTTAAAGACAAAGGAACTCCCTGCAACTTCCTGACTCCCCCCCCACCTTTGTCAATGGGCCATTAAAAGCCTCAGCTAAGCTCACTCATTCTCCCCACCTTTGTCAATGGGCAATTAAGGCTTCAACCAAGCTCACTCAATCCCCCCATGATTTGCAACACAATACAACTGAAACTCACCACATGGCAAGGCTCAAGCAAGCTTGAGAGACAGCCAGCAAGGCTAGCTAAGACCCCCACCCCCTGGGAGTCTGACAACCAATCAGGATACTCTTCCTGTGCCCCAGAAAGGTCAAAGCTCAGAAAAATCATAAAACCAGGGAGCACACAGGATCTCGGGCCCTTTTCTGTTCAGGATCTCAAGCCATGTGATCCTGGCCACCATTAAACCATCTTTCCAAGCAGCCTCCATGTTTCCAGTGTCTTTGTCCCCACTTGGAACTGAACCCAGATGGATATTTCTTCCAACAGTATATAAGCAGTTAGGAAAAATGTATAAGCAGTGGAAAAAAATAGCAACTTCCTACATTGCCACCCTGGGGCTGTTTTATAAGTCCATTTTTTCCCAAAGAATTGTCTGCTATTAGTAAACATTTCACGTTCAATATGTCTAGTGCCCTAGAATCATTTAGTCCTCTTGCATTTTGCCTCTAAAGATTAATTTTAAGGGTAGCACAGTTGATTTTAATTCAGCTACATTGAGTATGACTTTCAGGCTATTGCTCTGTAAAGAATTGTCCCCAGGAGTGAATTATTGTTATGCTTCCTCACAAACTGTTTATCTGGCATAATTCCTTGACTCTTTTGTATTCTACCTGCTGAGTAATATCCCCCTTGTTTCTGGTTGAATTATGCTGCTTCCTCTGCAGTTCTACATTGGTAACGCTTTTCTGAAGGGCTGTGAGAATTAATTCTTTTTCTTGGTGCTTATTTTTTCCAGCTTGTAAAATAAGTGCTCTATCAGCACTTTGTCAGCCTTGTATGACATACATCCAGTATTTACACATCACCAAATAGGTCATATATCTTATACTTTCTTACACTTCTACTAGAAATAACCAAACTCCTTTTATGTTATTAAAAGTTAAATTGTTTTTTAAATATACAGGCAAGGTATGTATTGCAGAGCTACAAACCAGCAACATCTGCAAAGAAAGGTCAATATCTATGAGCTTGAAACTGCAAAATATGTGCAAAAGAGGCAAAATTATAATCATGTTACCGTGCCATCCGTATGGTGGATCCTCAGACACAAACCCATTGGATGTTTATTCTGTTATCATATTTTTATTTTTTATTTATTTATTTAGTCACACAGTATATATAAGCATAAGCATGAAATAACTATACAATATATAAGCATATATATAAGTATAAGTATGTAATTAACTATATTAATTGGATATAACAAAAGGAAACAATAGTACAGGAACAGTAGGCACGCTTGTGCTCTTACAGACCTCTTAGAAATGGGGTGAGGTCAATAGTAGACAGTTTTTGGTTGAAGCTTTGGGGATTTGGGGAAGAGATCATAGAGTCAGGTAGTTTATTCCAAGCATTAACAACTCTGTTACTGAAGTATATTTTCTGCAATCAAGATTGGAGTGGTAAACATTAAGCTTAAATCTATTGTATGCTCATGTATTGTTGCAATTGAAGCTGAAGTAGACTTCGACAGGAAGGACATTGTAATAGATGATTTTATGAGTTAAACTCAGGTCACGTCGAAGGCGGCGTAGTTCTAAATTTTCTAAACCCAGGATTTCAAGTCTGGTGGCATAAGGTATTTTGTTGTATTCAGAGGAGTGGAGAACTCTTCTTGTAAAATATTTCTGGACACGTTCAATTGTATTGATGTCAGAAATGTGGTATGGGTTTCAGACAGTCGAGCTGTATTCAAGAATTGGTCTAGCAAATGTTTTATATGCTCTGGTTAATAGTGTAGTGTTTTTGGAGAAGAAGCTATGCAAGATTAGGTTTAAAACACTTAAAGCCTTTTTTGCGATGTAGTTGCAGTGGGCTTTGGCACTTAGATCATTTGATATGAAAACTCCAAGGTCTTTAACAGGGTGGGGGTCATCTGTAAGGTAATGTCCATCAAGCTTGTACTTAGTGTTTGGGTTCTTTTTTCCAATATGTAGGACTGAGCATTTGCTGGTTGAGATTTGGAGTTGCCAAGTTTTAGACCATTCAGATACAAAGTCAAGGTCTTTCTGAAGGGTAGATCATCAGAGTTGTATTGTTAGTGATGTTAAATAGTTTGACATTGTCAGCAAAGAGAACACAATCACTTGTAATATGGTCACAGAGATCATTAATGTATAATATGAAGAGTGTTGGTCCAAGAACACTGCCTTGGGGAACGCCGCTTTTGACAGGAACAGGATTGATAGAGCATTGCCAATTTTGACCACTTGTTGTCTGTTTGACAAGAAAGCTGTTATCCAATTGTGGAGTGGTCCTGAAATGCCGTAGGATTTTAGTTTTAGGAGAAGTTTATCATGTACTACTGAGTCAAAAGCTTTACAGAAGTCTATGTAGATTGCATCTATTGCTTTGCCCTGATCAAGATTTGTAGTCCATATGTTTTTACAATGAAGAAGTTGTAAGTTACATGATAATTGTTTTCTGAAACCGAATTGTTTATTAGAGATTGTTTGTTTGTTTCTAGGTAGAGGGTAATGGATTTGTTGATGATAGATTCCATTATTTTGCAGGTGACGCAGCATTAAACATATAAACATATAAAAAATATAAACATATTAAAGCATATAAACTCTCATATTGTCTAGAAACTTTGTATCCATTACAGGATGCTGTCTAGGAAACAATCTTACAAAAGAAGGGAGAATTTCAGCAGTCATTTAGTAGAGTCATCACAAATAGCAAATACATTCCTTCTGAACAACCAGTTCTTTATAAATGGCTCTTTTTGTTTCATTACTTGGCTCCTAAGCTGAGTTCAACTTAGATGTTCAAACTCTACCCTACTGTAAACTTGGAGATGACTCTTGCAAAGAATTACCCAGAGGATTTAAAGTTTTTTGATACTTATCAGATTAATGCAAGACAGCATGGCTGCATGGATTTCCAGTTTCAAGCATGTTACTTTTCTCAGAAGCAATGAACATTTCACACACTGATCATAAAATCTTGAGATATAGCCTGAAAAGTTTAATTGTATTGATAGTCTTTAAATCTACTTCTTGTTATACAGTAGTTACATTTTGCTAAAAGGGAAATGGAGATCAGAAAAATCCTTAGCCTGCAGCTACATTGCTGGAAGCAATAATTTTTTCTTACCTCCTGACTTAAATGCTAGCCAAATCACTGTTTAATGTTTTGAACTATGTCTTTATCATTGACCATGTGAAATGAATACAGCTAGTCCTAAACTGATCTCTCTCTTCAAGCCAGTGTAAGAAATCAGAATAGGTGGACAATCCTTACAAATTTCCAGATTCATATGTGGAGTTAGATTAAAAAGAATATATTTAGTTAGTATGCATTTAAAATATCTTCCAAGCTGGAAATAGCTATTTATATATAGGATTTTATTTATTTATAGAGATTTATTTGTAGAGAGCTGGAAAGAATAGGGAATCTTTCATCAAAAGCGTGCTACATTTGAGTTTATTGAGGGCTTTTACATTTCATTCTGACTTACATTATGAAGAAATGAGATTGAAATCCAACATCTGTCCAGTTGGGGGCTACTGTGGTTCTTCAGCTTCTCAACACTGCTTTGCTGCTGTCCTGGTTCTTTTCTAAGTTATGCCCATTAACTGGCTCCATGTATCACATTATTTTAATTTTTAGGATTTTTTTTAGAAAATTAGAATGCCTGCTTCACTTAGTCCTACGAATGTTTTGGAGGCCTTCATGTCTATGTCATAGTTGTCCCAAAGGTGCTTTTTCAAAAGGCAACTGGATTTTCTTTGTTTTTTACTTGAAGATGTTTCTCTGGATGAGGACTGAAGGAGGTTCTTGGATGAGAAGAGAAACATCTTCAAGGAAAAACAAAGAAAGTCCAGTTGCCTCTTGAAAGAGTACCCTTGGGGGCCTTTGTTCTCTGTAGACACTATTAGAAATCAAAAACAAAAGAGAGCTGCCTGTTTTAATTGGAAGTGCCCTTGAAGAAAGCAAGCTGAAGTACTAGAGGGAATCTAGTTGACATAGGAGGAGGTTGTAGGAAGTTTCTCTCCTAGTAAATTGAGTTTTTGTGACAAGTTATGCCTACTATAGTAGCCATTTTATGGTGATGCCTTTAGCATGCTTTCAAAACTCCCAGTATGCCCACTGGACCAAATGTTTAGGGATCTATATGACAAGGGCAGTTTACAATGTCCTTCTTATCAAAGACTACTTCAGCTTCAATTGCAACAATACACGAGCACACAATAGATTTAAGTTTAATGTTAACCGCTCCAATCTTGATTGCAGAAAATATGACGTCAGTAACAGAGTTGTTAATGCTTGGAATACATTACCTGACTCTGTGGTCTCTTCCCAAAATCCCCAAAGCTTCAACCAAAAACTGTCTACCATTGACCTCACCCCATTCCTAAGAGGTCTGTAAGGGGCGTGCATAAGAGCACAAGCATGCCTACCGTTCCTGTCCTATTATTTTCTTTCATTATATCCAATTAATATAGTTATTACATACTCATATATATGCTTATATATTATATAGTTATTTCATGCTTACACTTATATATACTGTGTGACAAAATAAATAAATAAATAAATAAAAATAAATTATGGTGCGTTCAAATCTTTTACCAATAGAATGACCAACATCTCCACATACAGTAGATGGAGACTATAGTGATTGTCCTCCTGGTTAACAATCAGGTGTGAAGCAAAACTGTCAGAATGAACACTGTGCTTTTAGACATATGTAAATCCTTGATACACATGGCTGGCTTATTCCAAAGAGAGATTCTTTCAATTGCAATATTTTCTTTTCCTATTGAGAAAGGTAACATCATCCACTTGGTTAAATTCAAAACCATACAGGATGCTGTTACGGTAGATCGGTTGAGGACAAAAAGCATGACCTACTGACTCTGAACACAGGTTAATTTGCAATTTTTGCCCTTGAAAGCTGAGATAAGAAGTATAGAATGTGGCACTCTTCTCATCTCTGGTGCCTTTAGAACAAACATATTCGAGAAAGGATTAAAAGATAGCAATATTCAAGCATTTATTGTGCTACATAGATAGAATTGGTTTCCTTTGTTTCATGAGTTTGCTATCTAGCAATTCTAAAATGGGGGGAAAGGGTAGTGAACCAGCATTCTCATTGCATGTAAGATGAAAGCCTGTTAATGTTGACTCCAAAGTCTCTTAACTAAACGCATTTAATGTGCAACACCTCCTGTTTTGTTCAAAAGGTGGGATTATGCACTTCTGAGATAATGGCTCTTGAATTACCGGTAGGTGTGCTTCAGGTATAGCCAGCAGAAGAAACACCATTATTAATTAATGATAGGGAACATATTCATGGCCTTATGTGAGAAAGTGTCACAATGTTGGTTACAAACCAATTAACAGAAAATGACAAATTGGAATTCACAAGGAGATTATGTGGGGATGATGCTGTATCCTGTTATATTTTTAACTTTCCATATTTTAAGTCCTGATTCCAGAACTGGGGAGATATACAGTAGTTTCTGACATGACTGTAGCACACCATTTGTAGAGATCAATGTTTCAGGTCCTGGTTTTCAAATTTGTTTAGGTCATGGAACCTGTCCCACAACCACTAGGCATTAATGATAGAAAGCTGATGATAAAAAAGTAATCAATTTATTTATGGGAAAAGAAAATTAACACTAATAAAAATTCCTTGTGCGTCCAATCACACTTGGCCAATAAAATTCTATTCTATTCTATAATTAGTATTAATCTTCACATTATTCCAGAAACTTTTGCATATTTTTCCAATAATTGATTTTATAATAGATTTTGAAATGTTACATCAGAGGGTTGGTATACTGCATGAGGTATCCATATACTTCAACATGGCATTATTCAAGTGCTTTAGATATTTTAGATATTTTTCTTAGGCTATGAGGCTCTGTATTCATCCTTAGTTTTCTTTAGCTCAAAAATGACATTTCACAGCTAAGCACTGCTATCCTCATCACTTCTTAACCTTCCCAGAATATCTCTGGATTCAGAAAGGAAGGCATCGATTGGAGTTTGATATCTACTTCCTAGCCCTGACCACTTTTTCAAAATAAAGAATTCAATGGTTCCTACAATATTTGGACAGAACATTATGATAAGATGTATAGATGTCTCATCAGAAGGTAATCGAAACACACAATTCCACTCATAAATTTTTCTTTCGCAGAATCCAGGCAAAAGTAACAATTCTGATGTGTATTTATTTAAATAATGTTATATTCCATTACTGTATTCTGTAATAATGAAAACCTAGGGCTAACAGTATTTTATACCTTCCATTCCTCCAGATGTGTAGGAATTATCTCTCCATTGACCACACTATAATACAATCACCTTGGCCCCGACTCAATTGCCTTTGTCAAGGCCTTGAAAGCCTGGCTTTGCCAATAGACATAAGGACTTGGGGAGTGTGGTACAGCCTGTGCAATAGCTGAATTGATTCTTATGGATGGATGTGACTACCTCCTCTATGAATTTTCTCATGGGTTTTAAATACATTTTATATGTTTGTGAACCACACAGGGAAGTTCTTTAAATTGGGATAATACATACATACATACATACATACATACATACATACATACATAACTGAATATTCAGTTTGATGCTTGCACATAGCACCACCTTAAAGGTGGCCCTTGAAAATGCTTCAGTATATTATTGTGATAAAAGGATTAATTTATCAGATTCCTGTTCAATCAAAGAGTAGTAGAAACTAGGAACTTGAATACAAATTAGATATGCGAAACAGATGGAAATAGTTCGTGTAGAATGTTTGAGAAATAATTATACTTATTTTGCAAACTGGAAAAAACAGAATTAGCTTTTGTTTGTTTCAGATCCTCAACCCACAGGTGGTTTACTTGTTTCCTTATAAACTCCAATTTTAAAACCCCAGCTGAACAGAAATTCCTTTTGACCCAGATCATGATATTTCAGAGATATTAATTGAAAGAAGTACCTTAAAGCAATAAGCTCTTCTGTTTCCTGTTTTATCACTTAATGCTTTTGGCTATCAGGGAAATTGTGAAGATGGTGCTGTTTATTCCATTTGTAAACATTATTCATTGTATATTACTGAGCTTGGGTGTAGAACAGTGGCGAAATCTAAAAAAATGTCCTACTGATTCTGTGGGCTAGGCTTGGTGGGGTCATGTGATTGGGTGGGCATGGCTATGTAGTCATGTGACTGGGGTGGGGTTTAAAAGATAGAAACTCACTTTAACAATGTCCTGCTGGAACAGGGGGTTGGACTAGATGACCTCCAGATCTCTTCCAGCCCTGGATTGCTGTGCTCTTTCAAGGTATCCTCTGAAACTGCATCTAGTGTCAGGTCTGTGGTCCTTCCTTCCTCTCCTTTTTCCCTCCCTCCCTCCCTCCCTCCCTCCCTCTCTCTCTCTCTTTCTTTCTTTCTTTCTTTCTTTCTTTCTTTTTCTTTCTTTCACCCTTTCCCCTTCCTTCCTTCCTTCCTTCCTTCCTTCCTTCCTTCCTTCCTTCCTTCCTTCCTTCCTTCCTTCCTTCTTTCTTTCTTTCTTTCTTAGCACTTCCCATCCCCCCGTTTTTGGCCTAGCAGGCCTCAGGGAAGTCTCCTGGGAGCAAAAACAGCCCCCAATAGGTAGTTAAAAAAATGCTTTAAAAAATAAAAAAAAAAAGTTCTGAGGATTGCACAGCACAGATTGTCACAACTGATTGTCAGAACCTTTTTAAAACTTTTTTAAAGCATTTTTTACTACCTATTACCTGAACGGTTATAAAAAAAAGTAAAAAAAAAAGTTCTGATGATCAGCTGTGCCAATGGTTGTCGGAACTTTTTTTTTTTTTTTTACTTTTTAAAGCATTTTTTTACTACAGATTCCGGCGAACCAATACCATTTTCACTACCGGTTTGGGAGAACCGCCCCGAACCGGTAGCATTTCACTCCTGGCATAGAATGTATGATGTCTCTAATTTATTATAATTCTCATAGGCTCCATATGTTTTAGAGATGTTATACTTCCACTTGCCTACTTTAAAACCACAAAACATTTTAATTTTGCGCTGCATTGTGTAAAAAAAATGAATAACGTCTTTGTCCTAATAAGAATGTGAGTTCTGACAGGCTTTATCTCCTAATAGCGGCTTTTTGTTAATCAATTATCCAAAGAAACAAACCTTTTCTATGGAGTGAAGCCTGAGATTCAATCCCAGCTTGACAGATTTCAGGAAAAATGTCTTCAGATCACCTATGCAATACAGTAGGTAAAATATCTTTGGGTTGAATGAGACAAATAATGTCTGGTTACACTTGTGTACTTTGCACTGATCTTTTTTAATGTATATCTGCACAGATAATGATAGTCGTTCCAGGGTAGTGGTTGCAGGATTGTAACTTTAGTGTCTGATACACACGCTTAGGAAAAAAGAAAAATTTCCTTGAAAATCAATTTCTGTAATGTTGCCATTGATTTCAATGATGTAATTACACCATGTCTGGAATTCATAGTGAGCCAACATCTGTCCATAGATTATTGTTTAAGATAGCATTAGACTGGAACCATATTAAAGCAGATGTCATGTAGTCTTACAACCTGTGTCTAAAGAACTTAATTACTGTAAATCACAGTTTCAAAAGAGCTTTGATTCAGAGGTCATTCTTGCTGGCTTGGAGGGACAGAATTATGCCATGGCTGAAAACTCAGTAACATCAGAAAATTTCTTTTAATTTTTTTCCTCTTCCTTCCTTCCTTCCTTCCTTCCTTCCTTCCTTCCTTCCTTCCTTCCTTCCTTCCTTCCTTCCTTCCTTCCCTCCCTCCCTCCCTCCCTCCCTCCCTCCTTCCCTCCCTCCCTCTCTTTTAATGATCCAAATATTTATATAAGTGGTACCATTTGGATATTATCATGACAGCTCATTTCTCTTTCCTCTCTTTCTATAGTTTGGCACTATAAGTTTACATGGATGTAACAGAGGGCATTTGCTGGAACAAAAATTTGATAAGTTGCATTATTGCTTTGGATATTTGTTGAATCTATAAAATAACCCTTCGTGTGTCTTATAAAACTTTGTGTCCATTTTAACTGGATCGCACATTTTGTGATTTCACTAGCTCCTCGTCATTTCCATTAAACCATATCATCCATTTTGTTAAATTAAATCTCTCTTAAAGCTTAAACTGGTTCTATAATTTTAAAGAAAAATTATAAATTGCAGCCTGATTCTGTGGACGTGCTCAAGATTTCACATGCAATGGGGGAGGGATTTGGGATTGCTTTCAATATGTAATTTTCGCACCTATTGCCTCAGACCTTGCTTTTCTTTCGTTGCATTCAGTATATACTCAGTAAAAGTACCTTTCTCTATAAATATGGAGTTGGGGTTTTTCTTTCTTGAGTTTTGAACGGGGGCACACCTGAAATTATGTGAGACATTAGCAAGAGTGTTGCAGTGGGTATTGCTGTCCTTTTCTTCATTGGGCACCACATCCTCTTCATATCTGCAATTTAATTATCCTCAAGGCATCCCCATTAAGTGAAATGTGACTTAAATGTTTACAGTTAAAGCATATAAATATGCCACCATTGAACAGACATTGGCAGGGAGGAGGGTGTTTGTCTGCCTTTGAGACATCTACAAGGGGAAGTTAATTTATCAGCTCAATCGAAATGGCTGCTAATTTTAAATAGCCAGCTATATCTTTCTTCAGCAAAAAAGCCCATTTCCCTCCTTTCCATAAAACTGTCTCATAATGAGAATAAAGCAGTTCCCATGCGGGCTGTTATCCAAAGGTAATCACAGCTCTCAGGGGTGCAATTATGTTGATAACCATAGTCTGTATTACGTCTTATCGATTAACTAATAAAACTGTAACAATGTTATTTCAAGAAGGCAAGAAGATATCTTAGTGTTTAATATACACAAAGTAAAGCATATTTCCTTCTTTTGTTCATCCCAAGCCACAATGCTTCTTAATCCTGTTTACAACCTTTGTGTAAAGTTGTAAGTGGCACGCAGTACAATGTTTTATTAGCACTTAGCAAATGAATGTATTGAAACCATTAATAGGTGGATGGTGGTAACACAGTGCATACGCTTTTCAGCAAAGTATAATGAATATCCTGGAAGTTCTGAGAACAATGAATAATTTTGTCTACACGTTCCCATCAGTGTCAAGTCGTTCAGCTCAATACAAGTGATTAGTGCCAGGGAAGTCGGTAACCACGTTCTGAACACATTTTAAAATCAAGAAACAGATGAGAATGTAAAGCAGCCTTCCTTCAAGTCGCGGGGATAAAATATACTTATATTTTTTAATAAGTAAAATGTATTTATAAAATTAACAGGGGAATTTGAGAGTATTCAAGAAGTCAGAGCTCCATTATTTGTTGTTCCTCGTTATTTGGGTAAAGTACTTCAGTACTGAGCCAGGCTAGCGCAGTGGTTAGAGTGCAGTACTGCAGGCTACTTCTGCTGGCTGCTGGCTGCCTGCAATTTGGCAGTTCAAATCTCACCAGGCTCAAGGTTGACTCAGCCTTCCATCCTTCAAGAGGTGGGTAAAATGAGGACTCAGATTGTTGGGGACAATATGCTGACTCTGTAAACTGCTTAGAGAGGGCTGTAAAGTACTGTAAAGTGGTACGTAAGTTAAGTGCTATTGCTATCTCTCTTGCCTCTGTGGAACGATTGGCAGTGTAGACACTGTCCCAATTTTATGGACCGCTACAAGCTCCTTCCGATCTCCATCTCTCATTATTTCATTGGATTTGGAAGCCTTCATATCTGAATTCAGTTCCAATGGAATGCTAAAGCAACAATGTTATTCATTTTTGTGGAATTCTTGCTTTAAAAGAATGGGAAACCTTCTGCTTGTGGGCTGGAGGTTCTTTAATGATGGGTTGAATGTAGATCACATGATTTCAGGGATTGTGGACAGACTCACTTGAACAAAATAGTGGCACATTTGAAGCTTGCCTCAAATTTTGCTATTTTGTGGACAGTCTAACACACACATGCATGGTACAAAACTATATTTTGAAAAGGTCTATTAATATTTGGATAGCAAAATAGAACGCCTTTATGTTTTTCCTAGTTTTCTAGCCAGTCTTCATTTTATTGATGAGAATTTCTAAAAGCTGGATGATAGCATGAGAAAACAAATCTATAGTATGTGCTATCTTTCCTTGAAAAAGATAGTAGAGATGGTTTAGATTTCATATAAAAAGTTCTCTAAGAGAAAATGACAAAACTGTAGAAGGACTGACTTTAGAGGTGTGTCTTAAGAAGTCATCAGGGAGGACTTTTGACAGAAGGAAGGTAGGAGAACTGGAATGAAGGTAATAGCCAGCAATTCAGATGAACTGGCTGCGGAAAAATTATTAGGAAAAAAACTGTGTGGCTGGTAAACCTATATTGCATTAGGCAGTGTTTGCACTTCTCGGTTGTTACTTCAAGGACAGTTCTGGAGAAGTTTTGCAGAAGAGAGTTGTTGGTGATGATCTCAAGAAATGTGCTGAAACCTAAAAGGGGATGAAGCATTATAGGCATGTCTCTGTCTAAAGCCAAAGGTTCTAGATCTGTGATGGTGAACCTGTGGTATGTGTACCACAGGTGGCATGCGTAGCCATATCAGTGGGCACACGAACTCAGCTCCGGTGCACTCATGTGCGCACTGGCCAGCTGATTTTTGGGCCTTTTGGACCCACCAGAAGTAGGGAAACAGGCTGTTTCCTGCCTCCGGAGGGCCTGGGGGGTGGTTGGGAAGGCCCGTTCTTCTCTCTCACCTGGCTCCTGAGCCTCTCTATGAGTCTGGGGAGGGTGAAAATGGCCTTTCCCATCCCCCAGTCCCTCCGGAGGCCAGAAACAACCCATTTTCCAACTTCTGGTTGGACAGGAAGTGATGTTTTTTGCTGTCCCCAGCCTCCTGAGCCTCTTTAGGAGTCTCTGGAGGCTGGGAACAGCAAAAAAGTCACTTCTTGTCCAACCAGAAGTTGGAAAACAGGCCGTTTTTGGCCTCCCGAGGGCCTCCGGGGTGGGTGGGGAAGGTTGTTTCATCCTTCCCAGACTCATAGGCTCTGGAGCCAGGTGAGAGAGAAAAACGGGCCTACCGGGCCATTGCATGCCAGGAGCGGGATGTGTGTGTGTTTCACAGGGGATGACGCATGCATGCATGGGGGCAAAGCGCATAGAATTATGGGTGTGGGCGTGCACACACGACCCATCCCCGCCGCTGCCCCTTCCTGGCACGCGATGGCAAAAAGGTTAGCCATCACTGTTTTAGATGGAACAGAAAGGAATTGAAGAAAAGATAAAAAGGTTTTATAATGCAGAAAATAGCCAGCTGCCAGCCTGACTGAAAGGAAATTGCAACCAACCTTTATGCTAAATTAGGCAAGGTTAGGTAACATTAGGAATAGAGTACTGCAAACAAATTAAGATAGCACCATCATCTGGACGTATGTATGCTTAAAGTGTTAAACATATAGAAAAAACATGCCTAGCTGTTTTGACTGCTGATCAACTAAGGTTTGAAAGAGGAACTTGCAATGGGATGCAAAGCAATAGTTGTACGTGACAAGTGAAACTATAAGAATGAAATTGTTTTTCCTCTCTCTCTCTCTTTAAAAACAAAAACAAAGGGAAGTCTTGGGCTGACTTTCTGTCTAATCCTAAAAATTTAGAGAATGTCCCATTTGCAAGCTGGAAGAGTAACAAGAAATGATAAGAATAATTTTGTTATTTATACCAACTAATAAATTAGTCTCAGATTTCTCCCATATGGAAAGGGTGAGCCTTCTCTGTGTTTTGATTTCCTAAAAGAGGACAAAGCTGTTAGCTGCTCTTAGTCTGTAAATAGTTGCACAAGAACAACTTCTTGGTCTTGGATGCTTTATAATTAAGACCATTTTGCCCTCATCCTGATACTAACCAAAGATGAGTGGATGAAGAGTCACTGCTGGTAGAAACATTCTTTTACTGTGGCCCGAATCACTTTAATACCAGTTAATGAGGAGCAACAGACTAGAACAATTTGTGGTCAAAAGTACTGCAGAATCTTTCTTTGAGTACTTTATAGTATCGAGAGAGAGGGAGGGAGAGAGAGGGAGAGAGAGAGAGGGAGAGCAAGAGAGCATTCCCTAGTGGCTATTTTCTAGATCAGGGGTCTCCAACCTTGGCACCTTTTTTCCTTTTTTTTTTTGCTAGACCAATTCTTGGATACAGCTCGCCTGTCTGGAACCCATACCACATTTCAGACATTATTACAGTTGAACGTGTCCAGAAATATTTTACAAGAAGAGTTCTCCACTCCTCTGAATACAACAAAATACCTTATGCCACCAGACTTGAAATCCTGGGTTTAGAAAACTTAGAACTCCACCGCCTTCGACAGGACCTGCGTTTAACTCATAGAATCATCTGCTACAATGTCCTTCCTGTCGAAGACTACTTCAGCTTCAATTGCAACAATACACGAGCACACAATAGATTTAAGCTTAATGTTAACCGCTCCAATCTTGATTGCAGAAAATATGACTTCAGTAACAGAGTTGTTAATGCTTGGAATACACTACCTGACTCTGTGGTCTCTTCCCAAAATCCCCAAAGCTTCAACCAAAAACTGTCTACTATTGACCTCACCCCATTTCTAAGAGATCTGTAAGGAGCGTGCATAAGAGCACAAGAGTGCCTACCGTTCCTGTCCTATTATTTTCTTTCGTTATATCCAATTATTATAGTTATTACATACTCATGCTTATATATATGCTTATATATTATATAGTTATTTCATGCTTATGCTTATATATACTGTGTGTCAAAATCAATCAATCAATCAATCAATCAATAAACTTTAAGACTTGTGGACTTCAACTCCCAGAATTCCACAGCCACCTGGCTTTGGAATTCTGGGAGTTGAAGTCCACAAGTCTTAAAGTTGATACGGTTGGAGACCCCTGTTCTAGATGACTAAAATAAAGAGTCTCTTTCCTTTTTAAAACCTGCAAAACCTCCCTCTGATTTACCTGCTGGGTTGAATGAGAAAGAAGAATGTTCTTTTATCAAAGAAGGAGACCCAATTTATAGACCACGAGGAAGAAGAAAAAAATTCACCACTGATTTTGCCTTTCAGAATGTCTGAAAAGTGTCATTGGGGAAAAATGAGAACCATTAAGAGCCTGATGAAATGTTAATTTATTCATCTGTTCAGGGAGAGGCCCAAACTAATCTGGGGGGGGGGAGGAGCTCACAATTCGGGTGCTGCGACTGAAACTGCATCTGCCTTAGTCAAAGGCCCAGGGGATTTTGACAGGCAGATTTATGTCAATAGAAGGAGATTCTGTTCAAATATCCTGGCTGTGTTTGTAATTGCTGGAAAGGAATTAAGTGGCTTGAACCCATCAAGAAAACCCACAAGCCCCCCTTGGCCCCAACTTTGCATGTCAGGACTCCTGACTGAAATAAATGCTCTTCACATACATTGAGAAGTCTTTATTACATCACGTGATTTTCCTGTGTTTCATTTTAGATTACATTATTTCAGTTCAGTCGAGATACATTATCACGTTCATTTGACAATGGAATAAGGAATATTTGCTAGATTCTGACTGCTTCTGCATACTGAGAAATACTGTCATACTTGGCAGCCCCTTATTAACAAGCACTTTATAATGAAAAAAGAAACAGAAGTATATTTAAGGCAAATACAAGTACTGTAGAATTATACTCATATTTTTATTCATATTTACTCACACTTTATAGAATAGGAGCTAAGAAAAATTAATTGGTAGCAGAAAGGACACCCCCTTCTCTGTATATATTAATATCTACATTAAGATATTAATACAGGATTATTAGGTGAACAAAACTTTACTTAGAGGAGTACAGCCAGTTAACTGGAGAATTCAGTATTTGCGAAGACATTTGTGTCTCTCTAGAGTTTTTCAAATGATACATGTTGCTAATTATTTGAGTGAGCTAATTAAGAAAACAAACTGCACATGTTTGGTCTTCTGGCTATGATGAAAGTAGCCCAGAGAATTTGAAAGAAAAAAAAAGACATAAAGGGCACACTGACAATTATATATATTTCTGATTAAATCAAATCTATATTTTGAAGCCAACGGATTTCTATTTCTGCAAATAAAAGTTAATGTAAAGTTGTCTTCGATTTGAATAGATATTCAAATCCTGTTTAACATAAACCACACTCTTTTCATAAGCCCCTTTAATAAAACGCAGATGTAGATATTCATATACACAGGGATGGGGGTGGGATTCTGAAATCAGGACCAGAAGAACTGGTAATATGGTAAAAGCAAAGAAGATGAGAATATCATCTCCAGAGCGGATGAAATTCAAATCTGCACATGTTTTCTTCAGTCCTTCATTCCTTAGTCCTGACTTCAGATTAAAGCCAAGTAGGCACTGGCCTAGTGCACTGGAATGTGTGGATAACCTTGGAGGATAGAGGACAAAGATGCATAGAAACTGAATAAATAAAACAGGATTCCTAATGGGGGAGTACATCACTGGAGGTGTTTACTGGACTAATTAGCTGACTCCACCTCCCCCTTGCATTTTCTGCTCCCCTCTGCCCATCTTCTTTAATTTCATATTATTGTATTGCCATTGTTTATTTCCATTGTTTTATTCGTTTGCGTTTGTTGTGTTTACATTTTTAATGGTTTCCCCCCCCCCCGTTTTATTGTTGCAAGCTGCCCAGGGTAGCCTTGCTCTGATGGCAGTGGTGGGGTTCTACCGGTTCACCCTGATTCACACGAACCAGTAGCGGCAGTGGTGGGAGGCTCCACCCACCCGCCCAGACGTCATCATGGACAGAAGCAATGCACACACGCGATCACGGTTGCAAACTGGTAGCGAAGGTAAGTGGAACCACTATCTGATGGGAGCAAATAAATTTAACCAATCAACCGACTTAGGAAATACTTAGGAAATAATTAGATAAGAGGGGGAGGTGCCCCCAATAGATTAACAGTCAGGGGAAGAAACTTAGAAAGGATCCACCTTAATAGACTCAGTCATTAAAGGTAGAGATGGAAATGTTGTACCTTCAGACTTGTACAATTCTGTTCATGTAGCCTCAGAAGAAAGTTCATCTAGATGTATATCTTTTCTGATTTTCCCAGGAGGGTTATCATCAATCTTGCGAGTCTGAAGGTTCAAACTTCCTTCTACCACTTTTAACCACCAGTCAATTAGGACAGGGACTTCCTAAATTATTTCCTCTGACACTTCATCCATTGGGAGCTCTCCCCTCTCTTGTGCCAATTCGGAGGTGTCACCACTGCTACCTGTCCTTCCAAATCATCCTAAAAATGCATTGGGGAGAGGTGGCACCATCAGTCAGTATGATCAAATAGGGGATCCTCTTACCCTTGATTTGGTACTTATCTGCCTATGATTCATCCATAACAAAGTTAAAGTTAACTTTGAGTGAAATCAGAGTGGCTTCTAAAAACAGTACGTGCTTTGAAATTGAGCTGTAGGACTGAAAATGGGACTCAGTTTAAGTCGTGAACCTGCTTCGCAAAAATCACAGGTAAACCACATCATACCAATATGCAACCCTAAATAATACTAGAAATCCGTGAATGTGATTTGTAATAATACATACATATCAATTTTGGGATAGAGATTTAACATTATAAATCAGAACAACAAAGGCTTTAAAGAAAATGTTTCACTTTATTTTCAATGAGATTTGGCTTTCCAAGTCCATTTCTCTTGGAAAAATTAGCTACCAGGTCTTATTGTAAATATCCTTCTTTGGAAAGCTTTCATCTGCTGCTCTTTATGAAAGAAACTATTTGTCAGTCAGGAAATAGCATAATAGTTCATGAATTTATATTCTTGTTTAATACTGGGGCCAGAGATCGATCAGTTATTTTTGTTTTATGTGTTGTAATTACCTATGCTCTGCAACTGCCTCACAGTCGGCACCTTAATTATTATTCAATATCTTTTTATGGTTATAGCAACCATTAGTAGGTATTTTATTTAGTGTGTACCTAAGTAAAAAAATGGAAAATTTCAATATAAATCAATGATTTAAATTGGCCTGTTCCCCGCCTCCCATACCTTTTTTTCCTCTAGTCAATTTCTCTGCAACAATTTCAATTGCTATAATTTAAATAAACACATCTGGTAAGCTGGCTCTGCTTCTTGAGATCTTCTCCAGAAGCAGAAATTTAGGACTGATAGTCAATCTCTTAAGAGTCACATCCTGGATTGTTGCCAGTTGTTTAACAGGCATCAATTTAGAATAGAATAGAATTTTTATTGGCCAAGAAAAGATACCTTTTTTCATCGAGGTACAACATTTACAACAGAAATGATGGTCATAGGGTACAAAATTAACACTTAATGATACAACACTTAATGATAATCATAGGGTACAAATAAGCAATCAGGAATAATCAATATCAATATAAATTATAAGGATTACCAGCAACAAAGTTACAGTCACAGTCATAAGTGGAAAGAGATTGGTGATGGGAACGATGAGAAGATTAATAGTAGTGCAGATTTAGTAAATAGTTAGTGTTGAGGGAATTATTTGTTTAGCAGTGTGATGGCCTTCGGGAAAAAACTCTTCTTGTGTCTAGTTGTTCTGGTGCGCAGTGCTCTATAGTGTCATTTTGAGGGTAGGAGTTGAAACAGTTTATGTCCAGGATGTGAGGATGTGAGGGATCAGTAAAAATCTTCCATTGTCTCTATAAGAGGTCAAGCGACATGCTAAAAGTCTCCTTGCTAAGCATGTGGAGTGGAGAAAAGCATCTTTTGGATCAGGTACCAGTCACAATGGGGAATATGTCAGGAGATGTAGTTCAGGAGTTTTACAATGCCAGAGACTGCTCCTATCATCCTTATGGTTTTTTAAGAGCTGAAAACTGCAGTGTTCTGCAGCTGCCAAAAAAGCCAACAAAGTTCTAGGCTGCATAAACAGAGGGATAGAATCAAGATCACATGAAGTGTTAATATCACTTTATAATGTCTTGGTAAGGCCACACTTGGAATACTGCATCCATTTTTGATTGCCACAATGTAAAAAAGATGTTGAGACTCTAGAAAGAGTGCAGAGAAGAGCAAAAAAATATAATATGGGGACTGGAGGCTAAAACATATAAAAAACTGTTGCTGGAACTGGGTATGTCTAGTTTAATGAAAAAAAGAAGAAGACATGATAGCAGTGTTCCAATATCTCAGGGGCTGCCACAAAGAAGAGGGAGTCAACCTATTCTCCAAAGCACCGGAGGCCAGGATAAGAAGCAATGGGAGGAAACTAATCAAGGAGAGAAGCAACCTAGAACTAAGGAGAATTTTCCTGACAGTTAGAATAATTAATTAGTGGAACAACTTGCCTCCACAAGTTGTGAATGCTTCAAAACTGGAAGTTTTTAATAAGAGATTGGATAACCATTTGTTTGAAGTGGTGTAGGGTTTCCTGCCTAAGGAGGGAGTTGGACTAGAAGATCTCCAAGGTCCCTTCCAACTCTGTTATTCTAAAAAAGACACTCTCATCCATACTGACTTGGCTGATCCAATGTAATTTTGGTCTTCACTGTGAGTCATGCTTCATGTTACTGCCTCTCCACTTGCAATGAAGTGAAGATACCCATAGCTTCAACCCAGAGCAACATGCCTCATTATTATTCTCTGTGTTGACCTTAATTGGAAATTGATTCTTCTGCAAGACTATAAGCAATAAAAACAGAAATAAATATATTGCACATTTTACGATTCCCTAAATGATCATTTTCATGATTTCACATGAAAAACTTAGGAATAGAATTGTCTCCTAGAACCCTATTCAATAAAAGCAACAGAGTATCAATGCAGAGTAAAAAAAAAAGAAAAGTGAGATTTCACTTTTAAAAGGGAAAAATAAATACCTTGCTGCCTTGGCCGGAAGAATAAATGAAGCAACACTTAGTGATTTGAGTGGTATGAGGAATTGCAGTGGCTTTAGCCAAGATTTTGGAAATGATACATCAGCTTGACTTTTTTTAATGTCTTTCCTTTAAGTTTTAGGAAGAGCATGTTTTCAGGCTATAAAGAAACTATTTCTTTCAGAAATATAACAAAGTCTTCTGCAAGTTGAGCTAACACCATTTGTTCTGCAAGCTGAGCTAACACCATTTGTTTCCTATGGAAATAGAAAGATTTAGTTCGCTGGGTCTAAAGTTTAGAAGATTATAGTGCTTAGGACAGGATTCCCCAAGTTCCAGTTGGCATGGCAACAACCCGACCACACAAACAAGCAGAACCCCGTCCGTGGGATGCAGGCAGCACACAAAACCATGCCCTCTCCGGTCCGTAGAAAAATCTTTCTCCATGGAACTGGTCCTTGCTGCCCAATAGATTGGGGGCCACCGGCTTAGAAGATCCTAAGGTTTAGCAGATTCTATTATTATTATTTATTATTTATTCACATTTTTATACCGCCCTTCTCCGAAGACTCAGGGCGGTGTACAGCAAGTAAAACGACAATAATCCAAAAACAATTTAAAATACCATAACAAAATTAAAAATATAATTAAACCGCTGTATACTTAAAAATATTAGATAAAAATTACAAAAGATAAAAAACCCTGTTAAGAAACCCGCTAAAATCCCCAAATATTAAAATCAATCAATCAGGCCAGCCCCGCTTGGTGAAAGAAGAAAGTCTTGAGCTCGCATTTAAAGGTCCGAAGATCAGGGAGAAGACGGAGTCCCACCGGCAACTCATTTCACAGAGCTGGGGCCCCCACGGAGAACGCTCTTCCCCTGGGGGTTGCCAGCTGACATTGGTTGGCCGACGGCACCCTAAGGAGGCCCTCCCTGTGAGAGCGCACTGGACGCACCGGACAATGGGAGGGAACTGGCGGCAGCAGGCGGTCCCGTAAATATCCCGGTCCGATGCCATGGAGCGCTTTAAAGGTGATAACCAACACCGGAAGACCACTGGCAACCAATGCAGCCCGCGCAGGAGAGGTGTTACATGGGAGCTACGAGAAGCTCCCTCAATCCCCCGCGTGGCCGCATTCTGTACCAGTTGGAGTCTCCGGATGCTCTTCAAGGGGAGCCCCATGTAGAGAGCATTGCAGTAATCCAGACGGGAAGTGACGAGGGCATGAGTGACTGTGCATAACGATGTGCATAATGCTGGAAAAGATGGAAGAAAAGAGAAAAAGGAGACAACTAGCAATAAGATGGTTGGATCCAGTTAGACTGGCAACGAGTGCACCTTTGGATGACCTGAAGGGCCAGGCTCATGACAAATCATCACAGAGAAAATCAATTTGGTCGCTAAGAATCAATAACGATTTGAAGGCACATCATCACAATCTCTTGGGATAGTTTTGCAGCTTCCTTTCTAGTTTACAGCCCAAGAATTATGAATAGTTTCCTGTCCCAGTACTAATCAGTTCTGATCCAATTCAAGATCAGCTAAGATTGGCTAAGTCCTTCTGCCTTCTGGGGCAATAAATAATAGAAATAGATAATTAAAATACATTTTTATTTAAAAAGCTTTAAAAAGCTGGTATATCTATTTAATTGTTCAAAATGTAGCCTAGGGCATGTGTTACAGGTAATATCTGATATTGCAATTTTATTATTTCTATCTAAAAGCTGTAGTGTGAATATTATAGACTGGTAGCCTCTGTCAGCAGTTGAAAGGTTAATGGCGGTGACTGGAAATCCCTCTTCCAAGTTCAGTAGATTTCTATGAACAGTTTACGTAGGTGGGTCTAAAACAACCATGTTGTTCTACCTCTTTTGTTCTTTTATTCTATGGGCAGATAAAAAGAAATATCCTCCCTTTATTTTCATGTGACTTTTTTATTTAAAATTTTTGTTTTTAGTTCCCTGCAAAGTGAACTAATTTAAAATCAAATAATTTATATTCTCTGATTTAATCCCCAAGAGTATTTGTCTGAAGAACCAATTTACAATATTTCCCATTTAAGATGCTGAAATGAGCTTTCTTGAACAAACATGGATATCCAGAAACAATTTAAGAATGCAGTATTTTCCTCTACACCGAGTAGAGTTTTCAGTCACCGGTCCTGAAAAGAATATGACCCTAGCTTAGAACATCTGTAGCTGTATCCTCAGGGTGTCTGACACTCTGGATTTATTTGGAACAACATTTCCCAGAATTCCCAATTAGCAATGATTATACGGGTTGTGAGTTTAGGGAACAATAGTCCTGACATATTGAGTGGGTGCCAGGGGTGTCCACAGAGTATGGTGAAAAAAAGTCAGGATGGCAGCGGCAACAGTGTGATCAAAGCTCCGATTGTAGTCACCATCTTGACTTTTCTTTAACCTCGAGGACACCCCTGGAGGGTGCCAAGCTGGAAGAACTGGCCAGCAGACCAATTATTATCAGAGAGCAAAATGATTTTTCTCAATTTTAGAAATCCTTGCACTTATGAAATGCTCCTTCTTGAGCTCCCTAAATGTTCAATGGCAGTGTAATCTGAATTTTGAACTTTTATTCTTTTTTTTTTTTTCCGCTTACAAAGCAAGACTCAAAAAAATAAAAGGCCACAGGGTACTTTTCTCCGGTAGCCACACAGCAAAGTTATTTGCCTGCAGTTGCCTGCCACTCAGGTATGAAGACAGGCTGTCATTTCCTGCACCCCACTGCCCCTTACTGTCTTGCTCCAATTTTTTCAAGCCCTACAGCATTATTGTTTGATGTGTCTGGTGGAGGAATTAAAGTAGATGAAGATTGAGGATACCACTCCCTTAGGTAATATGTATTCTGATTCCCTCCAGCTATCTGGCTGACGATGCCTCTCTCCTCATCCCAGCCCCATTCCCTGTCTTGAGATGGGGGAATAATTAAAAGTCCCCTAAATTAGGTGTGGCAGAGATGGATGTGCAGCTGAGATCTAGAAAGGTGTACAAACTAGTTAAGTTTGGGGGTGGGTGGGTGTTTATATGGAGCAAGTTAACTGCATGCACAATTCAGCAAAAAGGAAAAAAAGAACAAGATAACTCCTGTTTTTGATAATTATGAAATGATCTTTAATATATTTTTGCATTTCTTCCAATGAAACTCAAAGCTAGGACAAATGGAATAAAAAGCAAAATGTGGTAGACTTGAATAGTTAGGCATTCTGGTTGCCTGAAATGTGTCCTCTAATGGTCAAAAAGTGCTATTTCTATTTTGACAAAAGGGAGTCTATATCCAGAGCTTTTTCTCTCTCTCTTAATAAGTAGGTCCCTCTTTTTTTCAATTCATTGGAATTTCTGGTATCCACAGAAGTTAACATTTGAATCCTTTGCTTGATATGGAAAATTATTTAAATGGTGGGATCTCTGTGTTGCTGTTGATTTTGTTTGTCAAGTTTTCAAGGGGATAAAATAGAATAGAATAGAATAGAATAGAATTTTTATTGGCCAAGTGTGATTGGACACACAAGGAATTTGTCTTGGTGCATATGCTCTCAGTGTACATAAAAGAAAAGATACCTTCATCAAGGTACAACACTTACAACACTTAATGATAGTCATAGGTGTTCTGTCCCCCCCCCAACCACAACCAAGAAGACACGCGAGCTGACTATATTTACCAGCAATTTATTCCTACGACAAATATCAGTTCTGGCAACAAACCTGCGATTGCCAGCCAAGTTCTCTTATCTCCTCAGAAGCCAGTGTAACTGCAGTTCGTTGCTGGAGCAACCAAGAGTTCAGAAATAAACAGAAATCCAGAAGCCAAATTCTTAGTCTTGAAATATTGCAGCCAAAGTTTCCAAGAGTCAGTTTTTGTCCGTCACAAGAAGCTATAGAGCAACTCCTCCTGCTTTTATACCCTGTGAGGTGTGGCTCCATGACTCAGCATCTCTAAGCCTGCCCCACTCCTTCTTTTGTTGTTCCCGCCTCTCCTTTCCGCGATGCCTGGGATTTAACCAGGACTGATTATCAGCAGCTGGGTCTTGAGGCATTGCCTGGGAGGGGGAAGGTGCAGGAGAAAGAGGCCTCGTCATCTCCTCCACCTGGCCTGCCTCTGGAGTGGAGCCAGAGAGGAAGGTCCTGCAGAGGGAAGCCCTGTCGGCTCTTCCGCCTCACTCTCTGAGTCACTCTCTGCCAAGAGGCCAGGCTCAGGAGCCGAAGACACAACAATAGGGTACAATTAAGCAATCAGGAAACAATATCAGTATAAATCGTAAGGATACAAGCAACAAAATTACAGTCATAAGTGGAAGGAGATGGGTGATGGGAATGATGAGAAGATTAATAGTAGTGCAGATTTAGTAAATAGTTTGACAGTGTTGAGGGAATTATTGTTTAGCAGAGTGATGGCATTCAGGAAAAAACTGTTCTTATGTCTAGTTGTTCTGGTATGCAGTGCTCTATAGCATCGTTTTGAGGGTAGGAGTTGAAACAGTTTCTGTCCAGGATGTAAGGTGTCTGTAAATATTTTCACAGCCCTCTTTTTGATTAGTGCAGTATACAGGTCCTCAATGGAAGGCAGGTTGGTAGCCATTGTTTTTTCTGCAGTTCTAATTATCCTCTGAAGTCTGTGTCTTTCTTGTTGGGTTGCAGAACTGAACCAGACAGTTATAGAGGTGCAAATGACAGACTCAATAATTCCTCTGTAGAACTGGATCAGCAGCTCCTTGGGCAGTTTGAGCTTTCTGAGTTGGCACAGAAAGAAGATTCTTTGTTGTCCTTTTTTGATGAAGTTTTTGATGTTGGCTGTCCATTTTAGATCCTGCGAAATGGTAGAACCTAGAAATTTGAAGGTCTCTACTGTTGATACTGTGTTGTCTAGTATTGTGAGAGGTGGAAGTATGGAAAGATTTCTCCTAAAGTCTACCACAATTTCTATGGTTTTGAGTATGTTCAGTTCCAGATTATTCTGGTCGCACCACGAGGCTAGTCGTTCAACCTCCCGTCTGTATGCGGATTCATCATTGTCTCAAATGAGACCAATCACTGCTGTGTCATCTGTGAACTTCAGTAGTTTGATAGATGGATAGATGCAGTCACTGGTATACAGAGGGAAGAGAAGTAGGGAGAGCACACAGCCTTGGAGGGGCCCTATGCTAATTGTTCAGGTATCTGATGTATTGTAATATGTAATAATGGTACATTGTATATTATATGCATATAATAATGGTGCATTATTATATCATATGTAATAATGGTGCATTGTAACTCTGTTTTTCTAACCTGGTATGGCTGCAGAAGGCGGCTTTAGGAAATGGTAATTTTGAAAGACCTTTTAAAAATAATTCATTGTCTATAGTTTAGGATTTTAAATTCTCAAAAAAAAGAGAGGTTTCTTTTAAACCACATTTCTCTTAATATATCCTAATGCATATACATTTATCTAACAATAGGCTGAATGATAATCTGAGGAAATGATTTGGTTTTCATGGACAGGTGACCACTTGGGGTTTTCAGTGTCACCTGATGTCTGCAAGCATAAAAAGTTGTTCCTTAGATGCACAACAAGGAGCAAATAGTCCCAGTGGCTTTCAAATTTTCATACGGACATTTTGGTCTGGATGATCTCTGGATTAAAGCCTTGCTTGCTTCTAGATGCTTTTCCAGTTCTTGGGAGAGTTTGTTCATTTTCTGAGAGAAGGAAATTAACCAATTAAAGCAAAAATAGCAAAATACTCTGTAATAAACCAAACATAGTCTAGAATAGAGTCTATTTCTGAGCCAAATGATACTACTAATAACAGATAATTTCTTGGCAATATTGCATCTATTCGAACTCTTTTTCCGCAAGAGTTACAAACTGTCCTTGGGAGTTATTTCTCTTGAAAAATGACAACAGTGTCCAAATTTACAACCTAATCTGAAAATGAAGCTGAGAAAATCTAATCTAATCCATTCCCCCATAATTGTGAATCTATCAGAATGAAATCTATCTCGTCTGGATTACTGCAATGCTCTCTACATGGGGCTCCCCTTGAGGAGCACCCGGAGGCTCCAGTTAGTCCAGAATGCAGCTGCGCGGGTGATAGAGGGAGCCCCTCGTGGCTCCCATGTGACACCTCTCCTGCGCAGACTGCACTGGCTACCTGTGGCCTTCCGGGTGCGCTTCAAGGTTCTGGTAATTATCTTCAAAGCGCTCCATGGCATAGGGCCGGGTTACTTACGGGACCGTCTGCTGCCACCGATTGCCTCTCACCGACCCGTGCGCTCTCACAGGGAAGGACTCCTCAGGGTGCCGTCGGCCAGGCAGTGCTGACTGGCGACACCCAGGGGAAGGGCCTTTTCTGTGGGGGCTCCCACCCTCTGGAATGAACTTCCCCCAGGACTTCGCCAACTTCCTGACCTTCGAACCTTTCGCCGCGAGCTTAAGAGACATCTATTTATTTGCGCAGGACTGGACTAGAATTTTAAATTTTGAATTTGGTTTTAACGGGGTTTTATTATTTTTATTGCTATTTTTAAATATTCAGCCTTATTTAATAAGTTTTTTAATTGATGTTTTATTCTGTATTTATATGTATGTTTTTTTACCAGGCTGTACACCGCCCTGAGTCCCTTGGGAGATAGGGCGGTATAAAAATGTGAATAAATAAATAAAATGGGCCATGGGGGAGTCGTGCATGCGTATGCGGGGGAGGGGGGAGCGTGAGGGCATCACACACACACGCATGTGGGGGCAGGGTAGATGGGGGGATATTGCATTATGGGTGTGGGCACAGCGCATGCTATCCTCCCACACTCCCCCTGCTTTTGGCAAGCAATGGCAAAAAGGTTAGCCATCACTGGCCTAGGACCTTCAAGAAAAGGGAAAAAACATTTCAGGATAGTTGTCTGCTTGATTTTTCAATTTTGTAATAAATTTTTTAAAAAAGCACATTGAAATTCCTGAAGTGCTAATAAGTTCCTGATCAAAGTCTGCTGAATATAATGTATGCTCTTGCAATTAAGTAGATATTGGTTTTGCCCAGGGTCAAAAGTCCTGTGTACATTTGTGTTCACAAAAGCATTTTTCACATTTAGTTTGAATTGACTTAACTTTTCTGGGCAGAGTTTTATTTATTTATTTATTTATTAATTAAACTTTTATACCGCCCTTCTCCCGAAGGACTCAGGGCGGTGTACAGCCAAGATAAAAAGCAATAAGTATACAAAGTTAAAAATCAATTTAAAATACCTATTCAATAGTGGCCGAATTAAAACCATCAAATTGACCAACCTAAAATACCCCATATAAAATTACAGAAGATTTAAAAATTAAAAATTTAAAATTTAGAAATTTAAAAAATCTAAAAAATCAGTCCAGTCCCGCTTGAATGAATAAATGAGTTTTTAATTCCCGACGAAAGGTCCGAAGGTCAGATATTTGGCGCAAACCGGGGGGAAGGTCGTTCCAGAGAGTAGGTGCTCCAACAAAGAAGGCCCTTCCCCTGGGGGCCGCCAGCCGGCATTGCTTGGCGGACGGCACCCTGAGAAGACCCTCTCTGTGAGAGCGTACGGGTCGATGGGAGGCATAAGGTAACAGCAGGCGGTCCCGTAAGTACCCGGGCCCTAAGCCATGGAGCGCTTTAAAGGTGGTAACCAGAACCTTGAAGCGCACCCGAAAGACCACAGGTAGCCAGTGCAGACTGCGCACTGTGTTACCCGGGAGCAACGTGGTGCTCCCTCAATCACCCGCGCAGCTGTATTCTGGACTAGCTGAAGTCTCCGGGTGCACCTCAGGGGTAGCCCCATGTAGAGAGCATTGCAATAATCCAGGCGAGAAGTGACGAGAGCATGAGTGACCGTGCATAAGGCATCCCGGTCCAGAAAGGGGCGCAACTGGCGAACCAGGCGAACCTGGTAAAAAGCTCTCCTGGAGGCGGCCGCCACATGGTCTTCAAATGACAGCCGTCCATCCAGGAGAACGCCCAAGTTGCGCACCCTTTCCGTCGGGGCCAATGACTCACCCCCAACAGTCAGCTGCGGTTGCAGCTGACTGTACCGAGATGCCGGCATCCACAGCCACTCCGTCTTGGATGGATTGAGTCTGAGTCTGTTTCTCCCCATCCAGACCCGTACGGCCTCCAGACAACGGGACAGCACTTCGACAGCTTCGCTGGGGTGGCCTGGGGTGGAAAAGTACAGCTGAGTATCATCAGCGTACAGATGATAGCTCACCCCAAAGCCACTGATGACCTCGCCCAACGGCTTCATATAGATGTTGAACAGGAGAGGCGAGAGAATCGACCCCTGCGGCACCCCACAAGTGAGGTGCCTCGCGGTCGATCTCTGCCCTCCTGTCAACACCGTCTGCGACCGGTCAGAGAGGTAGGAGGAGAACCACCGATAAACGGTGCCTCCCACTCCCAACCCCTCCAACCGGCGCAGCAAGATACCATGGTCGATGGTATCAAAAGCCGATGAGAGATCTAACAGGACCAAGGCAGAGGAGCAACCCCTGTCCCTGGCCCTCCAGAGGTCATCCACCAACGCGACCAAAGCTGTCTCTGTGCTATGCCCGGGCCATTCAGCTAGTCCAGAATTATCACTAAAAAGCATTAGGAAAGCCATTATCTTCCTACCTAACTTATATACATTATGGATCACAACCACAATCTGATTGTTGTTAGAAGATTAACTGATTGACTGATAATAGATTTCCTACATCTAATTGCAGTGTCACTGCCCAATCAGACCTGAAGACATTCATCTTTTTGAATTCTTTTTAACTCATTGTACAACATTTTATATCCTTAATATTTATATCTCACTTGCCTGGTTCTTCTGCAACCTAAGTTTTCATAATTCTAATTAATTTAGTTACGTTCACAAGTAGGTTTACTTCATTGCTCACTCCGAGGGGTAAACTGTAACATATTCTGTAATTTCATAGCTGACAGACTTGTATTCTTAATAGTATTAAAAAGTTTAAAAGTCCCTTTTAGCTATCTGGAAAAACTACCAGTTTTAGTTACAAGTTGCATATTTTTGCCTTACATACCCTGTCACATTTGAGCTTCACATATTTTAAAGGATGAAATCATGGCAGCAGCTATATTCTGAAGAATACGCTATGCAAAAATAATTGCTGACTATAGAAGGAATTGGAAAGAAGAGATCTCAATCACAAAACATCTTGTTTGTTACAGGCTGTCACGCGCCTTATCCCTCATGGCTGAGGGATTTCTTAATGACAAGCGATCTCTGAGAAGAGCAGGACAATTGATTCAAGAATTCACGTAGGGATGTGAAGAAGGAAGTATAATATGCAGACAAGGTTTAATAAATCATCTCCGCGCTCTTTATAAATCATCCCAAGTACTCAAAAAGAGCACACGCAGCATTAAATAGGATGTTGCCACAAGTCCGTCAGGATATGTGTTTGTAGCTTATCTGTACCTACATTTAATACGTTCCACTACCAATAAATTAGAAAGTTGTAATAAAGAAGCACAAACCTGCCTGCCTTATTAAAAATAAAAAAAGAAAGGGATGCTCTGACTGATTTGATTGAAGTATCTCCATCTCAGAGATGCTCATTACCCTGAGATGACACGACCAACCTTTTTTCCCCCCTACAGAGAATCAAATCAAGCACAGTTGTTTTTATAGCAAAGCAAACTTTTTTTTAGATTCTTAGAATTGTATTCCACAAAGTTGGTTCAATTTAGATAAGAAGACACTGCTTGCACTTCCTTTTGCCAGTCTGGATGTCTTATGTTCTAACTTTTTATACTTGAGTTAAACCGGGCAGAGTTCTGGGTTCGGTATAAAATACAAAACAAGCTCTGCAACTCTATTCCATGGTAGGCTAGTTGCCAGAGTGAGACGATTTTTCAGGTAATCTCTGATGTCAAAAATAAACAGAAAAGGCAAATGCTGTGGGCAAATGTGGCTAAACAATGCCTGCAGCATGTTTTTTTTGTCTTGGCTAACCCCAGCAAACTTCTGCACCTGTTCTGCCTAAAAGCTAAAACAGAACAACTGGACAGATCATCGTGTCCTCTTCCTTGTACTGCAGAGTCAAGGCATGTAATGAACTGATTGCGTGCCATTTCTCTGCCTCTGTCTCACTTTCATGAGACAAAGTAAGAAAAGAACTCCCCGCATCCATACAAGAGTATCTTAAAGAGTGCAAGAATTTTGGGTTCAACAATAAACAGAGAATGCCTTTTCTTCATCACATCCTCTTAATCCACCAGCACCCAAGCAGAGATAAATGCAGATTTATAAAGAAATGAGTACATTTTCTTTCTTTCTTTCTTTCTTTCTTTCTTTCTTTCTTTCTTTCTTTCTTTCTTCCTTCCTTCCTTCCTTCCTTCCTTCCTTCCTTCCTTCCTTCCTTCCTTCCTTCCTTCTTTTTTCTTTCTTTTTATGGATCATTCAAATTCATCACAACTCTGAGCACCCTGCATTTATTCTAGTTTTTTTAAATTTCAAAACCAGTCTGTATCTGAGGATGGCTCTGATGAAATCAACAGCCATTTTTTGTTGTTGCAGGAAGCAATGTACAATTTACCAGGAGATGATATTACAACTGTGATATGAGAATACCTACATCTGACCATCTGACTTCATTTTTGCTACTGTCTCACAAATTTTCAAGGGTTCTTCAATCTTAAGAATTCAGCTGGATCACAGTCATGAATTGACTTGCCAGATCACCCTATTGGATGCTGCCTTGTTTTGCTTCCCTATTTATATACTGAAACTGGGATTCCTGTAACCTTTAACTGGGCAAAACAATGCACACTCTAAAACAAAACCTTTTGAAGCAAGATACCTTAAATGAGCTAACTTACAGAATGCATCCAAAATCCAAGACCTATGACTCCATGGAATTGAAATCAGTAAATTTTATAAAACATTTTATGACATAAATAGCAACAGCACTTAGACTTATATACCACTTCACAGTACTTTACAGCCCTAAGCAGTAAAGTAAAAAATGCTTTTAAAAGTAAAAAAAAAAGGCTCTGATGATCGTGTGGCTCAGCTGGGCATGGGTGGGGTGGGGAGAGGGATTTTTGCTACCTGTTCTCTGAATCACCTGCTGCCATCGCTACCGGATTGGCCGATCCAGTCCGAACTGGGAGCATTTCACCGTCTTAAAGTTGCCAAGGTTGGGAAAACCTGGATTAAGGTCTTGGACTAGCACTGGAAAGTTTCTAGTTCATGTTCACTCTCATCCATGGAGGCTCATTGAGTGACTATGACCCAGTCATTCTTTATGAATTCAGTCCTACCTACCTCACAGGATGGTTGTTGGAAAAAAAGGAAGCACTATGCTTCAAGTCCCAAAAGAAAAATAGGATATGACGAACACCAGTGGAAGTTTTCATCCACTTGCTGGACTTTTAAAAAATATTTTTCGTAGGTGAGTGAATTTTGTTATTGCATGGAACAGATGCTTGATTCTTCTTTGCAGTTGTTTTGTTTATCCCTACATTGAGTGATTTGTCAGAAAGTGAAAACAGAGCTGATACATGAAATAGAAGAATATTGAAGAAAAGCTGAAAATAAAAGCTGAAATATAGCCAGGGCCATAAACGAATGCACATTCCTATCTGACAGATATTGCATTTGGATCAAATCATAATATCTAATAATACTGTTTTGCAATCTGTTGATACTTTTGTTTTTTACACTAGTGACATGTTTTTAGTTATTTATTTAGCTACATTCAGATTAATCAGCTCCCCTTTTGTCCAATTGATTTCAGTTAGAAAAGAGAACTGCTAATTTGAGCCTGAACCCAATCTTGTATTCTTTGATTTGTGTTTATTTAATAGTATTAGAATTAATAGCTTCAGCTTGCCAAGAAATAACATATTGTATATTTAATGTATAGTATATTTCCCTTACTCAGATACACATTTTTATTTTATTTATGTTTATTTATTTTATTTAAATATGAGCCCTTGAAAAATAATTGTATATTTAAAATTGTAATTAGTTGTCAACTTTTAAACTAAGCTGTGTTCTGATCAATTCCCAATTACATACAACTGTTGTTCATATCCTGCACCACAGAGGCAAAAACATAAAATACACTTAATATAACAGATTCAAATATCTACTAGTAAAGTTCTACCAATTCAAAAATGCTAAATCAGTTTAGAATTATGTGCATGAAATATTTTCAGTTTTAAATAAAACATGAAATCATGTATGAGAGATGTATGTACAGTATATTAGGACAGACAGTGTATATTACCTTTGATATGTGATCCATAATTAGACAAAAAATGTTGAAAGAGGCATGATACCTGTCAATTATCAGCTAGCAGAAAATTCAGCTAAAATACATAATTCATCAACATCCTGTCCTTTGTTGTTAAGCTGATTGATACTACTCTGTAATATAACATACTTTATTCAAAAGAAAGTGAATCTGGGTAAAATCTGATGCACTGTATTGATTTTAAAATATGCACGAGGTGTAAAATTTTAGCTACTGTATTAAAACACAGTAAAGTCCATACATCTGTTGCATAAAGCAAGAAATAACACTTCTAGTGTTAGATAGTCATTATAGTCACTAGATAAAAGTATTGCAGGTTAGTCAAGTGTAACATTTTAATGGGGATATGACATCTATTTACTTTCTTTTCAACCAGTGTACTAGTTTTTGTAATTTTTATCTTTATGCTATATAAACTACATTATACTGACTAATTAGTAAGACAGCCAACACGATTAATCTCAAACAGAAAAATAATTGAAGTTAAATATTAATTTAGAAAAAAATAATTCAATGTAAATGAAAAAGAAAACCAGGAAGCTTTCAAGTAAAAACTACACAAATAGTACCCCAGGAATGAAAGGCTGCTTTTCCTTCCTGTCTTTGTTATTGGCTCTTTCCTTACTATTCCTTTTGTTTTACGAGGTTTCTTCCCTGCAGCTGGGAATGTCATCTTACAAATGAGCAAACCTTTCAGATCCAGGGACTCTTCATCATGGCTGACTATCCAATAGTCCTTGAGCCAGAAAAAAAAAATCTATGCTGGCATAAAAATGCTACAGTCTCGCAAACCCCTATTACTTGCAGGCACAATGCTGGCAAATGGCACCGTCCTTCTTTATGGTATGCAGGCAGGGATAGAAGTTTGATTGTTCCGTACTGGTTTCCTTACCTTCCCACTCAACAGCACCAGTGACGGAAAACCATCCATCAGTCACTGTCCTTAATATGTGATGCACAGAATGGTGCTATCAGTAGTCTCCTTTTTAAAAAAATTTGCATTTATATCCCGCCCTTCTCCGAAGACTCAGGGCAGCTTACACTATGTTAAGCAATAGTCTTCATCCATTTGTATATTATATACAAAGTCAACTTATTGCCCCCCCAACAATCTGGGTCCTCATTTTGCCTACCTTATACAGGATGGAAGGCTGAGTCAACCTTGGGCCTGGTGGGACTTGAACTTGCAGTAATTGCAAGCAGGTGTGTTAATAACAGACTGTCTTAGCAGTCTGAGCCACCAGAGGCCCTTTTGCATCCTGGTTTACTGCTATTCCAGAAGAGAGGGCCAGACTCAGGTTCAAAATCATCCTGAGGGCTAGCAGCTACGGAGATAGCTGTGCGGTGAAGTAGGAGAGAGAAAGGACTTTCTGCCTCACATTACCATGTAATCGGAGGTGAAATGCTCCCGGTTCAGACTGGATCACCCGATCTGGTAGCGATGGCAGCGGGTGGTTCGGAGAACCGGTAGAAAAAATCCCTGCCCCACCCCCCACATGTCCAGCTGAGCTGCACAATCATCAGAGCCTTTTTTTTTTACTTTTAAAAGCATTTTTGGCCAAAGAAAAAATGCTTTTAAAAGTTAAAAAAAAAAGGCTCTGATGATCTTGCGGCTCAGCTGGGATCGTTAGAACTCTTTAAAAACATTTTTTCTATAACCTCTTCAGCCGAAGAGGCTGTAAAGAAATGCTTTTAAAAGGCTGAGTTGCCTGATCATCAGAGGCTTTTAAAAGCATTTTTTCTCTTTTTCGGCCGAAGAGGTTGTAGAAAAAATGCTTTTAAAAGTAAAAAAGAAGGTTGGCCATGCCCACCCAGTCACATTACGCATCACCACCACCAAGCCACGCCCACAGAACCGGTAGTAACAAATTTTACATTTCACCCCTGCATGTACTCCTTCCACTAGTACTATTGGTTTCCACTCGGGATTAATTCAGAGATTGGATGGCCAGAAAGGCAGAGGCCAGTCTGAAAGATTTAGATACTACCTGCCATCTGAAGCAGGATGTTCTGGAAGCTGGTGATAGGAACTGGAGGGAAGGAGCATGTGTCCAGCCAAGAATAGCCAACTGATGCTGGGCTAGTTTGACTACCTAGGAGCCACCTGATTAGATGTTGGTAAAACATGTCATGTTGCTATAGAGGAAAATATTGTCACCAGTAGAATTTAAGGTTGACTTAGGAATTGGCAAGGGATAAGAGGAAGGTGTCATGAGGATTCAGCAAAATAAAAAGTGAAAGTTGCTGAGATATGTTTTTGTTGCAGTTAAGATGCAAATGAGGAATGATTCTTAATTTGCTAGTCATCCAACTTCTCAGTGATTCATTTTGCTCCACAATGCCTAACTGGTCAGGTTTCTTTGTCAGCAATCTTCTTTTGATTGGTCAAAAGTAAGAAGCTTTCCCTTGCTGATCTATACTCATTCATGTTGCAAGGTGGATTTTCTCTATAATGGATGGTATACCCTTTTGTATTCTCAGAAACGGATTCATTTGAACATCACTACCTAACCACAAAGGAGCATGGATCATGAATTAAGTGCAAGCTAAGCAAGAAGTCTCCTCTGTGTAAAAACAGCCGTGTAGAAGGAAGTGCACTGGATTTGGTTTCCTGAAGTTTTGCTGTGCTGCCTCATGGTAGGGGGATGATCCTGGAAGTGATAAGTCGAGAATGCAGGGGATTTATTCACATCCAATAAGTTGAATGAATATTGAACAAAGCTGGACTGGAAGAAGATGAGCATAATTGGAGGGAGAAAGATATAGCTGAAAAAAGATATAGCTGAAAAAGGGGCGTGCATAAGAGCACAAAAGTGCCTACCGTTCCTGTCCTATTGTTCCCTTCATTATATCAAATTAATACATTTGATGCATATTTTTTTACATATATATATATATATATATATATATATATATATATATATATATATATATATATATATATATATATATATCTTCAAAATATGTTGTTTTATTTATGACAATGTTTGTGTATACTGTTGTGACAAAAAGAAATAAAAAAAATGATCTGCCAGCTCTAGGAACGGAAGTAAAGTGAAAACTTGGCACTAAGGTAAAATATAAAGATCAAACTCATGGTACAGCCACCAACCTTAGAATTGAAATGAAAATACTGATGTGATAGACAGATTCTGCCTTTTAGAATTAACTATCAATAATAAAGGAAACAATAGTCAAGAAATATGTCACTTGGTAGAGCAGTTGTGAAGCCCTTAGAAAAGAGATTCAAATGCTAGGATGTATCCGAGCCTACAAAGATCAAAATGGTGTAGGCATTGATGTTCGCTATCACTGTCTATGGAAGTGAAAATTGGACTTTGAAGAAGCAGAATAGAAAGAGTATGGGTACTTTTGAAGTTTACTGCTGGAGTAGACTCCTGAGAATACCATAGATGGCCAACAAACCAACTGAGAATTCTCACTCAAGGCAGGAATGACCACATTCAAATGAATATAATTTGGACACATTATGTGATGATCTAGCACTCTGGAGAAATTTATAGGTGGAAGGAAAAAGGATGAGCAGCAGGGTAAATTATCTTAATTCAAGATGGTGATGGATGCATAACTGGAAAATTGGGGACAGATTGACATGGAAAAAGATGTTGTCTCTAAGGGTCGACACTAACTTGATGGCACCCAAACGAACACTGCAAATGAATTGTACTGGCTTGGGTGATAGCGGTCAAATATTCAGATATGTGAAGGGCTATAATCTATAAGACAGAAGAGCAGAAAGGACAAGAAACAATAGATTTAAAGTACAAGAAAGTTGATATTAGTTGAGCATCAGAAAAAAATCCTAACAGGAAGAGCTGTTCAACAGTAGAACAGATTGTCTTGGAAAGTACTTAAACAGAGGCTGGATGGTCATCTGTCGTAGATGCCATAATGGTTGATTCCTGCACTTAATAGGGACTAGATGATCTCCAAAGCCCCTTTCAACCCTTACATCCTATAATCTTAGGAGTTCATTAATTTCTGCTTGCACAGGTAAAGCAGTCAAAATGATATGAATCAAACTGAATGACAAAGATATGTGAAAGATACAATATGTAATCATGTTGCATAAAGACACTCATCCTCAAATATGCTTTGTACACCACTTTTAAGTTCTTATGCTATTGCTTTTCTCCAACATATATATGGGTTTAGTGCTCTTTTGAAAAAGTGCTAGACCAATTTTTTTAGAGAACAATATAATCAGCTTCTAGATTCAGTTTCTTTGTCAGGATTTTAATAGAATTATTTTTTAAAGTCTGCATTATTTATTAATTACAGTAACATTTGATTTACTTTGCTTTCAGTTCATCTGCCAAGCTAAGAGGCAATTGGCTCACCAATGCATGTTTGTATCATAGATTAATCCCCTTAGAAATTAACTGAAATGACTTATTAGAAATGAAAGCAAACATTTTGCCCGTAACACAGTCTGAATGGTCTCCACCCTTTGTAGACAGTAATTGAGTTGAATGTGGGGTATGATAGCAAAATTAAAGAAAACTGGAACAGCAAGTTTTAGGCGTCTTGCAAGCTGTGATAAAGGCTTTAAAAATGCCTGTAAGAAAAATAAGCAAAAACTAGAGAGAAAAAAACCCCTCAGTGTTTATAATATGTACAAAGTTGTTTTAGTAATATATTGACATAGCTACAAAAATAATTGGTGTATCTCGTCTTGGTAAGAAGGTAACATTGTCACCAGAAATGATGTCTGTTTCACAACTTCAGATAAATGACAGCCTGGAGTTATAATGAAATAGTACAAATGACACACTGGTTAGTCTTGTTTTAAATAAATGTGTTATAAAATTACTATTTGTGCATTGCTTGGGGTTAACACACACTGTAGGTTGATTGTATCACTACAATGTTATATTTTTCAATAATATTAGGGGTATTTGGTAAAATGCCCTCTAGTGGCCTCAGCAATGTCCCACACTAGTCTCTCATTTCTCTTGATTTTTCTTTCTTTCTTCCTTGACACTTCATTTTGTGATTGCACAATGGAGCTATGGACTTGTATACAGAAATTTTGCCCCAGAGGAATCATTACTAATTGCCTTCACAGTATTACATTTATGCAGTTCAGAAAATTGTTTATAAAATCAAATTTGCTCAGAACATAGAATTGAGGAGCAATAATCTCAAGTACCGGAGAACAAAAAAGAAAGTGGGTAATTATACTCTTCCCTCCAGACTTTTTGGATAGAAAGGAAGACATAAAAGCAAAATGAAAAGAGTGAGCTTCAGTCTATCCTTGTCTACAATACATCGGAGATAAATATAGTACTGTTGTAGGAATTGATGAAGTCAAGTAGTCTTAAGCCATGGTTTGAATTTCATATGTTCCAACAAAAATGATTTATTCTCAGTTTGTTACACTGAATGAAGAACAAACTGCAGTAAATCCAAGAAGAATGCTTCATATTTATTTAAAATATAATTTCACTTTCTACAATGGAGAAGAAGGAAGAATGTAAAAGTTCTGAGATAAACTTGATTTTATACATATACTTCTAATGAATCCCAAATGCATTTTTCCAGAGTTGTGATATTAACCGTACATTCTTTTTTTTTTTAAGTAGAGTGAAGCATAAAAAGTATTTTATGGAAGAAAAAATCTTGGTTATCACTTCCCTAATATTGAACAGGTTACTATTCCAAAAATCAATAACATAAACAAGAAATCAAATGTAAGGTATTCGAACTTTCCCAATTATGATTCAAGAGGGCATTAAAGAATAATGAGGCAAAGCTTGAATAGCTTTATGCTTCGTATAATGAAACACAGATAACATGGAGGACAAAATGACTGTAAAAAGTGTTATATATTTTTTTGAGATAAAAAAGAACCAACAGATTCAAGTAAAGTATATTTACATCATTTCAGAATAGAGGGAATACAAAGAAACTACAGTAAATTGCTAGCTTATCACAAATACTTGGAAGATGAGTTTCACCCCAGAGTATTATCCTGACTGACTTATCCTTAAGTACCATGTTGCCAAGAAACAGCTAAATAAAGAACTGTTGAGTTCAAGGAAATGGAGGGACTGAATAGCTGCCAAAAGTATTTTGAAGACTCAAGAATTTGGTTGCAAACACGATATTTGGACTGTGGTTTCCAAGTTCTGCTCAGTTGCTGCAAGAGCAACTCCTTTGTTTATGTCACACTGCAGGACAGGCAGGAAGGAAAACTATAAAGTACACAACAACCAGATAGAAGCATCAGGGTTCTCTTGTTTCTAGCTGCCACAAGACTCATGTCTGTCCAGTTTCTCTCAGAGAAACGGTGTAGAGAAAGCATAGTCCTAGGGTGGTAACAGGTATACAAAATACAAATTATAGATGAGTAAGAGGCACTCTCAGTGAGCTGACTGCGTTCGTTCCCATCACAATCCAAACAAGTAATTATCTCTTGGATATACATGTTATGAAGATCATACATACCGTACCTTTGTTTCCCACCTATTTTTTTGCCTGTCTAAGCCAAATGTGATATCAGTATAAGTATATTGTATAATTAGTGTGGGAATGCATTAAAAGTGATGCATCATGGCTGTGTTGGAAGAAATGCCCATCTAGATTCAGTTCCAAGTGGGAAGAAAGACACTGGAAACATGGAGACTGATTGGAAAGATGGTTTAGTGGTGGATAGGACCACATGTTTGAGGTCCTAGGCAAAAAAAAAAAGCACATGGGTGAGAGAGGGAGAGAGATTTATACCCTGTTGGGACCTGTTTTGGAGCTTCCTGTTCCTGTGTCTGTGTAAAAAATGTACTCTGATTGGTTGTCAGACTCCCATGGGGCCATGCAGGGATAACTTTGTAGATGGTCTTCAGTCCTAGGCCTGGCTGACTCTTGCTGGGTGATGATGTAATGAAGGGGCTTTGGGCAATTCCTATTATGGCTTAATGGCTTTGTCTGGTTTGGATCATGAGTGAGGGCTAAGCCTATCATGTCCTGAGGGCCATGTCTTTTGTTTTGTAGATAAGCTGGCCCACCCTTCATCTTGTAGATAGGTTGGCACCAAAATATCTGCTGGGGGAACAGGGAGCTGAGGCTCTGAGTTTGTCTTTAGAAACATGTTTCTCCTTTAGGGAAAATATAATATTCTGCCTTTTTAACATTTCCTAGAATATTTCATTTTCCTAGGAGAGGGGTGGTTGCTAACTTCCTACAGCTGATATTTATTAATGTTGGGAAATGGCACTAGTATACAGCTCAAGTCCTACAGGCAAGTTGCATAAGATTTAAACAGCTTTAAAATGAATGTTTAACTAAGACAGAATTGCCACCAAGGAAAAGTATAGTAATGTGATGATACACAATTCTTGCAAACTTATTTCAAATAAAACACAATCATAATTCTCTCGAGAACTTTTTCTGTTGATATCATCTTCACCCTTTACCATGTTCTGATCATGCAAATACAATGCTCACAGTTGATAATTTTATATTTGAATTCAAAATAAAACCATTCAATATCACACAATCAGCAATATGCAACGAATAGTTATGGATGTCAGTTCCAAGCTTTTAGGGGTTCTTGCAGTTCTACTTCATTGTGTGTAGTATATAAATCCAAATACAGTATATCTGCATGGATTCGTCTTGCAGAGGAGATGACCGAAATTTGCTATTACTGCTACTACTACAGTATAACATTTGTGTTAACGTCTCCTATAAAAAAGAGCCAGAGGCTTCACCAGTAGCGATGCCATTGAGAAACCAGACTGCGTATGTCTCTACTCTCACTCTCGCTGAAAAGCCAATTCCCTATAGAAACTCTTGCAGATAAAAAGCATGTTGCCATTTTCCAATGTTCAGCGATGCTAGTATCTATATGTAGTAAGGAGTTTATGGAAAGCACCTTGTGACTGTAATAACAGTTTCGTTTGATTTACAGGGTTATCGTAAAATGTTTAGAATCCAGAATGGAAGTCTCCATATTTGCCATAGGATCTCCTTTCAGTCAGAGGGTAGATTCATTGGCTAGATAAGGAGCAAAAAGGTTTTCAGACTTATTCTTTATTTTTTTTAAAATGCTGTCTTTCTAATTATTCTCTTGAGAAATAGAGAGAGAGAGAGAAATAGGAAAATAATGTGTTTTTAATGAAAATAGAAGAGCTTCTGTTTTGCACATCCACTGCTTGTAATGGGGCAAAACAAAATCAGTCCCGGGTTACCATTTTTTCTTTATTTCTCCTCTTCCTGACCTTGCAAAAATGGAAGGGACTCCCATCTTTAGGGAGATTAATAGGTTGAATCCATTTGTGAATCTTGAATTTGAAGATCATGTGACTCATGCCACCAATAAGCTACATGGACGATCATTTGTACGTAGGTGGGAAAAGATTCCCACCCTCCTGGTCAGCTATACATAGGATGGGTAGAATCTGCCAAATAAATCTTATTTTTAATGTTTGAAATGCTGCAGTAAAGTGTACTTCCATACCCAGAAAAACTAGGGCTATCCTTAAAAAGCTAAAAATGATCTTTCCAATATAGAACTGACCACACTCACAATGAGATGGAATAGAGCCATACCTGAATGCAGTAGCTTGCGAATTTTGATAGGAATGGCAATGCCTGCAGTGTAACTTGTATCAACCAGCTGAGAAACAGCAGTGCTGCATCTGAGCAAACTTAGCAAAATGTAGGAGTATGTCGGCCATGCAGGAAATAAGGCATGCAGTCAATCCGCCTTGTCTAGAGTTTGATTATTTGGGGAGTCAACTATTGGGTAAGCAAGTCAATTCTAGTAGCTATTGCATCATATTCTTCCTCAGGGTGTTCTGGAGTGTGGCAGATAGGGGGGGGGGAACTGTGACTCTGCTACTGACTCAAGTATTTCATAGGTTCTTTTGGAAAAAAAGATGATGTCCCTTGCGTTGGTGCACCTAAACATCTGCTATTGTTCGAAGTGTGATTTCAATGGCATTGACACTTCAACATGTCATAATCTACTGACCACAAGGGGGCAGTGGGTGTAAATAGTTAAGAATTTACTACCTCCTTCTCTTTGTCACTCTGCTTGCTCTTTGTCTAAGATATTGTTAATTTCATGTCACTTCCTTCTGCCTTTGTTCTCAGGCATGCATGCATGAAGTAAATGCATTGTGGTTCTTCTCCTGGGAAGCTTTGCGTCTCCCAAGAAGGCATTTCCTTAAATAAATCCGCCATTGTAGTTAGGAAATCTGCTTCACTAATTGGTGCTCAGATTCCACAATTTCAGGAGTTCTCATATGCAATTTCCAGCAACTGTACCATAAATTGACCATTAACCTTTTTACAATGGAATAAAAGGTTTATTGAACATAAACTGATCTTGGTTGATTGGATGGATGGGGTACAATATTAAGAGATAATTTGGATGGAAGTTACCTGGGCCACCTTGGATGATACATAAATTCTAGCAATTACTGCAGATTATCTGTGAAGATTCACATACACACAATTTATATATAATGTCCACCTTTTCCAGGGAGACTGATTTAGAGAAAAAGTTGAAGGAAGAGTCTTCAGGTCCATTCAATTTATCTTAATGACTCCGCGTCTAAAATTCAGAGCTCCAGGACAAAACATTCATACTTGAATTCACTCTTGTGTAACGATGTAGTAAAGCACTGTGACTAAAAATGCTATTTTACTTGTTAACAAGGCAGTTCAGCTTTCCTAGAGGCAAAATGAACTTCCTAGATTTTCTAAGTGGGTAGTCTGTTGCAGAAGACATAGTCATTTTATTATTAATATAATAAATACTCTTAGGTTTTTACTTTGATTTATTAATCTGTGGTGTAATGCTTCTAATCAATGACCTGGAAGAAGGCGTTTAATACTAATGCTTGCCATTAAACAATACAACAGAACTTGAGCACCATACTGTCCATCAGTAACAAGAACTCTTTGGACTCCTTAGTTTCATGTAAACCCTTTGATCCAAACTGGAACTGCATTCAGTTCTTCATTAAACCAGGCATTATACAGCAGACTCTGCCTTTCTGATGAATAGGGAGAAAACAAGCATTTAAGTATGTTCTCATCACATTAGTATAATTCACAAATTAAGCAAAGAAAATGTATTTTACTTTCAGTTTATGCTTGCCTTTCTTCTTTTAAAGAAATCACTTTGTCATTATTCCCTTAATTTCCAATGTTTAGGCTACCATTGCCCTTACCATTGTGGCCAAGTCATCTTCTGAATGCACAAGGAAGGCATAAAGGCAACTGGAGGTTTTGCAGAAGTACAAAGGAAATTTAAAGAAGAAAAACAGTGGAGAAAATGGTAAAAACCAGCACAATAATAAACATGGAACAATTATTGGAAAGGACCAATGAGGAATTTAGATGAGAAAAAGAAAGGAGGCGGCAATGAATATAACAAACTATTATTTTTGCTTATTTAGCACAATCTTTACCTATTCTCAAGTTAATTTTCTGCACAGATTATTAAATTCCCAAAAATGCCTAGGTAAAAATGCAGATAATTTATAGTGGACAAAATGTTCCAGCTTATTCTTGATCTTCCTTTTAAGTGGATTATGACAGAAAAGGTAAGACAAACTGAGCAGGTGGCAGCACAGAAGCTTCCGGCCTAATATGGCTTCCAAAGCTGGTTTACCAGTGCTTTTCTGTGTGCTGCTTTGCTCCCCCTAAACTTTTTCTGGTTTCTCACAAATTATTTAATTTTTAAGAAATGTTATCAGAAAAGAAAGTAGGAAAGAATGACAAGATAGAAAAAAACAACTAATTTGTACTACATTTATAATGATAAAGGAGTTTTAAATATTCCAAATATAATTATTTTTAATATCCCCTTTCCTACATGGATCATAGAAATAGTTTTTCATTAAAACTGGTTATATAATCACAAATGAGTAGTGAATTGCCAATGACAGCTAAAATCTATTGCCAAGTATAAATAATAGGGTGAGGTCTATTGAAGGAAAGAGTTTTTTAATGCAGTTATAGAAAGCCAAAAAGGATAACAAACTGGAACAAATGTGATGTGATAAAACTAATCTACAGAGAGCTATGTGTTATATAATTAAATTATGTTAAAATTAAGAATAAAAATTGCTAGGAACAGAAGACGATACTGAGTATCAGGCCTATGAATCAACAAGGCCCCAAATTTACAGAAGTATATTCAAAGTCAAGAAACAAACTTGTGTGATGTTATACAACTGTTGTTGTTTTTTTTAGTACAGCTGGAACCTCAGATTTCCAAATCAAGTTCTCAGTATAGGGGTTTAGAAGTAAATCACACAAGGTTTGGGCCAGAGAAAGAGCAGAAGGCAAATATTTTACATACTGATATGGTAGATTGTGAATGCAAGCATATCTAACTGAAGGCAAAGAACCCTTTTGGTAGTGGATGCATTAGTATTTCAATAGTCAATACACCTTATGTAATGAAAAAAGTGGAATCATGTTGAAAAATGTATAATATCTTTTGTGAGTGTTTGTATTGTTTTAATGTTTTTATAAATTGTTTTGTTTTAGAATTTTAGAATTGTAAGTCACCTAGTCATTTGGTTGAATAAGGGGCTATAAAAATTGAATAAATAACAGCCAAATTATGAGTTGAAAAACATAATATATTTAATTTGTAAATATAGGCACAAGCAATTTTTCCTGCTAGGTTACAAGTATCAATCAATACTATTGTTTATTTTCAGCAATGTCTTGTGACCTCATAAAGACCCTACAAACCATGGGAGCCTCTCTTATGTGTTTATCTACTTTCTGCTAAATGAATGGTTCATAATCAGCTATACTATTATGGTATCCATTTTCCATAGCAGTCTAGCATAACAATTATTTTGTAAGTTTACCTGCCATATTCTGGTAATTGCAGCAGGATAAAACTTCAAAAATGGCACTGCCCAAAAAATGTTATTTTCGCCTGCGCTAAAACAATTTTTACTTTCTATACATTTCTTTTTAAGATGATGTTGGATAACCATCTGTCTGAGATGGTGTAGGGTTGCCTGCCTGGGCAGGGTGTTGGACTAGAAGGCCTCCAAGGTCCCTTCCAACTTTTTTTTTTCATAAAAAAGTTTTATTTTTAGTCATATCAAACAGCTCATCCAATGTACAGTTATATACAATTAGTCGGGCTTGCCCAGTCACCACCCCCCTTTTTAACACTCTTCCCTCTTCTACCTTCTACTTTCCAGACCTTCCTCTCCTTCTCTTATCTACATCCTCTCCTCCCTCCACCCTCCACCTTCCTTCTCCCTCTTCTACCCCTCTTCCTTCCTCTTCTCCTCTTTCCTACCTCCTACTCTCTCCTCTTTTCTCCCTCCCCACCGTTCTAAAATGGTAACTGGGCAGACCCGACCCTACATTAATTATATTTATACATCTTCAATAATCCCTGTACATTAACCATCACCATCACTCCATCCTCTACCCTCAACCACCCAATTCCCCTCCCCCTTACCCCCTCCCGACTTCCCAGAACAAAATGCAGGATATCAAAACTAACAATCATAATCCAAAATAATTCCTAAATTATAATCTCTAGTCACTCCACACATAATCACACTCTCAATTCCCCTCTCCTTCAGAAATATATCTAATACAAAATATTTCCTAAATTTACTCATATGCTATTCGATATTTTTTTATCTGATACTTATTTTGAATATAATCAATCCACATTTTCCATTCTAAAATATATTTTTCTTGTGTATAGTCTTTCAAGTAAGCAGAAATTTTGCCATTTCTCCCAGATTTGATACTTTGAGTGTCCATTCTTCAATTGTAGGTAATTCTTGTTTCTTCCAATATTGAGCAATCAAAAGTCTTGCGGCTGTTATTAAGTTCAAAATCAATTTAGTCTCTATAGCTTTACAATACATAATTATTCCTAGTAGAAAGAACTGGAGTAAACTTAATCTTCTTTTCAAAATATTCTGCATGATCCACCATACTTTAATCCAAAATGCTTTAACTTTTTTACAAGTCCACCATATATGGTAATAAGTGGCATCTTCACAATCGCATCTCCAACAATTAGCCTGTACATTAGGATACATACATGACAAATTTCTGGGGTCTAAATGCCATCTATAAAACATCTTATAAAAATTTTCTCTCATATTTTGCGCTTGTGTAAATTTAACATTCCTCACCCAAATTCTTTCCCAAGTTTCCAACATTATTGGTTGCTGAAAATTTTGTGCCCACTTAATCATACAATCCTTAACCAATTCAGTCTCTGAGTCTATTTCTACTAATACATTATACAACCTCTTAATATGCTGTTGGCCTTGATCTCTCATTTGTTTTAACAAATTATCCTCAGTTTGCTTAACACCTATTTTTTGATCTAATTTCCATCTAGCTTGTAATTGTCCATATTGGAACCATGTATAATTTTTCCCTTCTTCCCCCATCTTTTCTCTGGATTTTAATTGTAATTCCCCCTTTTCCATACAAAGAAGTTCTTTATAGGTAACTACCTCCATCTTTTGATATATATTTATATTTTCTATCATGTGTCTCGGGATTGCCCATATTGGAATCTTTCCATCTAATTTATATTGATATTTCTTCCAGACCCTCAATAATGCATTTCTAATTATATTATTTTTAAATATTTTATCTACTTTCTTATCATATAATAAATAGGCATGCCACCCATATAACAAACAATAACCTTCTATATTCAAAACTCTTTCCTCCCTTCCAATTCTGTTGTTGTTGTTGTTATTATTATTATTATTATTATTACTATTATTATTACATCCACTAGACTCACTGAAGAAGAGCCTAATGCTGGGAAAGATTGAGGGCAAAAGAAGAACGGGACGACAGAGAATGAGGTGGCTGGATGGAATCACTGAAGCAGTTGGCATGAGCTTAAATGGACTCCAGAGGATGGTAGAGGATAGGAAGGCCCGGAGGAATGTTGTCCATGGGGTCACAATGGGTCGAACACGACTTCGCAACTAACAACAACAACAATATACATCCACTTATTTTAGCATACAAAATCTGTTTCCAAAATATTTTTTCCTAAATATTTTTGCAATATAGGAACAATATCTCTTTTTGGCAGTGGTTCAAGCTTAGTTTCAATTTAGTTTTTGAATGTTTCATTACCAGACTAGGTATCATCAGCAGGATTTTCTTGTCCTATTCTCCTTAGCTTATAAATGTCTTGCGTGCCACTGTGGTCAGTTGGTTGGTTGATTGGTTGTTTGTTTGGAGCTATATTTCAATTCTGAGCAGCTGATTGGTTCTGTTGATTGGTTTTTCAAATGGCCTGGTTTCTTACATATTCATATGCTGGAGGCTAGATCAATATGCTTGTTAATTGCTCCTTTAGTAGAATACCAGGTTTCAATAAATTCACATTTGTGGAGGGTATTAGCATGGCCAATGATTTTTGTTCCTGCCCAATCGAATAATACTTCATTGCCTAGTCAAAAAGAACTAATGAATAATAAAAATATATTTTATTACCTTTGCTTTCAGGATGTGCTCTTTTCATATGTGCTGTGTGAATAATTTTTAAGATCCATTGGGTCTGTGGCTTGAATAGAACTGCCATACACGTGTTGTGCATCTTTTAATAAAGGAAATCAATTTGTGTCTTTCCTGTGTGCAAGTGTGTGAATATAAATACATTCTACAATCTTTATTACTTTATTTTAGATTTCCCTTTCTGTTCATTCTGTTACAGATTAAGTCAGACTCATTTTCTTCAAATTAACAGGAAATTACAAAAGACAAATTCCAGACAAAGATTATAATTTAAATGAATGTCCACGCCTGTGAGGGCTCCTGGATTAAGGCTGAAAGGTGAAAGGCAAGCAGTATGCTCTCTCCCATATTTGGGTAGACCAGGTTACTTCATTAAAAAAAAACCCTTAATCTTTTCCCTGGTACAGCTGACAAAGTGAGGAGGAGAACCTGTGGCTTAGAGGTTAATACATCTGCCTAATATGCAAGCAAGCCCAGGTTCAAATCCCAGAAGGTTATGGCTAACTGATGAGAGCTAAATAGATCTCCCTTTATTTCTTTGTCAGTAAATATAAATTTACCACAAAATAGTTTGTCATGTAAGCAACTGCCTGTGAAGGCTCCTGGATTGGGGCTGAAAGGCGAAAGGGAAGCAATATGCTCCCTCCCATATTTGGGTAGACCAGATTGTTTCCAGAAGAAAAAAAAAACACCACTATATACTCTCTCTCTCTCTCTCTCTCTCTCTCTCTCTCACACACACACACAGTTGTTCTAAAAACATGACACAAAAAGACAAGATACATATTTCATCATTTTCTGAACTGAAGGATAAGATAGAATGTGCTTCTTTATCTGAGATATCTTCACATAATGGTTTATAAAAATCTTTCTAAACTTAACATAAAAACATTCATGCATATGTTCATTTACTAAGGGAGCTTCTTAATGAATTTTAGTATTTCATCTTGCTTATGTATTATATTCACAGCATTTTCCTGTGGTAGCATTTTTACTGTCCTTCTTATAAAACTTTTTCTCAAATAAGAAAAAGCCCAAAGATTAAAACCAACAAACAATCTGCTTCATTTTCATAATTGCTTCATGCATATTTTGTTATAATAGTTATGTTGTATAGTAGTTGTGTTAAATTCTAAGCATCTTTTTTGATAATAATTTATTAATACTTCTCATATCATGTCAGTATATTAGAAACAAAATTTGATTTGCAAGATGGAAATCAATGCTGCTGTATAAAATTTCCTGGTTTACCCTACCACTGATATTAATATAATCCACCAAGATACCTGCAATAATTAATTTAAATTGCAGATTTGAGTGCCTTATAAGCTCTGACCTTATAAGGGAGTGATCATTCCACTGAACTCCAATCTTCTTTGGAATAACCCAGTATATATTTCAATACCCATTTGTATGATTCAACACCGATTTGTATGATTGGCAATTTGGGATATTAGTTGTTTTAATGATTTTTGTAATTTCTGTATCAAATGGACTTTTAATACTCCAAACCTTTTAGAGATTGGAAATGAACATTCCGTATCCAATATAGTATATCTCATATCACTGTAATTTGTATAATTTGAGGGGTTCCATAAAATATATTTTCCAATTACATAAAACAAAGGTAGGCATAATGAGAAAAAATAAAAGTGTAAGAATCTCGAAGCTACTTTGTCAGTTGACTAATAAAATTAGAAGCTAGTGAAAATCAGATTATACAACAGAAGAATTAGGATATTTTCTTGACCATGTAGAATTAAATTAGGTTGTTAAGTAAATGTAATATATAATTAGGATGAAGAATTATGTTTCACTTTTGAAAAAAAATACACAAGGGAACTGGAATTTTAGCCATCCAACAGTCTGAAAACTTGCATTTACTGCAAGTTGCCTTCAGTTCTTAAGATTTAGGTTCCTACCAAGGCTAATTGTGAGAAAAGAACCTCATATTTTCTATTTTAGCTCACTTTTCATTTGAAGTATTTTAAAAATATTTTAAATTGGAAACTGGTGATTTCTTAAACTAGATTGCCTATAGATGCTGCTTTGAGTGTTTTACAAGTTTTGAAGGAATTAAAAAGAACTGTTTGAAAATGATCTCAGCCATAAGCATACATTCTCAAATATATATTTAATTTGGCTAAAATTCTCACCAACTGCATGACTACCGCAGGGAATTATTTAAACAAGAGAGTAACTTACAGTTGTCTCATTGAAATCTATACTTGCACTCTGTGGACTGCTTCTCATACTGGATGAAGATGTTAAAATGGTATTTTCTTCTCTCTGCATCTCCCATCTCCCAAAGAATGCTGATCTAGATAACTATAACAGCATGAGAACAGATACTAGATGCTTCAGATAAAAAACAAATGTGTGACCTTAATGGATTTATCAAAACAGGCACTTCTATGTTAACTTGGGTTTCATTTCAAAAAATTGCATGAAATGTGGACTCAAACCCTCAGTCAAGACTAAAAAGTACTTTTTAAAACCATATTTTTTTAGATTGAAAAAGAATTGTTATTCCAGCTCGAATCTATTGAAAGGAAACTGTCAGCACCAGGTTCCATTGCTTTCATAAACAATAATTGCATAGAAGAGGCTCTTTGGATCCCACTTAATGTTACCTGAGAAGTATACATTAAATTGAAATTGTTCACTAATCATTAACCAGAGCAGATGGTTAATACCAATATAGTCTTCTTTAAACACTAAATGCTTTAATTTTATCCAGTTTGTTAGCATGGTGGCATTAAGCTTTTCACCATAGGGTGCCCTTTTATTTAAGTTGGACCATATGTTAAGCCCAACTTATGTTATTCATCTAAATTTAAGTGGTATCTGTTTGTAGAAATAAGGCTCCTTTCACAATCTATAGCTACCTAAGGATTGCTTGATACACAGCTTTAGGTGTCACCTAAAATGTTTGCTTCTACTGTACAGATTCCCATACTTATAATAGGATGGTGGGGTGTGCTTAGCAAGAAGCAAAGACTGTGGGGAGACATAATAATTGTGTTCAAATACTTGAAGGCAAGTAAAATAAAGGGCAGAATTGTTGAGAGTTCTTCCAGAAGACAGGAAAAAATGGATTTATATTACAAAGTAGATTTTGATTGAACATCAAAAAGTACTTCTGAATAAGAAGAAATACTTGGTTATGGAAGAAATTGGTACCTTCTCCTTTACTGTAGGTGTTGGATAGTTGTCTGCTGGAGATGCTGTAGCAGTGGATTCTGCACTGGTAATGGGGTTAGATTATTTATTTATTTATTTAATTAGATTTTTATACCACCCTTCTCCCGAAGGACTCAGGGCGGTTTACAGCCAGATAAAACAAAGCAGCAATATAAATACAAGATAAAATACTGTTTAAAAAACTTATTCAATTTGGCCCAAGTTAAGATAAATTTAAAACAATAAAACCCATTAAAAATTAAAACCATATAAAATCTAAAATCCTATGCCAGTCCTGCGCGAATAAACAAATATGTCTTCAGCTCGCGGCGAAAGGTTCGAAGGTCAGGAAGTTGGCGGAGTCCTGTGGGAAGTTCGTTCCAGAGGGTAGGAGCCCTCACAGAGAAGGCCCTTCCCCTGGGGGCCGCCAGCCGACATTGCTTGGCGGACGGCACCCTGACGAGTCTCTTTGTGAGAGTGCACGGGTCGGTGGGAGGCAGTCGGTAGCAGTAGGCGGTCCCGTAGATAACCCGGCCCTAAGCCATGGAGTGCTTTAAAGGTAGTAATCAGCACCTTGAAGTGCACCCGAAAGACCACAGGTAGCCAGTGCAGCCTGCGCAGGAGTGGTGTCACATGGGAGCCACGAGCGGCTCCCTCTATCACCCGTGCAGCTGCATTCTGAATCAACTGGAGCCTCCGGGTGCTCTTCAAGTGGAGCCCCATGTAGAGAGCATTGCAGTAGTCCAAGCGAGAGGTAACAAGAGCATGAGTGACCGTGCATAGGGATCCCGGTCAAGGAAGGGGCGCAACTGGCAAATCAGGTGAACCTGATAAAAAGCTTTCCTGGAGACGGTCGTCAGGTGATCTCCAAAAGACAACCGTCCATCCAGGAGGACACCCAAGTTGCGCACCCTTTCCATCGGGGCCAATGACTCGCCCCCAACAGTCAGCCGCGGCTGCAGCTGACTGTACCGGGGTGCCGGCATCCACAGCCACTCCGTCTTGGAGGGATTGAGCTTGAACCTGTTTCTCCCCATCCAGACCCGTACGGCTTCCAGACACCGGGACAGTACTTCGATGGCTTCGTTGAGGTGGCCTGGGGTGGAAAAGTACAGCTGCATGTCATCAGCGTACAGTTGGTACCTCACCCCAAAACCACTGATGATCTCACCCAGCGGCTTCATATAGATGTTGAACAGGAGAGGCGAGAGAATCGACCCCTGCGGCACCCCACAAGTGAGGCGCCTCGTCAACACCGTCTGCGACCGGTCAGAGAGATAGGAGAACCACCGATAAACGGTGCCTCCCACTCCCAAACTCCCCAGCCGGTGCAGTAGGAACAACCCCTTCCAACAAAGAAGCATTGGTAATCCCCCGGAGCCAGCCTCGTGTCACCTCCTGCGTTAGATCATCTCCAGGCTCCCTTCCAATTTTGATACTCCAAGTAGTATATACAAACTTTGATTGGCAGGCAATAAACTTGCTAAAAGATTACTGTACCTAGTTCTGCAAAAAATAAGTGCAGCCCTTATATTGAAGAATTATTTTATCTACCAAACAATAGATTATGAAAATATGAATGCTCAAGTTACAGAAGTACAACACTTATTTTGTTGTTGTTGTTGTTGTTAGTTGCAAAGTCGTGTCCGACCCATTGTAACCCCTTAACTTTAAAAATTAAGGTAATATGCATTTATAAAAAAGGGTAGTTGTCCCCAAGATTTTCAGATCTATTCATACCAGCATAATTTTGGTAATTATAAAATAATGTCTAGTCTTAATAAGGAAACAAAACTTATTTTTCCATAAAAATGGTTTACTTTTAATATTTTAATAACTTGTCCATCTATGTCAGGGATAGTCAACCTTTTTATACCTACTGCCCATTTTTGTATCTCTGTTAGTAGTAAAATTTTCTAACCGCCCACCAGTTCCACAGTAATGTGCTGTGTATCGTCTGCGCATGCCTCTCGCGCATCGTGGATTGGGTTTGGAGGAGGGGGGTGGCGCGCCGGCTACCAGCTCTGCTTGTCTGTTACAGCTGGGAGGTGTGTGGGGAGATGCGTGAGCTATTCTGGTAAGAGGCTCTTTTGTTTGCGGTTGCACTACAGCACCATTTAGTTTCACTTACGTAACACGAACTAAACTTATGTGTGGGCGATATAAATAGTATATTTTCAGAAATTTAAATTGTCACGGGGATTTTTTTGAAAACCTAATGAAAATGTTTTTAAATAATGCTATGAACATTTTTTAAAACGTCAATTAAATTAAAAAAAAGGAAAGTGCTTCAGTATCTGACAAAACCCCTACCGCCCACCATGAAAGCTGGAACGCCCACTAGTGGGCAGTAGGGACCAGGTTGACTACCACTGATCTATGTATTGTGTATTAAAAACAAGCTTTACTACTAAAATAAATCCTTTGTAAGTATTCTAAAAACATTATTACAGCTAACAAAATAAAGCACTGAGTTCATAGCAAAAGAAGCCATAATGAAGTTAGCTACTCTGAGGCCAGAGTATGGAGGGTTATGATCATAGTATTAGACAGCATTCCTAAATGTGTTTGGAAATCTTGTAGGTTCAATAAGATTTCTTTAAACAGTTATTTAAAAAAATCAAATAATTGTTCTTAGCACAGCTTTAATGTTGAAGATGGGACTTTCTCATTGTCTTAATCTGATCCAGTTTATTTTCTTGAATTCCACAATGTATTTTTAATATTGAGACAATATCAACTTTAATCAAAGATATCTTAAATTTAAGAACAGGAAGTTGTAATGAACTACTAAAACACACACTTTTCAACAGGTAAATACTGATATTTGCTTTGAAATAAATTATTAACTTATCAAGTAATTCATCTTCAAGGCATTCAAGTGAAGATAAACAAAAGGGGAAGGTAATCTCAAAAAAAGTACAACTAGCAGAGATAATCAGGCTGTCTCAGACAATTAGGTAGGAAAGACAACACAATGTTGTTTGTAAAACAAAGAAGAATGTAGGTGAAAAGCATGCATCATTTATTCTTGCCGATTTAAAACTCGTTTACGTATAATTATTTTTAAAATTTGAGAAATTAAATACTAATACTTTTCTGACAATTTAATTTATACTTAACTTTATACAAAATTACTATTTACTGAGCAACTTAATTTTTGATAATAGTTCTCTGTAGTGTTAAATAGCATTCTACTCAGATGAGTTCAGCCTCATGTTTCTTGCCTATTCTTTTTTCAGTTACCTTATTTGTCTATATAATATGGAAAAATTATATTAACTATATTACTGCTGCTACTATAATTTCTCCCTGCGGGCCTATTACAAACTTATGTGTAAGACTTATTGTACATTTATAACTAAAGAGGTGTAGGTACTTTCTAATATTTTCTTAAATTAATTGTACTAGATCACCTTACCCACCTCAAAAACAAATATTACATACTTGCGTCAAATTTTTAATCCAGATTTACTTGTTTCCAACATTAGGAAATGTAGGAAAGTTTATTTGGTTTTTCAAGCTCAAGCAAAAAGGAGTTAAGTTTCACATTTCAGAGCTTGGTGGCTAATAATTTTAAAATAATTGACAAACATACCTGTAGATTTTCAGTCTAATGGTATATTTAAAGTACATATATATTTCATTAAAAATTATTTTCTTCCTCCATGCTGTCTATAAGCTTAAAGGAAGATAAAATATATCGGCAATGACTTAGTATACCAGCCAACTTTATTGATGTAAAGAATATGTGTGTGTAGCATTCTGTCCAGTATTGTAAATATACTGTATATGCTACGTTTTTCAGTGTACAAATGGATTTCTTGCATAATGCAAACCCATAGTATGTCTTTTTGTTACATCTTTTCAGCAATATATACCCTAGTAACTAAATCAAAAGCTAACAGGCTTAGTAGAATACCTACTGTTAGAATTCTTAGCCTAAAATGATTTGTCAGTGATAGAAATGGACCATTATTCATCATGTCTGAAAAAGATACAAAAATAGATACACAGTATTTTGGTTTTATTTTTTCAGCCTGTATCATCTAAACAGCTAACTAGAAAGAAAATGAAAGCCATTTGAGGAAATGGGAAGGTAATATTGAATAAATAAACAGCCTTTATAAATGATTTGTTAGAAGAGAAACCCTGGTTTTTCTACTGCACTAATAAGAAATTCCAATGCAGTATGACTAGTAAGTTTATACTATATATCACTGTAATTTCACTGTACACTTGATATACTACTAATATCCAGAAAGGATTTAAAATAGCATTTTATATAGATGAGGATTCTTTAAACAGATTTTCATATTTAGTTTTTATTTAACAAAATGTATCAGTGATGTATCTCTCATACTCTCCCTGGTACAAGAACACTCAAAAAGCAGGAAACCGAATAAGAAACATTACTTCATTTATCAATGTCTTTATGATGAATATCTATTTTACAATTCCAATTCCTTGGCTGCTTGACTCCACAATGATGCTGGGTGGCTGAAAATGTAAAAATGTAAAAAAAACCAACAACTTATGTAGGTAGATCTGAAGTCACAACCACAATCGAGACCAAATTTTGATCACATGATTGCGGAGATTCTGTGACGGTTGTAAGTCACTTTTTAAGTGCTGTTATAACTTTGAACAGTCACCATACAATTGATTGTAAGTCAAGAACTACCTGTATGAAAGAAAAAGAATGCAGCTGACAAGAAGACAAAACCAAAAGGCAAAAGTGGCTCATTGATCATGCTACCCCAAAACCTTGGAGAACTCTGCAGAAATTCAAAAAAATAGCAGCAGAACCCATCTACGATGTTTCTGGAGAGAATATGCATAATGTTACAAAAAAAACTTTTGTCTATCAAGCACTTAAATGATTAAGCTTTGACTGAAACTTATAAGATCCATAAAGTACATCAAATATGTATACATCAACATCTGTCAGCAACGACCTGATATACTTTATGTCAGTCAATCAAATCAGTCAATGACCAAATCAGTCAATATGAAAAGAAGAAACAAAACAGGTCCAATTATTAGAATTAATTGTATACCAAATACAAATATTTATTTGGTCATTTTCCAACAAGTTTTCTCCATTTTTCCTTCTTCTGAACTAGTACTGGGGCATAAATAAAATGTAAGTCTATAAATCTCATGCAATAAGGGAGTTGTTGGTCTTTGGCACAATATACATACAGTGCAATGTTTTGATAATTTTTTTGTATAGGACAGAGGAAAATAAACACTCTACCCTACTTCATTTTTTTCCACATTATAAACATTTTTGCTTATTTTCAACAATTTTTTTTTAAAAAACCTCATTTTCCTTCACTGCATAAGGTAACAAGTTAAAGTGCCCTCAAGAGAAGCCTGACTTTAAAGCCATGAAGGTTTGATGGCCCTTGGTCACATTCTAGAAGTTGATTTTTGTTCCTTGTCTTCTTTTCTATACCAGCCATGAAATTCCCAACGGTCTCCTATCCAAACACTATCCAGGATCAGCCGAGGGCAGCCAGATGCTGCCACCCGCCGAGATTATCACATCTCTCTCACAGACGTTTTAATGAAATGAACTTGATCAGCAGAAAAAGATCCGCTCGTCTTTTGTGCATGGCAAATTCTCTTCGGGCTAACAAGTCGCCTACCCTCTTTGGAAACGCCATGGCACCACCGAAGCGGGCTTCGTGAAGAAGCTTTCCCTCACATTTCTAGCCCTGTTCCTCAAAACCCTCCCTCCTTTTTCTTCCGAGGGGAGGCTTCTAACCGTTGGGGCAACAAGGCAAACATCGGAGCGTCGGAACCAGAAGCAGCCACCTCAGCAAAGCTCAAAACCACCCGAAATCCACCTAAGGAAAAAACGCGTTCCTCAGGCTCATCGCATCCACGCCTGGGAGGAACATCGCCGTCCGAGAACTAAATTAAAAAAAAAAAAAAAGGCTGGAAAAGGCCTGCAGTCTTGCTCTAAGGGCTCCGCTGGTCACTCGATCGACCTCCCGTTTCCGCTCAGGCGCGGCGCCGCAGACTAACGGACAGCGGCCGGACGCCCAGCCCGCGCGCTGAGGACAGCGCTGCTACTGTCTTTCCCCGGCGCGCGGACAAGAGAGGATTTTTTGCGCCCTCTTCCCCCCCCCCCACTCCCCTCCGCTCCGCCTAGGGCGGATTCCGCCTTCCCGGCCGCGACTTTCCCGGGAGAGGCGAAGAGGATCCCGCGGGGTGGAGTAATGCGCCGGGCCTGCCCAAGGCCGCCTCTTTCGCATTTCTTTCCGTAAACGGTGCCACAAGAGGAAGACCCCCACGCCCCTCCCCTCGAGCCCCGCCTCTCCCCCCTCCGCCCACCAAGGGAGGCGCCGTCCCCCGACTAGAAGAAGGTAGTCTTGGGCGTGGTCGCCGCCGCGTAACGCTCTCGCTCGCGCGCCCCTGGCGCGTCTCCTTTTACCTCCCTATCCGCTCGGTACGTGCTTCAGAGAGCCCGCGCGCGGAACCCCGCCCCCTCGCCCCTTTGGGATCGGCCGAACGCAGGCCTCCGGCTCCGATCTCCACCCTACCATGTTTGAACACAGCCGCCGCCAGCCCGTCACAGCTGACGCGGCGAGCACACGGCCGCAGGGCGCGTTCTATTTATGTTTGTGGCCGCTCGGTTTTGCATATGCCCGCCCCTTGCTCCTCCCCTCCTTTTGTGGCCCAGGCGGAAGGGTGCCTCCCCTTTTGCCCGTATATAGCGCTGGTAGGCGGGACCTGCCGCTCCGGCAATCTCTCGCTGCCTTCCTGGTGCCGTTTATAGAGTAAAACCACTTCCGCTGTCTGCTTAGAAGCGGCGCGATCATGGCGGAGCGCGGACAGCTCCCTACCCCCGCCAAGCGCCTTTGCTGCAGACCCGGGTATGGTGCTGGCTGCAGGCCGGGGCAGCGGGCGGGCGGTGTCGGCAGCGGCGGCGGCGTGGGTGTCGGCCTCGGCGGCGGCGGGGCACTTTGCGTCGCGGGACCTTCGTCGGCCGCCGCTGCCGCTTCCTCCTCCGCCGCCGTCGCTTTCCCCTCTGCCCTCGCCGCGGCTTATGCCGCGTTCGGAGTGCTGCCATTGGGCAAGACGCAGAGCCCGGAGTCCCTGCTGGACATCGCGGCGCGGCGGGTAGCGGAGAAGTGGCCCTTCCAGCGGGTGGAGGAACGGTTCGAGCGCATCCCGGAGCCCGTGCAGCGCCGCATCGTGTACTGGTCCTTCCCCCGCAGCGAGAGAGAGATCTGCATGTATTCTTCCTTCAACACCGGCGCCGCAGCCGAGGATTCCTCCGCCGGCAGCGTTTCAGCCGCTTCCTCGGGCGGAGGAGCCGCCTCCGTAGCTTCCACGGGTACCGCCGGCGGCGGCGGCGCCTCTCTCGCCAGCGCCGGCTCCAACAACAGCGGCGGAAGCGGGGGGACCAACAACTCCTCGCCCGGCGGCGCGGGCGGGACAGACCCCACGGCCGACGAGAACCGCCTGCCCTTCCGCAGGGGCATAGCTTTGCTCGACGGCGGCTGCGTCGACAACGTCCTGCAAGTCGGTGAGTCATTCGGGCTTCGGTGGGTGGAAGCGGCGGCGGGAGGGTGATGCCATCGTTTCTCCCGCACCCCCCCGCCCCGCGCCCCGCTTTGCTTCCCGTCCCAGTGCTTCGGGTCACGGTCTCGTCGGAATCTCTCTGTCCCTCCCTCCGCACGCATTCTTCAAGCTGATTCTCTTGGCTCATTCACCTGTACGTTCGGGCGCCTTCCTCTGGCTCCAGCCGCCCGAACCCCCCGTGAACCTTTTTCATCTTTAAGTTTTCTTTATTCTCATTCCCTCCGTCAGTTCCCTAAGAATACAGACCGGCCGGGCACCTTCCTTCTCCCCGCATCCGCCCTCCCCCTCTCGGTAGCTTCTCCTCCTTTAAATCTCCTGTCTTGAGGCTTCTCGACGTAATTCCAATTTGTCTCTTTGCACCCGATCAAGCAACCGCCCGCATATTTCTTGGGAAATACTTTATATATTTGTTTAAAAGGCATTAGGGATCCCAGAACATTCAAATCCCGTGCCAGTAGCTTGTTTTTGCTGTCCCAGCACCTTACATTTCTTAAGTTTACATTTCCCATCTTTTCTCCTATGCAATATCCTCCATCTGTACAAAAGACCCGTAGCTGTTACTTTTATTTTTCTCTTTATTCTCCTCATTTTTCTCCCCCAAATATCAAGGATTATGAATGGCAATGAATCAGCAGGAGAATCCTCTGGGAAGCTTGGCAGGGAAGGAGGGAGGGAGGGAGGGAGGGAAAGAGTGTCTTTGGGATTTGCTAGGAGAGACAGCCTTTAAACAAAGACATTTCTAGGACAGCAGCACTTGAGAAGGAAATAACATCTAGCCTTGGTTTGGCACAGAGTCCTAGAGTGCTTTTGTGTCCAGCCTGCATCTCCAGGTTTTTTGTTATCGATGGCAATGAGGGTAGGTCATTGGGTCATAAAGCTGTCAGATTGCTGATGAAACAACGAAAGTCTGTCTGCGATGCAGGGGCGGGGAAAATGGGCTGCCAAGGAGAAACTGTTGTGCAGGAAGGCAAAGCCTGTTTCAAGGGCTGCCAAATAGATCCAGGATGTCGTTGGTTTCTTTTTCTCTCATTCTATCTTGCTGCAGAGCAGGCGGGACTCTGCTGATTCCTTCATGAAATAATACTTTCCCCCTGCAGTGCTTGGGCTGTTCTTTCCATTCCTCTTTAACTCCTGCTTTCTTTCAGTCATGGAACTTTGGAGGTGGATTTCCATGCCATTTCTGCCCTTCAAGGAGGTGAAGGTGGGGAGTGGTTACTTTTTCCAGTTAAGGGGGTGCCAAGGGTCTGTAGGACGACTTCCCTTTCTCTTATGTTTGGATTGGAAGGTTTGCCTCTGCTCGAAGGGCAAAATGGATAGATGGTTCCCTTTTTAAAACTTCCTGCTGAGGGCGAGGCGAGGCTCTCTGTGGTGCTCAGCCTTTATTGTTGATTTTTCAAGAGGGTTATATTTGGTCAGTACATCTGTGATGGCTTTTTGGAAATTCCCCCCTGAAGCATCCTTCATTTTCACGTTTGTGTCCTTTTCAGAGAGATTTTTTTTTTCTCCATGAAAAGGGGAAGCCAAACAAAAGAGCTTCTTTCATTGCTTTTCAGTGTCTACAAAATAGCAAGGAGCTGACAATGGGAAAGGCAATCTGGAGATGTTAAAGCTGCACAACCTATTTGTCCTCTGCGCAGATTTGCTCAGTTTCCTCTCTTGGAAATGTAAATGCAATTATGAGTTTTGTGGGTTTCTTCTCCCCCACTTTCTAACCATCCGCTGCATAGAAGTGATTTTTGAAAAAGACCATTCAGGCTTTCCTGTGTAAGATCTGTGTTTTCTTGGTATTTAAACATGTGGCTATTTCAGTTAAAATTGCCATCTGTGTTACTATGGGATTTATATCTGTATCCAGGCTAAAAGGTTAAGGCCAGCCTGAGTCAAAATGGAATTGTTGAACTGTAAGGCAGACCTCATTCTCCCCATATTGCCTTTCTGCTTTTGCTGCAAATGGTTTAGCTTTGGGCACTCCCCTAAGTTCTAATTAACATTCCTCAAGACTTCTGTATCTATCCCTCTAGCACAAGTTGGAGGCACCTCTCCATTTGTGGTGCCACCACTAGAACAGAGCCTCTTCTGGTTTGGCTGGTCTTGCTGAGAACTCCCCCCCTCCCTTCCCCGCTTGACTCCACTTGTAAGGGATGAGAAATGACAGTAGTGTATGTAGCGAGGGTTTCTTGGCTGATTACATTTAAGCTTGGAATTCACTGTGAAAATAAAGCCAAGAGGTGATAAATAAAAGATGCAATCTTCTCTGAGAGACAGACACCCAGCGTGGGCTTAGTTTTGCTTGCTTTCATCATTTAGAAGAGGCCTCATTAAGAAATCTTGAAAAGGGGAGGGGGAACCCTTGTGAAACATCAACAGGAGAAGAGAAGGGATCTTGAACGATGTTGCCAAAGGCCAATGCAAGGCCATATGCATGAATACCACTTGTGTCCACTGCTGCTTTTGGAACAGTTAAACATCCAGTAAATACTTCACGCTAAAAATGTACTTTCATTTCTTCCTTACATGATCTGTTTGGAAAACCTCCAGGTTAGTAATGTATGGAAACTTTGCCTTTTACAGCATTATTTGAAATGTGACTTTATATGGGTGTGGTAAGAGAAAACATAACAAACCGGGAGGTTTCTCAAATCATATATATGCATTACTGTATTTGTATGCTGCTCATTCCCAAGGGCTCTGAGGACTAACAGTCAGGAACAGATAATAATTTCCTGCAGTAAATGCTGGGCTTAGTAGGATTGATAAAAAAGTTGTACACAAGACAAGCAGAGTAAATGGAAAAAGATTCTCAGGTGAGCAGACTCTTGTAAACGGTCCTTTTCTTTAGGTGTTCAATTCTATTATCATTTTAGATATTATTTTTTAAACTGGTTTAGATAATTGTACAGCTGAACCTTTAGATTCATGGGAAGTTGCCTTTCAAGCTGCTTTAACACAGCCCTTTGATTAAGAAAATGTTTGTATAAAAAAAGCATACAATGTATTGTGCATGGTGGATGACCAATCCACCTGGGTCAGCTATTGGAATAGCAATTTGTTCAAATATTGTGCTGCATAATTTCTATGTAAAAGTTTTTAGTGCTGGTTAATATATCGTCGATGTTAAAATTTTAACAGTAGTGACTAATACTGTTAGTCATTCAGTTTTGCTATCTGAAATTTAACAAAAATGCATTATAGGAAGCTCAGATTGTTGCCTCTTCCAACTTAGTATTGTTAGCACTGCCTAGACTCTTTCTACTATCTGCCTGCAAATTCTAAGTATTAAACCTAAAACTTTTTCTATGCCAGGTAGGAACTCTGTCACTGAACTAATCAAAATAAAAAATACTTGGAATTGTGTTAAATGACAGTTTATATACCATCTTTGCTATAATATATAGTCCTGTAGTCAATCTTATTGCTAAAAACCTGCATCATAATTAAATGGGAACATATTTTAAAATGTTTTTAATAGGCTAGAATTATGTCTCACATGGAATGTCCTACGCTTCCATATTATTGTCTGAAGTTCCATAGCTAGAATTTTTAAAATAAAAGGTAATATGTTTATCAAACTTTGGTCAAGGTTTGTTGCCCATTTGTTTTATAGAGAAAAAAGTCTAACAATTGCTTTTTTAAAAAAGAAAAAAAGTCTATCATTCTTAGTTCTTTAGTTCCTTGAATCTAGTACATAAAGATAATATCCACAGCTATTATTAAATAACCATAGTTGCATATTATATATTTGCATAAAAACAATGTGTGGGAATTATTTTTTTAACCATATTTAGTGTTAACGTTTAGAATGAAAGAAATGGGAACATAATACATATGGTATGTTTATCAGAAATCTAGATATTTTTTATTATTTTTAATAAGAGATTAAGCTGGCCTTGTCCCTGGCTGGATTTGACCTGCGAAACAATTTAGCCAACCACAGATTTTGCTATTTTTCAGAAAGCAGGATTTGTACTCTTGCAAGGCTACTAAGAACAAACATTTTCTAATGTTTATAGTAGGTAAGCAATTAGCATGTCGTTCTTTGTAATGAGAAGCCTTACAATCACATTAAAAAAAAAGCTTAAAAAAGATTTAGTTCCTTTGGAGCTCAACCTTTTGTCTATAGGTACACTTTTCTCCTTAGCTGGTGTTTTCAGTAAATAAAAAACAATTGAAAATTATTAATGAAGTAACCTGGATATAAAAACCATAAAAACATAAAAATTATATTGATGGAATTTGGAGCATCTAAACATCTGATCTTGGATTTTAAAGTTTGTTAGTCCTAATAATCCACTACATATTTACTAGGAATTTTCATTCAATTGTGTGTAAAGCTTGGATTGTTTAAATCAGTTTTCTGATTGCTCTTTCAGATAGCAGCATCTATCTTTGCTACTGTGGCATGATATATTGGAGATGGATAGCTCATGCCAGCGGAGCTGTAGTTTGAGATGTGATAATTTCAGTTGCAGTTTAATTTGTACACCTGTGTAATAATTTCTTCATAGCTGATGCGGTGAAATTTAAAGGAGATTCGTATATTTTGGAGGGAAAAAATTGTAACAAGGAAGTGTGGATAAAACTACAGCCTGAATCAGGTTCTGCTGCAGATTTTGTCATGCCTCTTCTCATTCATGAGGATTTCTTATTCTCCAAGGGGTTCTCTGCATAAGATTCCAATACCCCTAAAGTCAGGACCTAATAAGCAAATTTTTTTCTAAGATGTTGGCCTGGTTAATCTTCCTGTGCTATGATTTTAGGACTGAGAAATAATTCTGTTTCCATTCAGAGCATTGGAGTACATAATTTTTCCATAGTTAATTTGAAAACCAGTTTATTGTTATTTTTTATGAGCTAATACTTCTGTCTATTAATATGTTTCTAAAGTTTACCTTTTTGAAATGTTTTTTTAAGCAGTGCCTGTTTTCTATCCAGTTCCAGTTCATATATTAGATATTATTGGGATATTAGAAGTCTGATGGCTTTTGAAATGAAAATACATTTATCTCATTTCTAGGCAGAATTTTTAATCTGCATACTTGATGACTGTTATGTTTTGCACATTTTGGCACTAACTATGGTGTGCATAAACCACACCCTATGAATGTGTGAAGTTAGTAGTAAAACAAAAATAGCTAAAACATTTTATATTGCACAACTTAAAATATTTCTAGAGGGTAAGCAGGTTAGAATTTCACCTACTAGTTAATCCAGTTTTGATGCCAAGAAAACCTATTGGGTGTTCATGCAGTACAACACCTGTATGTTGTGTATACCTGTAAGTACAAAGGTGGGTGTATTTATTTGATTTTTTTTCATCAAAGCCACCTGATAGATTGTACCTAGGCGTTCCAGAGCCAGTTGAATTTTAGTACGATAATACTAAATGAAGATGGCATATAAATAATCTGATTGTCTTCTCTAGTTGCTGTATTTTAATATCGGGTACAATTCCATAAATTCAGTTTATTCACAGTCTTTGAAACAAAAGACGATTCAAAGACTGGCTGGAGGATATGGTTGTGCCATTGTTCTGGTTCACACAGCTGATAAGTCATAATGCAGTTTATCAGATTTTATCTCTTCTATGAAAATAATTAGTGTGTAAAGCATGATTTACATGTTTTTCTATAGAAAAAACCCAACATAAATTCTTTAAAACTTTGTAAGAATTTTATTTCCCTATTGAAATACTTTCCCAGTCTCATCTTTAGGTTGTTGGGTTGTTTTTTTAAAAAAAAAGATGAGCACAATAGCACTTTATTGCTTTAGAACAATCCATTTACTTTTGTCTCCAATTCCTGTCTGTTACGGTTCCTAACTCTCAACTCCTGTTAAGGTCCCTAACTAAATTGGGCCTTTTTCTCAGAAACAAGTATTTCATGCTGAAACAGCCATATTTTGGTTACAGTATAAATGAAGAACATGACTTTTTAAATCTGTAAATGGAAACTGAAACAGTTTGCAACCCTAAATCTGTAAAAGGAAACCTATTTATTTATTTTTTAAATAAGATCTTGTTGCAAGTGAGTACATGTGACAGTTTTTGAAATAGCTAGAAATTGTGTTTGGGCAGTGGCTGAAGAAGTCTGACATTAATTGGAACAATGCTGTAGAACTTGTCAGTAAATTTAAATTCTCCCTTCTGGACTTAGCTGATCGGATATGCTGGAAGCTCATTTAAGAAATTAATGTGTTGGAAATCTAGGTGATTTACCTCTTGTCTTGTTTTAGCAACTTGTCTGTTTTTATAAGTTCTTCTTTTTTTGTTAATTGGTGTCAGATTCACTGATGATAATAAAGAAATTCATGGAAGACTCAGTGGAAAAGGAAGGTCAGATTGAAGGCAGGAGAATTATTGGGCATAAATTCCAAGGGTTCTCTTATTCCATGAAGTTTGAAACTAGGAAATGTTGGAATTTTTAGGCACCAAGGTCCTTGCTAATTTTAACACAAGCTGGTAATTTTTGGCCTTATTTAAATAAGCCCTTTAAGCCTGGCTCTACCCCACCCCTGTATGAGTGTGGGAAATTTATTTGTTAAATTTCTTTTTATTTGCAGCCTATCTCACCATCGGGCTACTCTAGGTGGCTTACAACAATAAAAAGGAAGAAATGGAATGGAGTGCAAACGGAAGAGAAGTAAAATAATGGAACAATAAAATAAACAATGACAAGGAACACAATGAGAATAATACATCAGTATGATAACCAGAAAGATGGATGGGTAGAGAATAGAGAGCAAAGGGTAAGAGGAGTGGGGGGAGTTTGCCACCAGTCTAGCAGCCACTTCCAGTGTGGAACTCCCCCATTTGATCTCCTGGCCAACTGGCAGAGCCAAATCCTCAGTCTCTTGTGGAAGAATAGAATGATGGATCCCTTGTGAAGTATTTTGATCTTATGAATGATTCTTGGCTTTCCGCCCCCTGGACTTTTGAGTGATGCCATTTCTTTATTTTTAATCTTCTGTTTTAATTGCTATATTTTGTAAGATGCCCAGAGCCATGATGGAATTAGGGCAGCTGGTATGTTATTTTAAAAAATATATTCCATGGTAAATATATTATTAAAATCTTAATTATTTCAGTAACAGTTTTAATAAACTTTCATGTGTGGGCAGTTAGACAGTGCTGGATTTGAGACCAGGGATTGATGAGGTACAGGTTGGGTAGAGCACTCAGGTTCTTCTACAGCAGGTCCAGATTGATCACAGCTCTGAGCAGGACCAGCTGTCTGTGCCTTCACTGGCTGTTTTCTCTTCAACAAAGGTGTCAAACTCAAGGCCCGTAGACTGGACGGGGTGCTTAGATATGGCCCATGGGGCCACCTTGGAAATAGCGATGTGCCTCTGCCAGCGAAAACGGTGCTCGGGAGGGCCATATGTGGCCGCCATAGGCACCCGCAACATGAGTGATGTCGAGCTGGCCACCTCCCCCCAGACCTGCCGAAGTCAAACACAACCCTGATGCGGCCCTCAATGAAATCAAGTTTGACACCCCTGTAGTCCTGTTCCATAACAGGTAAGAACCAAGGTTCATGAGAGTCCAGCAGATTGACCAAGATGGAGGAAGAGTCAAGGCAATACGAGTTATTGCAGACAAAACTGGTTGTTTTCTAGTTTAGATAACATTGTGCAATAATTGCTTTATTAAATGGTGCATTTGTAGATATTAGGTTAAAGATTAGGACATCTAAATATTTTAGATTCTTTACTCCACAAGAAATTCTTAAGACATAGTACAGAACTTGAACTATATATGGTCATTTTGAACTATATATTGCCATCTTGAAATGTTTAGAATACTTTTAGACAGTGGGTAAGTAACTGGAACATGATTTATTATTAGAACAGTTGAGCCCTGTATTATGTATTAAGCTGTAATACCTCTAAATCTTGCGGGATGTGTTTCTGAGTAGAAAAACATTATATGGAATAATGTAATTTAGAAATTAGAGAGGTCCAGTCAAGTTGTATACTTTGAAGTCCCATTGATCTGAGTGGGAAAGGGTTAAGCACATTCATAAATCTGGAAGCTAGACTTAGCTTTGTCTGGACAATGTCTAAATTATTGTAAAATGAGACTATACGAATATGTTTAATTTTGCTGCATGACCAATCCTATCTTCCACTTACTATATTTCATAATATAATGTTATTTTGTAAAATGAAATAATTTTTAAAATTTTTTAATATTTTACTTTTTCTAGTTCATGATAGATTAATTCTTATAAAAATGTGTGAAAATATAGTGTGTTTTTAGGTATAATTTGAGCTTTGAACGTAGCAAAGTAACCCTGTTTACTTTGTTTATATCCATTTATGAAATGTGGTGGCACTATGTAGCTTATAGCGTAAAACTAGGCGTGTTTATAACTTCTGTGAAGAAATAAAAAATACTATGAAAGTAATCGTGCATTGATATATAGCCAAGTAAAAATAGAATAAACTTTAAATTCAAGAGCTACTTGAAATACTGTCTAATATTAAAATGGATTTTAATTGTATTTCAAGTCCTAATGAGACCAAGTGATAATAAATGCCTATGTGAACATAGCACACTTCATATGGGCAAGAGCAGTGCTTCTCAACCTTCAATCAATGTTTAAGATGTGTGGACTTCAACTCCCAGAATTCAAGCCATGCTGGCTGCGGAATTTTGGGAGCTGAAGTCCACATATCTTAAACCTGCTAAGGTTGAGAAACACTGGGCTAGATTAAGTAGTGGCAATGAAGCTAGTGGTGAAGATCTTCTGGCACAGGAAGTTCCAGATTCTTGACGGGCCGCTGGATTGAGCTTCAGTTTTTTAAATAATTATGCAAATAGCTTGTCTACTTAGGATGTTGGCTGGCACAGAAAACTCTCTCTAATGCAAGTTCACTAAGACTTGTTTAATTTATCTAGAATCTCAGACATATTAAATATCAACTACTTGTCTGTATTATATTTTCTAAATGTTTGAATTCCCCTCTCCCACCACCCCGCTTTTCCAACTCTTTAACTGTAGGAATTTTTGTTTGCTGCTGGGCTGCATTTAATTTCAGGTCTGACTCATTTTATTGAACATGTTTAAATTGTTGCTCTTCTGCACTTGATAGCAGTGCTGTTTCTTGAGCAAAATGTGTTTCCCACTTGAGTCAGCATGAAAAGGATTTTCTATTAAAGCAGTCAGCTGTTTACTTGAGAACAGCTGATAAAATTTCATAGTTTCAGGCTCAAAGGGTAAAATGAGCTTGTCCTTTAGGCAGGTCTGGATAGATTCCAGGCTTTGAGAAACAACTGGAGTATCCAAGGAGTAGATTTTCCCCCCACCCCACTTCTCTCTCTTCCATTTAGCCTCCTATTCAGGAGCCCAATGATTGGTAGAAGGTAACTTGGGTGATTTCCTGTATGATTAAAACTAAAGCTTGTAAATGCTTATTATTTTCTTAGATAATAATAGCAAATTTTTAGATATGAATAATTAAAAAATAGTGGCAGTTCAATTTAAATGTATAAATAAGAATAGAATAGAAAAATAGATTTTTTTTCTATTTTTCATGTATATATATGATTCCATATATATTAAAACAATAATTCTAAGATGCAATTAATACGTCTTGGTTAATAATTTGAAGGGGAAATGGGGAAGGTGATTTGTCCTGGTAAACACAAATATCTTAAGACACATTGCCATATTAATTTTTTTTCTGGTAACTAGAATTTTTGCTTTTTCAAAATATAATGGCCTTTTTTTTACTTTAATAATGAATTGGATGTAATTCCTTTTGGGATGCTCCAGGTAACAAGGGAGCCAATTTTCTTTTTTCTATTTCTTTCTGCAGCTCTGAAGGATTACTTCTATTGTTCCTCAGTCCCCATGTGCACATTTTTAAGGTGCGAGAGAACATCAGCAAAAATCACCTCTTCTTATTTTATCAGCAAAAACACCACTATGAGAAATCTTTAGAATTTGAAAGCAATCCATTGTTTATATAACAACTTCTGGACCCCCCTCAAGCCCCTCCCTTCAGAAATATAAGACAGTTATTGTAGATCAGGAATGAACAGTGTATGGTCTTCTACCTGATGATGGAGAGCAATAATGTTCATTGTTTTTAATGATCATAGACTGTATTGCTGACATCTTTTGTTAATCGATGTTAGTGAAGTAACATTACGTTAAAAAAAACATGCTTAGATTGTTAAAAGTCTGAATTTAGATGCTGCTCCTCTTCATTGGCATGATCAAACTACTATCTGCAATCTATTTTGTAGATTGTAGGTCTATGAAATAGGTATGTAAATTAATAACAAAATAATACTAGAGTTATAATTTTAAAATTGTTGAAAAGTTTTTAAGATTGTGTTTCATTTGGAAGATAAATTTATTGTATTTTTTGGAGTATAAGACATACTTTTTTCCCTCCTAAAAGAGGCTGAAAATTTGGGTGTGTCTTATACTCTGAATGTAACCCTGCCCGCCGACAGGTCCCCACCCTTTGGCCTCCGTCTGTCCTCTTCCTGGCTGCAGAGATTGCCACCAACAATGGCTTGTGTTTTTGGGCTCCGCGCGTCGTATTTTCAGCCTCCAAATGCTCCATTTGAGAGCCCTTCAAGACTGCGGGGATCGCCAAAGCACATTTTTGCTGATCACTGCCCGAAAATGGGGTGTTTTTGGAGCAGTGGTGAAATCCTCTGCGGATTGCCACCGGTTTGCTGCCTGTGTATGCGTGGTGTGCACCACACGTACACTGCATGCACATGCGCAGTGCGTGCCACATGCGTGCTTCACGCAGAAAAAGGCTTGGGAAGCTAAGTGGAACAGCAAGTGGGGGGGGAACAGCTGTGCTGTGTGATTTAGCTTCTCTAGAAAGCAGGATTTCCTGCTTTCTAGCGAATATAAACCGTGCAGCATAGCTGATCATCGGAAATACTTGTTCGGACGAACTGGTAGCTTTTTAACTACCAGTTCGCCTGAACCGGTAGCTGTTTTTAAATTACCAGTTCATCCGAACCGGTAGTTTTTATCACTACGAGTTCGCCCAAACCGGTAGCATTTCACCTCTGGTTTGGAGGCTGAAAACACGACGCGTTGTGCCCAAAATGGATACCCGGAACAGCTGCTGCCTTCTCTTACCCCTTCTGCGCTTTGCCTGCTTTAGTCACTGGAGCTCCCTCTGATGATCAGCTGTGCTTTTGAAGCTGTTTTTCAGCCCCAACGCGAGGAAGCTGATCTTCTGTGCTTTGCCTGCTTTTCTAATTGCTTCTCCCTCCAACGATCAGCTGTGCTTTAGAAGCTGTTTTTTTAGCCCCAACCAACCCCAACCTCAAAACCAGCGAGCGAACTAATGTGCTGAAGCTGACAAGGCTAAGGACGCTAGTCAGATGAATATTTGGTAGGCAGAATTTTTTCCCCCTTTTACTTCCCCAAAAACCCTGGTGCATCTTATACTCCAAAAAATATGGTAATTTTCAAAAGTGCTATGAATAAGGTAGGTCCTGTATTGCTTTCTTTCAAATCTAGTCTTCTACGTCATAATTGTGACATTTCTTAATGTGTATTATGAGTTTATCAATGGCTTTTATGAGCATTGAGGGTAGATATAATTTCTACATTTGTATGTAGCTATGTAAGGCTAAGTGACTTTAAAACTGTGTTTTGTTGGTTATGGCTCAAGCCAGAGTGCTTTGGATGTGTTGACTAGTGCTTGAAGGGAGATATGTAATCTTCTTGTGCAGCATCTTCTGTGATCACTTTTCTATTGAACAGACAAGGAAGATACTGAGTAAGAAGAATAACCCTTGTTGGACACTATTAAGTAAGTTATGGCTTTCTCAGTCAACCAAACAGATGATAAGTGATGTTATGTAGTGTGATTTGACAGTGGCATATGACGAGAAATATTGTGGGCTTTTCTCCCCACAAACATCAGAGCTTGTTGCCAATTGGTCACATATGAAGGAAGGAAACTTAGTTAGACATTTCCTTTTATGTGCCCTTTTCAAGGGAAGAACATTTTGACATTTGATTCTTGATTTTTCCTTTAATGTTCATTAGTAATAGGTCTTGGTGGAAAAACTTTGTCTTCATGAGGACTGAGGTCTCCAAACCAGTTATAGCAAAAATAGTGTTACTTTTGGAAATGCAAACGTGCTAATATCAATACTTCCAAACGGGTGCTTCACTTTTTCCTGTTAGATTATGCCAGCCAAGCGTTATTTGGAATTGTTTTGTCTAATTCTATAAATACGTTTAGTCCTCATGAAATGATTTAAAAGTGACATGTTCTTTTCTGTAATGTTCTGTCTACATTATCAAGATCAGTCTAAAAGCCTGGGACAGCTATAATTTTTTTTTATAATCAAGACATTTTATTTTTAATATAATTTTATAAACAATAGCTACTTTAATAATGTGTAATTACATGAACTTTATCTGGTATCATTCATGACAAAAGACAGTCCTTAACTTATGACCACATTTGGGATCAAATTTCGATTGTTAAATAAAGAGGTTGTTAAGTGAATTGCACCAGATTTTACCATCTTTTTCACCACAGTTCTTAAGCGAATCATAGCAGTTGTTAAGGAAATCACTCAGTTATTAACTGGATCTGACCTCCCCTGTTGACTTTGCTTATTGAAAGCCAACTGGGAAGGTTGCAGATGATCACATGACCCTAGGATTCTGCAACCATTGTAAATACATGCTGGTTGCCAGTTGTCCAAATTTTGATCACATGACTGTGGGTATCTCCAGTGGTCATAAGTGCAAAGACTGATTATAAGTCACTTTTTTCAGTGCGGTTGTAACTTTGAATAGTTGCTAAATAAATGGTTGTGAGTCAGGGACCAACTGTACCCTTTAACAGTTTACAAAACCATGGCATAGAAGAAATACTATCTAAATAAACAATATATACTTTTGGAAGGCTAGCTTCAAAGCTATAGCAAAAATGATTTCTATATCAAGGTTAACAGAGGCCAGTAACTTCTTAGAGGTTGCAAAAATGTTCTTGATTAGCTACCTTGTGTTCCTGGAATAAAGTCCCTAATGAACATTAAAACAAGATTTTTAATATGTTTGACGTCATTATTATTTTTTTTTTAAAAAGTCTGATCTTTGTATATGTAACTCAGTTGGAGTCAGTGAATCTGGTAGAATTAGTTATGTTTTGGTTTCTAAGTATTAGATGCTAGTTTCTAAGGGAGATGCTTCCCAAACACATGTGATGAAATGATCTGGATTGAAAAGTAGTTGAAGTGTCTGGTGAGCCGTTGCTCTCAAACTTCAGTTTTTCAAAACATGTTTTCAAATATTATAGATATGAATATAAATGTTTTAGTGATTTGAGACCCTAGTCTTCTATAAAATAAGGTCTGTACTTGGTGAAGTTCTTCTGTTCCAATCTTTCTTAGTTGAAGCTCAATTCTGATCCAGAAATATTTGGCATTAAACCGTACAAAGGCTTAAATTTGGCTTGAGCTACCTTAATACTTGGAAACTTACATTGCCCTGGATTGCTCAATTTCATATGCACTTTTATTTTTAAGGAGTCAAATTAAGCAATCTCATCCTTAATAGTCCTTTGTTGACTTTTTTTTTTAGAGAAAAAAGATTTAGAGATTTATATTTTAGATTAAAGTTCATTATTCTAAATGAACTTTAAATTTTTGTAACTTAGTAGAAAGCACTGAGTAAAGATCTAAAATGTTTTTGCTGCAGTATAAAATAAAATGGTGCTCCACAAATGTATTTAAAAGTTTGGGTTACAGTTATGGTCAGAAGTCTATTTCTATATAAACAGGTTATATTACATTGGGATGGATCCAGACTTTATCATAATGAGTAGTAGTCTGGAAGGTTATTCCTTAGAATTCAAAAGAGATTCTTTGCACACAGGAGACCCACTAATAAAACATTTGTGTTTGAATTGTTAGAACAGCTACAATTTTTGAATGGCCTATAGGATAGTGTTCTGCCTATTTTTTCATGCGTTTGCATATGGAGTCAATTGAGAAGAGCTTTTAAAGCAGTTGTAAGAGTTGTGCAAAAGAGGCGGTTGCTTGAATTGGTTCGTTTGTGCTCTTGCATACTGCAAATGTTCTCTAATGCTCTGTCTGACCCTGATGAGCTCCGATTAACCTGTTGTGATGATGTAACTGTCTCTTGTAACAGAACAGCAAAGGGGACATTTTTACCTCCTTTGTATCCGCTTACATTTTCATAATTTATTTCAAAAGATATGTGGGATGTGAGAGAGGCTATAGATTTAAAGAAAGCGGGCAAGAGTCATATTTGTTCAGTAGAACTCTTCTCTCTCAAACTTAGATTTTTGCCCTTCGACAGCATGCCTGACATTAGTCATGACTAATTTAAGTTCCTTTGATTTGAGTAGGCCTGTTCCTAATTTAGTCTGAAAATATATCAGTCAGTGAATTGGATTGACTCCAGAGCAGGAGCTGATCTTACCATTCTTAAAACTGACTGTTGTTATCTAGAGCTTGAAACAATATTTTAATAAGATAAACCCTAGCCTAATATCCTAGCTGATTCGCTGAGATCTGGCCAACTTTGAATTAAAATTATTCACCCTAGTGTGCATTACACATAAAGCAAATGGGAGAGGCTGTTGCTGATGTCTGCTTCGTACTAACACAATGTAAGATTAGATTTAGTTCTGACAAATTCATTTCAAAACAGAATTAAATATTAAGATGCTGGTAAGGATCAAAGGGCTGTGATATAAAAATGCTTGCTGTACAAAACATATCACCAGCCTACCCTTTTACAGTACAAATTATGTAGGGGCAATCATTGAGTAATGGAGATGAAAGGGAAACTGGTTTTCTTTACGTCCATGGGTAGTCTTTTCACACGTTCCTCTTCTCCAGGGTTTCTGGGTTGTTGTGAAAGCAAGTTTAGGATCCTGGAATTCTTGGAAGAAAACTAGGTACAGAAAAAGGTAAATCTACTCGGAAAGTCTGTCCCGTTAGATAAATGCTTCTGTTTCTACATCCAGGCATGAAACTACATTACTCATTTTGAAACTGGAAAATTGAAGGAGCCATTTGTTTGTTACTAAACACTTTCTATAAGAAATCATGAGAGCATATGGAATCTAAGACTTTATTTGTATAAATATAATAACCTACAACTGAGGGAAACATGAAAGGCTAGTCATATAATTATCTAATGCTTTTTTAGATATTACTGATTACTTTTTGATTAGTTCAGGTAAAGGTCCCCTTGAAGTAATATTGCTTAGTATCCAAATGGGTTCTCTCTAGCTCTCCACTAAATCAGCTATACTCAGACTTGTGATATTGGCAATGAATAGTGAAAGTGTAATTCCAATAAATTTGGAGGGCAGAAGGTGGGGTAAAACAACTTTAAATGTTTCCTATATGACACTTTGCAATATGATTATCAATAGCCAAGCCAGTTAACCAAGTAAAAAAATGAAATACAAGTAGTCCTCAACTTATGATCACAATTGAGCCCAAAATTTATGTTGTTAAAGTGAGAAATTTGTTGAGTGAGTTTTGACCCATTTTAGGACTTTTCTCACCACATTTGTTAAGTGAATCATTGTAGTTGTTAAACTAGTAACACTGGTTTCCCCGTTGACTTTGCTTGACAGAAGGCCGCAAAAGGGGGTCGCATGACTCTAAGACACTGCAACCGTCATAAATGTGAGTCAGTTGTCAAGCATCTGGATGAAAATCACATGACAATGGAGATGCTGCAACAGTCATAAGTGTGAAAAATGGTCATAAGTCCCTTTTTTCAGTGCCGTTGTAACTTCAAATGGTCACTAAATGAATGCTGTAAATCCAGGACTACCTGTACCTGATTCAGCGGTAAGAATCAATTCAACTCACAAAGAAGAACCTAAATATAGGCTATTGTCTCCTAAATTCTCTTCATTTGCATGAGTTGATTAAGGCAAAAATTACTCCCAGATTGCTCTGCCTTGAAAATACTTAGGGATTAGATCGGGAGTCGTCTTTTCTTCTCCTGACACAAATAAGTAGCTGAATTGGGAACTTACTGCTTCCTCCTCCAGTTAAATATAAAAGGATCAGCTAATGATAAATTAGAAATCACAAGTCAAAATCTAAAGGATATGTTTGTTTATTGTCTGACTTTAAGTCTACTCTGTATGTATATGTGTTAACATTCTGAACCATAGGAATAATAGATGTATGTTCTGGTATCTATAGGGATAATCCTTTCAGATAAATGGCTCAGAACATTTGGAAGCTTTAAACTCATTCATTTTTTTTTGAGAAATATTGGCTTAATTCAGTTTCTTAAAGCCAATTTAAAGAAGATATTATAAGCTTTCTAGGAGCCTACCCAGATTATTTTATGAACTTTGGTAGTTTGCATAAAAACAAATCGTTTTCCTATCCCAAAGACTAAAAGGGAAAATAAATCCCTGAGCTGTTTTTTTTATAGTTAACATTTTGTAAACAATTCAAACACTATTTAAAAAATGAAGCAGCAAAGCATTTTGAAATCTAAGATCAGTGAAACGTAGTTTTTCTGGTAAGGAACATTGTTTAAAATGTGAATGTTTTTTCGGAAGTTTTAACCATGATGTGCTACTCCTGATATTTACCGGTAGTTTATGTTGTACATCTTGTAGGTTCCTCATCTCTTAACCATTATACTGCTTCTAAATTGCAACAAATTATAAATACTAAAGCAGATACCCCTGTAATTATTACATGAATGCTCTGTTGCTATTTAATAAATCTTTGAGATAAAAACCCGTCTCCTTAAAAGATTTGGTGAACAATAGTATCTTTAACTGGTTCCGAGAAGTAATAAAAGAGGGCAGCCAAAAGAGGAGCAGGAACAAATTCCACAATAAGCTGGCAAAAACAAAAATCTCTTGTTTTTAATTGTACCAGTCTCAATAATGATTTGAACAGTATGCTGTTAAAGTGTAAAACATTAAGCTGGCTGTTTTCTTCATGTTGCCTATCCTGTTTTCCCCAAACTAAGACATCCCCTGATAATAAGCCCAATCGGGCTTCAGAGTGCATGGCAATAAGGCCAAGTACTTATTTCAGGGTTCAAAAAAATATAAGACAGGGTCTTATTTTTGGGGAAACACGGTATTATAAAAACATTGTTTTCAAATTTAATAAGCTAAGAGCAGTTTTATGTTCATGGCAGGCAATATTAGGATAACAAAAGATGACTTATTCCTAATCATTAATTGGCAAAAGCTGGAGTTGGAATTCTAGAACAGGAATGTTAGAGTAGATGGACTGACATCTGAAGCTGCAGAGAATATAAGGGAAATGGGTGAATTGTAACTACCGGGATGCCCCTGTAGGTGGGAGATACGTCACAAGCCATGAGAATATTATCATTGCCTGCCATATAGGTGAAATATTACATGTAGTTAATATCTTGCTATTATTGGTAAGAGTTATGAGTTTTAGATGAGAAGAGTATATGGATTATATCAAAACTATGTTTGGTTATAGCCCATCACACTGACCCTAAGCTTAAACTGTTACTAGTGTACAATATTTTATTTATTTATTTATTTATTTAATTTATATACCGCCCTTCTCCCGAAGGACTCAGGGCGGTTCTGTTGTTCTATGGTCAAGATGCCCCTCAAGAAACTTAAGCTGAACTTCAGCTGGCTTCCCTGTCAACATTTGGTGAGACAACCTGATTTCTTTTTATATATCTGCAATCTTATCTTGTGGCAGCTAAAAAGAATGTAATGGTATAAAAGAACATAATGGTTCTTGGGGAGGCATATGGGTGGAAGAGGTAGTTTGCACAGCTGAGACATTCCATTGGCTCAGTTAAAAGAGGATCAATTATAACATGTTCCTTCTTTTTCTTCCTCTCCCTTTTTTTAACATTGGGTCTTTTTGACCACAGACCTGAAAATAACATCTTGTTTTTATTAATTGATCAGCCACTAGGAAAATTTTTCTGTCTGAACGTAAAATAAATACTTTGAATCATATGCCAATCCCCACCTGCATAATAGTTGATGTGGTCCAACAGCACCTAGATGAAAACAAATTCTTTCCATCTGAGCAGTATGGAAACTGCCCAAACAGCAGAGGAACAAAAGATCAGCTCCTAACTGACAAGATGATTTTGGACAACTGCAGCAGAATGAAAACCAACTTGAATATAGCTTGGATTGTTTACAAGAAGGCACTCAACTCCTTGTCACATGATTTAATAACCAAGTGGCCAGAAATAACAGGAGTCATAGAAACATAGAAGCTTTATGCAAAGTTCAATAGCAGAATGGAAGATACAGTTGTGGGTAGTGGTGATAGACTAGGAGTGGTTAATATCAAGAGAAGAATCAGCAGAATAGAAGAGAAAGAACTGAAGAAAATTACAAAATACAAAGACTTTCAAATACAAGTAGAATGGCTATGGCAAAAGAAAGCAAAGGTAGTGTTGTGTCTGCGGGGCCCGAGTCGGGCCTTCTGGCTGAGAGTGACTCAGAGAATGAGGGAGAAGAGCCAACAGGGCTTCCCTTTGCTGAATCTTCCTCTCTGGCTCCGCTCCAGGTCCCAGAGGCAGGCCAGGTGGAGGAGGAGAAGCCGACACGGCCTCTTTCCCCTGTCCCCTCTTCCTCCTCCCTGGCAGAGCTCCAAGAACCAGCTGAGGGGAATCCAGTGTGGTTAGATGCTAGATAGCGATGCTGAGCGAAGCATGCACAGCAAAAGAAAGGAAGGGGCCAGCCCAGGGAGTGCTGAGTCACGGAGCCACACCCGCAGGGTATAAAAGTAGGTGGAACTGCCTTTGGGTCCGTGACGGACAAAGACTGACTTCTGGGAGTTATATTCTGTTATATTCTGATTCAGACTTTGACTTCTGTTTATTCCTGAACTGCAAATTATGCTGGTCTGAGGAGAACTTGGCAAACAATCACAGGTTCGTTGCTAGGAGTGTTATCTGTTGTCGGAGTGAATTGCTGGCAAGGAAAGTCAGCTCGCGTGTCTTTTTGGGTTGTGGTCGGGAGGGGACATAACAGGTAGTACAAATAGTACTAAGCACACAAGGTGCAATTCCGGTCCATCTGGAGCACCCCTTGGAGACCACTGGTATTAACAAACTCACCACCAGTCAATTGCAAAAGGTAGTTTTACTTGAACAATTTATATCCTGTGATAATACCTTTAAAACCATGAAACAAAAACATCTGTCCCAGGTCCTTGGGAAGGACTCGATAGGTGGATAAAGATGCCACATCCAGTCTAAAGATCTGGCTGACACTGTGATCAACCATAATAATAACTTTCCAAGGCAAGAGTAATGTATAATGTCAAAAAAGAAAATCCTATGAACAAGATTATTATTCAGACAAGCAAGAACATTTGTATGACACTTTCTGGCATTCAGACCTTTCCAAACGTTATCTTGCTATATTAAAACAACATGGTAAGCCTATATTATCTCCATAGATTCTAACTAATAATAGATCAGCTTAGACACAAGAGCTTAGTAAAAGCTCTTTATGAAGTTTCCTGTGATGCAGTTCTCCATAAGGAAATGCAATACGATGGCTAGAGAAGGGAGATGGCAGGATGACAGAGAAGAGAAATTCAGAAAGTTTTGTGGGGTTGGTGGGTGGTCTTTGTGTTCTCTGAGCTGGTGGTTTTCTTGTGACTAGCACTGATGATGTTACCTAGTTTGGGTAAAGCTCAGAGGGCACCAAGGACCCCTCATTTCAACCCTGAGCTACAAATATTTTCCTGGCATGATTAATTTCAGATGTGTCTGGTAATAATGAACCATACCCTCCAGACCAGGGGTCCCCAACCTTTTGGATCTCAGGGACCACCAAGTTCATAATTTTAAATTCCGTGGACCACTGGGGGTGGGGTGGGAGACTCAGCCACCTTTAACCAGTGCCAAAAATTATTATTATTTGCACAACATAACCAAGGCAATGCAGCAAAGAAAGCAAAGCTAACAAATCTCAGTTCTCCCGCTTCTTGCTAAGTTTCTTTTAAGAATTCATACTCATTCCCATATTAAGTGCATAGGCATATTTGTACCTGGGATTTATCCACCAATCCAATACAAAGAGAAGTCTTTAAAGCCTGGTGTTTCTAAATCTTTGTTTTTAAAACACACAGGCAAAAAAAAAGTAGGTTGGAAGCAAATGGAGAACTTGGGAAAGTAATGGTTGGTGGGGGAAAATCAATGAGAAAACGGGAGATGTCAGAAAGGGATGGCCGAAGTAAATAATATTTTTTAAAAAATCACAATCAAGGGGGATTTGAGCAGCTAACACTGGAAAAGTGAACTTTAGAAAATGCCAGCTGGGTACAAAAAGATAAAGGATCTTTCCCCCCTCCCCCCAGAAAAAGCCGCAGGGAAAGAAAGGAACAAACCAGGTGGGAGACAAGCCTTTGTGTGGAAAAGTCAGGCAAAGATACCCTACTACCAGGTTTTCTCCTCCTCCTCCTGGAACCGCTGCTGCTCTTCTTCCTTTTCTTCCCAGCCATAGCCACTCAACCTCTGAAAATCCAGTATTTCCACCTCATCCAAAAGTCTGGCTGGGGGCAGAAGGATGAAAGGGGCGGGGAGGGCTTTGTGGGGTGCCCCTGATGGGGGATGGCTTGAAGTATACGAAGGACTAGGCTTGGCATATGAGAGCTGGCGCTGGGCTCAACCTGCCGGCTGGAGCTGCTGCGGACGACTGATGAGGGGGCGCTTGGGGCTGGGAGTGCTTGGGGCTTGGAGCAGTAAACCCTGTTCAGGAAGCACTACAGTAGAGAGAAGTAGCCGGAGTCAACCCTGGATTTGCTGTCCATTGCAGACACTAGATCGGTCCCCCTGCAAACTCTCGTCTCTCGAGGAACCCGGCCAACGTTTCCCGTGCCGCTTCAGCCAGTGCTCCTTGAGAGACGAGAGTTTGCAGGGAGCCAATCTAGCGTCTGCAATGGACAGCAAAGGCAGGGATGACTCTGGCTGCTTCTCTGGTGGCCAAGCTAACTGCCTGAAGGACCCCATCATGTCCCTGGGAGTCAAAGCGCTGAAGCGCGAGCAGCTCAGAAAACCTTGACTGGGCTCCTCGAGAGAAATGGAAAGATTGTGGACTATCAAAATTTTCTCACGGACCACCAGTGGTGACCACTGCTCCAGACGGATGTGTGTGTGTCTATGTACTCCAGGTTGCTGATAACTCTTGGTGACTTCCTGAACAAGTCTCTGCAGTTTTTTTGCCAAGTTTTGGGAAGTGGTTTGCCATTGTCTGTTTCCTAGCCTAAGGGCGAGAGACAGGCCCAAGGTCACCCAACTAGCTTTTCACCTATGGCAGAAGTCCAGAGTTCATAGTCTTTTGATTTCTAGCCAAATTTTAAATTAAAATATTCCTTGCTAGAATGTTATTTTCTCCAAATATTCATTCCTCTTGGGTCAATCACTGTTTTTTATCCTGGCTTAACTCTTCTATGTTGCTGAGAAGATAAAATGATTTTAGAATACCTTTACTGTGATTTCCAAAGAAGAATTGGTCTAGTCAATGACTAAAGCTCTTTGCTTGTTTATAATGCCAAGCTGGGTTCCTCAACATGCCCAGGGCTTCTAATGTCCCCACAAAAATCTTCTTGCCTGCCAAACTCCCTGTTCCACCTGATTCTATAAAATTTTAAAAGTGTTTATTCAGCTAAAAAATAGAAATATGGTAAAGCAAAAACAAAAAAGCACAGTAGCAGAATAACTGCAGTCAAAACTTTAATTGACTGGCCAGAGATAAACAGAATTATTATTATTTATTAATAAATGGTCCAAGACCAAATCAAGTAAAGTAGAATTGTAGGGTTGCCTTTTGGGGAAAGAGGCTAGAAGGGGGTGAGAGAGTAATATTTGGACAGCCTTTAATAACTGAATTTCTCTGAAGAATGAGCAAGTTCCTGGTGACCATTTTGTGGGAGTGCCCACAAAATGTTCCCAAGATTCTAAATGTGTTCAGCAGGCTTTTTTATTTTATTTTAATTTTTTAAAGTTGGGAACTCTTTAAATTAAATTTAAAGTTAAAATAGTGTTTTTCAAACTTGGCAACTTTAAGATGTGTGGACTTCAACTCCCAGAATTCCCCAAATAGCATGGGGAACATAGTTAGGGACCTCTGGGTGTTGAAATCCACACATTTTCAAGTTGCCAAGATTGAAAACACTTTTCAACCTCGTTTTAGTGAGTGTTTCTTAATCTTACTATGAAATTGCTAATATGTGTCTAATGATATCCTTGGCTTTGTAGATGCTTCCTCAAAAAGCTTTTTGTATGTAAGTTTTGGTAATTTTATTTTTTTAAAGAAAAGTCACCTAGAAGGGCTTTAACTTTGGAATCATGCATGCTCTAGAAGCTTCATATTCTGCTCAACTTTTAGTTAAGCGGGCTACTTAATCTCTCTCTCTTTTAACTCCAACTTTATTCTATCTTCACACCCTGTCAGTTGTTCTGCCTCGATGTTGTTTGGGAGATCAGGTATAGAGAGGGTTAAAGGTGGCATGGGCTGAGGCATTATGCAAGCTGTTAAGCAAAAAGGAAGTGCATTACAAAATGCTGAGCTCAGTCGACTGGCCCACTGCCAAAGCTTGCTTTCTTCACTACAGCTGAGGGCTTTCTAAGCTTTCCACCAGTGGGTTTATCTGAACTGTTTAGGAATGCTGCCTGAGTCGCCAGCTGACGTCAGCACCAGCAGTTCAGCTGAGGGCCAGGCCAGGCTGACGGTGAAAAGGGGAGAGGCGTCGAGTAGGCTGGCTGGCTGTTTGTGTGCGCGCACAAGCAGATGCTTATGTATGAACGTGCACTCTCGCTGGACATGGCTGGAGGAGGAGAACTGCAGTTGAAGCAACAGATTTTATTTTCTTTGTAGCTTTTCTACAAAAAAACTCCATTGAAGGTTGCATTTTTTACTCCTGCTGTAGAAAATGAACTCCATAAAGCCAGATTTTAAGTACTGTTCGGCAAAGAGAAAAGGCAGAGTTTCTGAGTTTTTTGGTATTGGCTTGTGAAGTAGAAAGTACTATACCGTTCTCTACTTTTAGCCACCTTTTGTTGCCAAGATTCTTCTAAATCATTTTCTTAATGTGTATCTTAGAAAATTAATGCCACCCATTACAATCAAAATATATGTGTGCTGTCATAGCCTGGGCTCCCCTTGTTTTATAACTGGATTAGAAAAACCTTGTTTGTAAAATGGATACTTGCATAAAATTGAAGCCTTCAGAATCAGAATTTGGTTCTCTATTGAAACAAAGTTTGTTTTCCTTGCTAATTTCAGACAGGAATAGTTAATTGAGTCATTGTGACCCAGATTCATATTCATGCTCTATTGCCCATCATTCAGAAAGCCAGGGCAGTTGATGAAAAATAAGGTTTTATAAATAAAGCCTTATTTTTAAATTATTTATAAATAACTTTATGTCCATATAATGAAAACATGAATTGGAAATATTAGTTATAAAAGATATGGTTGGATTTGTAGCAAGCTCTTCACGTTTAAAGGAATCCTGTGAGGCTTCCATCCTGTAAAATACAACACACATATTTTTATTTTATTTATTTTTTTATTTTATTAAATTTTTATACCGCCCTTCTCCCGAAGGACTCAGGGCGGTGTACAGCCAAAGTAAAAACAAAGATATATACAGTTTAAAACAACAATTAAAAAGAGCAAATTTTAAAGGCCGATTATTAAAATTTAAATTAAAAAGTTAAAAAATATTAAAACCCCAATTAAAATACATCACTAAATTATGCCAGTCCCGCTTTAATGAATAAATATGTTTTGAGCTCACGACGGAAGGTCCGAAGATCGGGCACTTGACGCAGACCGGGGAAGTTCATTCCAGGCGTCACTGCCCCACAGAAGGCCCTACTCCTGGGGCCGCCAGCCGACACTGTTTGGCGGGCGGCACCCTGAGGAGACCCTCTCTGTCGGCGTCTGGTCGGTGGGAGGCAAAAGGTAACAGCAGGCGGTCTCGTAAGTACCGGGTCCTAAGCCATGGGCGCTTTAAAGATAGTTACCAAAATCTTGAAGCGCACCCGAAAGACCACAGGAAGCCAGTGCAAGCTACAGACAGCGATGTCACGTGGGAGCCACGGCTCCGTTACTACTCGCGCAGCCGCATTCTGGACTAACTGCAGCCTCGGGTGCACCTCAAGGGCAGCCCCATGTAGAGAGCATTGCAATAATCCAGCCTAGGCGTAACCAGGCGTGGTGACCGTGCATAAGGCATCCCGATCAAGGAAGGGGCGCAACTGGCGAACCAGGCGAACCTGGTAAAGGCCCTCCTGGCGGCGGCCGCCAGGTGTTCATCAAAAGACAGCCGTCCGTCCAGGAGGACACCCAAGTTGCGAACCGCCTCCTTTGGGGCCACTAACTGCGCCCCAACAGTCAGCTGCGTTCTCTACTTTTAGCCACCTTTTGTTGCCAAGATTCTTCTAAATCATTTTCTTAATGTGTATCTTAGAAAATTAATGCCACCCATTACAATCAAAATATATGTGTGCTGTCATAGCCTGGGCTCCCCTTGTTTTATAACTGGATTAGAAAAACCTTGTTTGTAAAATGGATACTTGCATAAAATTGAAGCCTTCAGAATCAGAATTTGGTTCTCTATTGAAACAAAGTTTGTTTTCCTTGCTAATTTCAGACAGGAATAGTTAATTGAGTCATTGTGACCCAGATTCATATTCATGCTCTATTGCCCATCATTCAGAAAGCCAGGGCAGTTGATGAAAAATAAGGTTTTATAAATAAAGCCTTATTTTTAAATTATTTATAAATAACTTTATGTCCATATAATGAAAACATGAATTGGAAATATTAGTTATAAAAGATATGGTTGGATTTGTAGCAAGCTCTTCACGTTTAAAGGAATCCTGTGAGGCTTCCATCCTGTAAAATACAACACACATATAAAGATGTTTCACATAGATTAATTAACATCTTTCATTTTAGGTGAGAGGAATGAAGTGTTTTAGTTGTGTTGGTTTCCACCATGGTCACTGTGTATTTTTCATAAGGGCCTGGTGGCTGAGAGGTTAAGATATTGGTCTTGTTGACCAGAAGGTTGGCAGTCTGAGACCTAAGTACCACAGTAGACGGAGTAAAGTTCCGTTATTTGCCCTAGTTTCTGCTGACCTAATAGTTCAAAAGCCTGCTATCAGATTCGGAGTCTGATAATGAAGATGAACGGCCTGTCATGCTACCAGCCACCAGCCCTGGCCCCATGGTCGGACAGGAGGTCAGGAATGAACAAACAAACCTCACTCCTACAGCGTGTGAGCAGGGAGCCAGCCACATGCTGGAATTACCGGCAGCAGATCCAGCGGAAGAGAATTCACAGTGGGAGGATCCCCGCTTCCGGAGATCTGAGAGGTGACATCAGCAGAAGGAAGGGAGGGGCAGGCCTGGATAAGTGCTGAGTCATGGAGCCACACCCCCAGAGCCTATATACTGTTGGGGGCGAGTCATTGGCCCCAACAGAAAGGGTGCGCAACTTGGGCGTTCTCCTGGATGGACAGCTGTCATTTGAAGACCATTTGGCGGCCGTCTCCAGGAGAGCTTTTTACCAGGTCCACCTGGTTCGCCAGTTGCGCCCCTTCCTTGACCGGGATGCCTTATGCACGGTCACTCACGCTCTTGTCACTTCTCGTCTGGATTATTGCAATGCTCTCTACATGGGGCTACCCCTGAAGTGCACTCGGAGGCTTTAGTTAGTCCAAAATGCAGCTGCGTGGGTGATTGAGGGAGCCACACGTTGCTCCCGTGTAACACTGCTCCTGCGCAGTCTGTACTGGCTACCTGTGGTCTTTCGGGTACGCTTCAAGGTGTTGGTTACCACCTTTAAAGCGCTCCATGGCTTAGGGCCCGGGTACTTACGGGACCGCCTGCTGTTACCTTATGCCTCCCACCGACCCGTACGCTCACACAGAGAGGGTCTTCTCAGGGTGCCGTCTGCCAAGCAATGTCGGCTGGCGGCCCCCAGGGGAAGGGCCTTCTCTGTTGGAGCACCTACCCTCAGGAACGAACTTCCCCCTGGTTTGTGTCAATACCTGACCTTCGGACCTTTCGCTGTGAATTGAAAACACACTTGTTTATCCAAGCGGGACTGGCTTAATTTTTTAAACTTTTTGAATTTTAATAATTTTAATTGGGGTATTTTATGAATTTTATGGGTCAAATTTGACGGTTTTAAATTTTCGGCCATTTATAGAATATGTTATTTTAACTTTTGTTTTAATTTGTATATTGTACTGTTTTTAATCTCGCTGTATACCGCCCTGAGTCCTTCGGGAGAAGGGCGGTATAAAAATCTAAATAATAAATAAATAAATAAATAAATAAAGGACCAGCTTGAGTCAAGCAAAGTCTCATTTATTTTGCTGAAGTCACAACTTGGATTCCTGCCTGCCCTGAGAAATCTGAAAGGAATTTGGCAAAGCTGCAGAGGCTTCGTGGCCACGCTTGATACGGACTTCCTAGACCCGGTCGTCGGAGGGGGAGGGGGACACGACAGGATGGTAAAAGTGTTCCATTCACCTTTGGTGTATCATCATGCTGACCACATGACCATAGAAGCGTCTTTGGAAGATGCTGGCTCTTCGGCTGTGAATGGGAGCTGAGCACTGCCCTCTAGAGTTGGACATGACTGGCAGAGAAACCTTTACCTTTTTACCACTGTGTTTTAGTTTTGTGGTTTTACATCATGATCACTATCATCTAGCAAATATTTTTTGATAGCGGTACTGATTTTTTTATTATAATTTTTTGGGAAGGATTTCCATTGCCACCATTCAATAATACTTGCAAAAGGAAAGAGGAGAGAGTGATTCAAACTGGGAAGTTGTACTTTACCCATTCTAAAATGGAACTGCAAACATTTGTCTGCAGAATAGCGGTAGGTTAAGTTTTTATACTAGTTTTCATTCCATTTTTTCCATTCCATTTATTCCTCACTAATATTTATCCACTTAATGTGCCCCTGTTTTTTTCTGGTTGGTCCAGGATTCAGACAGGGATGATCTGTTGTTCATTTAGGAAACTGAATTAAAGCTTCAAATGAAGTATCAGCATCAATAGAAATGGAGAGATTTGAACTGGGGTTTGTACATAGGCCAGCATTATACAGTTTTTAATCAGAAATAGGCATATCCAATCAGTACGCATAATATCATTTAGGAAGCTAAGCAACTTTGAATAAAGGCCTCATATGTAATACCTTTATTAGCGCAGGTCTGGTTGTTCAGGTTTATACATTTTCTCCTGGGAATTAGCCATATGGTATTGAAATTAAGACATAGATGTATCTTGTGTCTATTACAAAGCCTCATCCTGGGGATTCCTGTGTGTTTTATGGTTACCTTTTCAGGTTCTCTGCTTTGATCTGCTTTTCCCAGCACATAGTCCAGATCATAAAATTTGTAATTTCTATAATCATTTGAGAATTGTGGGGCATATGAAAAACATACAGAAATTTGCAAATACCAGAGATGAAACTTGCTTCAAAGAGTCCATGCTCCAGGCAGTATAAGCTGTTGTGGGAATGCATAATGTCCAAAAACATTCATGATAAACAGTCAGAAATAAAATGCTATTTGCTTTCCAAGAATAATAGTGGAGTTCATTTGATCAGTACAAAACCTATCCCCATTATTTTCTGTGCATGTAATAAATCTGTTTAATTCGCAATGCTATATTTTGTCAAAGAGACTATGCTAGGGAATGTACTTCCAGTTGATTTTAATGGAACTTTTAAAATCAAATTCAATGAAAGAAAATATCATTTTTTCCAAGTAAAAGTCATTGCAAAAAACTCATTGGACAAATCTTAACATTGGGCAATTTTGCTATGATATTTCTGTCACAATATTTAGAATATTAAAGTTATTAATTTAACTAGAAGCCAACTTGGGGCAGTCACCATAAATTTTGAAAGATGACTTTTTAAAGCTTTATCTAAATGCATTAGAAGCACTGAATGAGATATAGTTTTAGCTTCTCAAAGCCTTTCTGAGTATTCACCCATTTTTCTTTATAACTCGTGTAAATGCTGATTTTTCTTGGATATAAGTTGGCAAGATAGCAAAGTACAGATGCCTCAGTTTTTAAAGTTGTTTACATATGGAGGGCAGTCACTTCTTGTAGTATCATGTATCTTTTCCCAAAACATAAAGTCTTATTGTTGTAATGACTCAAACTCAATGATCTTTCAAACTGTTGAGGAAACAGGTGCCTTGTCTTTTGTTTGAGCTCTGGAAAGCTCATTGCTTAAATACAACTTTGCACAGAAATTCTTCACAACAGAAAATCTCTGTTAAGCCCATTAAAATGTGGGGACGAGATGGTAGGTGGTGTTTACTAATCTTAACAAATGTTCATATGTTCTTAAATGGGAAACACAGCTGCATTTTAAAACAGAAGCAGAACATTTGAGCCACATTTTGTAATGCTGAAGGTTTCCTGTTAAAACGCCAGTGCTTTTTGCACATTAAAGTCATGTCCAGTAAGGTGATCAGAGTTCCTGAAATTTAACACAAAATAGTTACTGAGCATAATTTATAGTTTTTAATCTGTGAAGCCAGTAATTGAAGGAGCAAAATTTAGAGATGGGTTAGATAGTACATTATAAACTCTTGCATTTCTATTGGAAGCAGTTGTGGCTATGTGGAAACTGTCTTCTCAGAATTTGCCTCATACGTTAGAATTAGAAATTCTAAAGACTTGAGTCTAGATTGGCAGAAATATGAGAGCCAGTTTGGTGTAGTGGTCAAGTCACTCTCTCTCAGCCCTAGGAAAGAGGCAATGGCAAACCACTTCTGAAATCTTGCGAAAAACACTGCAGGGACTTGTTCAGATAGCCTCTGAGAATCAGACACAATTGAACAGAAGGTAAAAAAAATACAAGTTTACCTGATGATAATAATGGATCAATATAAGAAGAAAATGCTGCATTTTAAATACTATAATATTTAAGTAAGGTCATATTTTCAGAACAGTAACTGATTTAAGGGAAGAGATAGAAGAACAATGTTTAATGCAGGTCAAAGAATTGGAATATTACTCTGCAAGTTTTTAATGTGATTCATTATGACAATCTTTATTATGTTTTGTGTCTAATGTCATTAAAAAGATGAGAGGCAATTTCTGGCAGAACTAGGTTTGTATATAGCCAGGATATAGTGTCAATTTCTGTGCATATTGCAATTAATAAGAATAATACTTCTTTATGTATAATCACTTTAAGTTCTTTTCCATATATGTAACTGAAAGCCAACTGAATTCTTGCTATGGGGATAACAAAAAAATGTTCTAATAATACTTAGAAAAAATGTAGGTGTAGCTCAGTAATTCCATTTCCCATGACACTGAGTCTGCTTTTTCACCAGTAGGTAGGCAAGATAAGTCTTTACCAACCTGATGTCTTTCAAAACTATATTAAATTTCCCATGGTTTCCAAACGGATGTTTGGACTGAAATTGCAGTTCAACCGATCTAGAAAATGCAAAATTTCAGAAAGCTAGACAAGATCAACTGAGTTAGTATTGTTGGAGTATGCTAAAATAACGCTAGAGAGAAATGTTGAGAATTAATGAGATAAGTTGAGAACCAGTTTGTTCCAAATTAATATCCATTGTATAGAAATACGATACTGTATCCAAGATACCAATTTGTTTTTCTTTTTCATAGACCTTATGAAATGTATGTAATATACAGTATGTTACAAATGCCATCTGGTGAATTATCGAAGATTGGTTGAATGGTGGATGAGTTTGATGTAACTGAAACCAATAAGATGTAGACCTTAAAGCTGTTTTGACAACTGGCTTAAACTTTTAAATTCTTAATTCTTAATTTTAAATATTAATTTTAACTGGGGTTGTAATTTATATGAATTTTAAGGGTTTTTAAGTTTAAACATTTTAATTTCTTGGCCAATTATTGAATAAGTTTTTTAATTTTCTATTTTAACTGTATATTGTTTTTGTTTTATACTGGCTGTACACTGCACTGAGTCCTTCGGGAGAAGGGCGGTATAAAAATCTAAATAATAATAATAATAATATTGGATCAATATAAGAAGAAAATGCTGCATTTTAAATACTATAATATTTAAGTAAGGTCATATTTTCACAACAGTAACTGATTTAAGGGAAGAGATAGAAGAACAATGTTTAATGCAGGTCAAAGAATTGGAATATTACTCTGCAAGTTTTTAATGTGATTCATTATGACAATCTTTATTATGTTTTGTGTCTAATGTCATTAAAAAGATGAGAGGCAATTTCTGGCAGAACTAGGTTTGTATATAGCCAGGATATAGTGTCAATTTCTGTGCATATTGCAATTAATAAGAATAATACTTCTTTATGTATAATCACTTTAAGTTCTTTTCCATATATGTAACTGAAAGCCAACTGAATTCTTGCTATGGGGATAACAAAAATGTTCTAATAATACTTAGAAAAAATGTAGGTGTAGCTCAGTAATTCCATTTCCCATGACACTGAGTCTGCTTTTTCACCAGTAGGTAGGCAAGATAAGTCTTTACCAACCTGATGTCTTTCAAAACTATATTAAATTTCCCATGGTTTCCAAACGGATGTTTGGACTGAAATTGCAGTTCAACCGATCTAGAAAATGCAAAATTTCAGAAAGCTAGACAAGATCAACTGAGTTAGTATTGTTGGAGTATGCTAAAATAACGCTAGAGAGAAATGTTGAGAATTAATGAGATAAGTTGAGAACCAGTTTGTTCCAAATTAATATCCATTGTATAGAAATACGATACTGTATCCAAGATACCAATTTGTTTTTCTTTTTCATAGACCTTATGAAATGTATGTAATATACAGTATGTTACAAATGCCATCTGGTGAATTATACGAAGATTGGTTGAATGGTGGATGAGTTTGATATAACTGAAACCAATAAGATGTAGACCTTAAAGCTGTTTTGACAACTGGCTTAAACTTTTAAATTCTTAATTCTTAATTTTAAATATTAATTTTAACTGGGGTTGTAATTTATATGAATTTTAAGGGTTTTTAAGTTTAAACATTTTAATTTCTTGGCCAATTATTGAATAAGTTTTTTAATTCTCTGTTTTAACTGTACATTGTTTTTTGTTTTATACTGGCTGTACACCGCCCTGAGTCCTTCGGGAGAAGGGCGGTATAAAAATCTAATAAATAAATAAATAAATAATAATAATAATAATAATAATAATAATAATAATAATAATAATAATAATAATAATAATAATAATAATAAAATAACTGAGTAATGGAGAGTAACATCAAGGATTTTCTTAGCTGTAGCTATTTCTACAATTCAGTATGCTACATTCATTCCTGTTTCAGAATAAAGATTGCTTAAGAATGTGGGAAAGAGAATAGATGAGCTATCCCATGATTTCCAGAATATTTACATAGATCTTAAAAATATATCAGGGCAGAAAGCATGAAAGAAATTTATATAGGTCTAACAGATCAGATTTAATCTGAGGAAAGGCCCCTCAAGTGCCACTTTGGTATACTAACCAGCTATTATGTATCTTTACCATTAGCTTTCCCTCCAGGCCTAAAATTAATGGGAATAGACACAGAAAGATTTCTTTGTGTACTACTGTGTTAAGTGTTTAATCTATGTCCAGGCTGATTTAGGCAGGGTAGTTTTGTTAAGTCTTTATTTGTTTTTGTTCATGAGCTCCTTAACAATATTTTCCATTTCTAGAAATAGGAAACCTTATTGGGTAAGTTCTAGAAAGGGGGAAATCAAATACTATCATTTTCATGTTGTTTCTGACAACCTATTATTGGTTGTGAGCGTTTTATATCCTCTTGGAAAGACTTATGTCGTGCTGTCTTCCTGGTATGATTTGTACAGAGTTAAGAACATGCTGAAATTTGTAGAGCAAATTCTTCTCCAACTAATGATCTTGAGTTGGCAGATTACCACTGTCTTTTGATCTAACTTGATCTTGTATAGTAGCAAGTCTTTCAAAATATCTTAGCTGGGTGTAAGAAAAGAGATGAGATTGGCAATTTTTATCCCTAACAAAAAGTGCAGGAGAAGTGCTTTACTTTAAAGCATCTCTGAGAAGTTAAAAGATGATCCATATAAATTTGGTAAGACCAGAATAATAGTGTCTCACAGTAAAAAAGTAAAGTCCATCTTTGACCCAACAGATCAGCATGCCTTTTAGCTGATTTGAAATAAAACTACTATCATCTAATTGACACACGCTGAGAAAAATTGGTATTGAATAAGCTATCTTTCCTTTTTTTCTCAGAGTTATTTCTAACAAGGACATGGAAGGTAAGCTTTGACTAATCAGTTTATGTTATACCAGAATACATCAGTGACCTTGTTTTCCTTACTAAAAAGATGAACATGAACATACATACTGAAACTATTGTTTTTTTTCCAGCACATTGAAATACTTCCTGATTCTGCAATCTGTAGAAATTTCATGTGATGCAAATGCCTGCACAGCATGTTATTTGTCTGAACAAACAGTTCTATGCATATCACTAATTAAATCAGTATGGCACATAAGTTCTTTTTCTGTATTTATGTTCAATGCACATATTGTACTTGAACTTTTTTTTAAAAGAGGCAGGGATCTTTATGTTGAAATACTTACCAAAAGAATTGTGTACTAGTGGCAGATATCAAGTAATTATGCTTATAGCTGCATAGTGGGATTTCTTATTTTGTGTGGTTTCAGGATTTAACATTTAAAGAAGGACCACCAAAGCTTCTATTTTCTTAGGCTTGAATAAATTAAAGCAAATGAATGTGGAGAAAAAAATCTGTCTGGAAAAAGACAGAATATAATTGATGGATGTATAGTTAGTTCTATATTGGAGCATTTTACTACACTGTTTCCCTGAAAATACGACCTACCCTGAAAGTAAGTCCTAGCTTGATTTTTACGTGTGCCTAATATAAGCCCGACCCCCCAAATAAGCCCTAGCTAAGACCCCGCCCACTCGGGTGCACAGGGTGGGGTGAGGCACACAAGCTAGGTTGTGGAAGAGGGTGGTAGAGCTGCCCTACTTACCAGGCCTCGCACACCCCGACATCTGCCTCACCTTACAGGCCCACTTCTTCTGCAGCCGCTTTCCGTCATTTGTCTGCATCACCCTGGCCTCTGTTTCGCCATCAGAGGCCCTTCTGAAAAGGCCTCTGCAGCTGATAACAGTGCTCTGGATCAATCCAGATCTCTGTTATCGGCTGCAGAGGGCTTTCCGGAAGGCCTCTGGCAGCAAAATGGAAGCCAGGGGGGTCCGTACGTGTCAATCTGGAGCTCGTTTTTCAGCTGCAGAGGCCTTTCCAAAAGGCCTCTGATGGTGAAACGGAGGTTGAGGGTGATGCGCATGAGTGGCAAGCGGCCGCAGACGAAGGCCAGTAGGGGGCTCCTGCTGGGCAGGGCTGTTGGCGCCACTGCCGTGAGGTGAGTCAGTAATTAGACATCCCCTGAAAATAAGACTTGGTGCCATTTTTGGTGGGAAAAACAACAACACCGGGTCTTATTTTCAGAGAAATAGGTAGTTGTGTAATAATTAAAAATGGAACTGGAGTACATAAAATCCAGAAGCCAGCTACAATTGGTAGCAATCTTTTCCTGCTATTTTCAAACTATGATATAAGCTCTAAAATTGGCATGATACAATTAAATTAAACCCTCCCCTTCAAAAACCTATGAAAACTCCATAAAATGTGGTTCATCCAATATACATTGCCATTTTGCCCACCTACAGTCCGATCAAGCAAAATTATTTATTAATTTAAGCTCCACTGATTTTTAAAGAAAAAAAATCATCTAAAGAACACGGGTGAAATTGAGAAGCTATGATTCTAACTTCACCAAACTCTAATTGGATTGATCTAATCAATGGAACAGCTTGCCTCTCAGCTGTGAGGATTCCATCAATAGAACTTTTCAAAACTATACTGGACAAATATTTGACCAGGATGGTATAAGATCTGCCTTGAGCAGACTAGAAGACTTCTGAAGTCCCTTATGATGCTATGTTCTAATTTAAAATAAACTGTTTCTTCCTCTTTAAGAGAGAAAAAGGGAAAAAACAATGAGACAAGAATAAAAGATAAGATTAAAAATTAACAGATTCCATTGTAGTATGAGTATGAATTTTGACTAGAATTTAAAGATTGCTGGACTAGAATACTTGATAATAGATGCAAAGAGACCAGCATTTGACTGAAGAAATTTGGCAGCAGCCATTTCAATCATGTTTGAGGAAAAAGAGATCTCTTGCCTTTAGGCAAGAGTATATATTATAAAGTACTTTTTTTAAGTTTGCCAAATGTATCACAACTAGAAAAGAGCTGGAATAGTATTGTTCGAGCAAATACCATTTGTAGACATCTTTGTAAGACTTTATTTGATGCCAAATTTATGGAAACCAAGATTGGTGGGCAGACATGATGCATTAGGTTGTCCTGTGGGATCCATTTGCTCAGCTACTCTGCTTTCTGTGTGGTAACGTATTTCTTTGGATTTTAATCCTCAACTATAGTAAGCTCAGGGTTTCAGATGGATTCCCATGGTATAGTAAGCCATAATGGTGTTTTTTTTTCATTTCAGCTTATCACAAAGCAGGAAAGCCAGTGTTCTGATTTGTAAGATGAAAATATGGCCTTTTGTGATAAGCTATGGTTCATTTCAGTATATTTTATCAAATAAACTACATGTATGGTTTCACCTAGATGCTCAGACAGGGTTTATAACCATAATATTTGGGTATGTACAGTGTGTGAAACCCAAACATGAAAGATTGTGAGGATAATGGGAAAGAAATGAAAGCAGACATGAAGAATCAAGCAATGTTGGCAGCTAATTAGTTGGTAGCTAATCTGATGAACAGCAATGTAGCCTGGCTGGCAGAAAACCTGGGAAGAAGCATTTCAAATTTTCAAAAACTCCATTCACTTATTCACTATGAAAAAGGTGGGAAATTTCTGTTATAGTTTTCAAGATTCTGTATTTATTTATTCTGGACTAATGTTAAAGATATCTTCCATAAATAACTTCCATAAAGTTCTTTCTTCTTTCTTCTTACCCAACTCCATGGGGCTTGACCAATGTGGCTAGGGAATTCTGGGAATTGAAATCCACACATGTTAAACTTGCCAAATTTGAAAAATGCTGGTTTAGGCCATCAAGTCCATTCCCTCTCTCAATATAGAAACGGTCTGTGTTGGTATTCCATATTTTAATTGCCTAAGGACATGTTGATTGTATATAAATTGCACATAGTAAATTTGTTACCATTATTAAAAGAAAAGGCCAGAAAATTTTTTATTAATATTTTTGTGAAACTCCATAAGACTCCTCCTGTGTAATTAAACAGTAATTTCCTCTCCATCATGTTCAATGAGTTTTATATCATTCTAGCCTACTGGCTTAAATCTTGTTTTAAAAACGAAGTTTAATTAAGATATACTCACCATGTGCTGACATAGACATAAAATCAATGCTTACTTAGCTTGAGGAAAGACTACTTGCTTTCCTTTTAGGTTGTGGATAAGTTTTTTTTCTCTTTGTAAAGAAAATGCATTAGCAATTCAGAAAGCAGAACCAAATACCCATTTTTAAATTCATGTCCTCCAAATGTTAATTTGATGCTTTGAGGCATAAATGACCTTTCTAGCCAGCTCAAACTTGTCAAACAAAGGAGCGATAGAAACAAGCTGCTGTTTGTTCTTAAACAACAGTCTGCTTCTGTGAGAGAATTTTAAGGCAAGGATGCCATCCCCTGCCCCCTATTTCTCAACAAGTTTAAAGGAAACTTTGGTGTATGCTGTGCTTGGATTTTGGGAAAAGTAGCTGGTCATCTGTGCATCATTGCTTAGACAGTGATAACTCCAGATCTGCTGGGCAAACTGAGGCAGAGGGTCCAACTTAGAAATCCTGGAGATAATGCATTGATCCATGCCTGGACAAGATGGCATTTTGTAGTGCACTTCCAAAAGATTTTTGAGGTAACTAAATGAACACTTTCAATAATGCCAAGGTGGAATAAAACAAATTGTTCTCAAGATTTAGGTCACAATAACCTTCCCAATATGATGTTTTCTAAAAGTGATAGAATTGCACCTCAAGCACCCAAGCACCTCTGGAAAGAAATAAGTTGAAGAAAAATGGATTACATCAACACAGTATTTAATTTTTGACTTCTATGACCAGTTACTAAGTTTTGTCAGAGAAATCCTCCCAGGAGGTGACATAGCCTTGACTGGGAGGGTGAGAGGGAATAGTTAATTGCCCCCTTCTTTTCCTTGTAAAAGCCATTGTACAGTCATTTTGGATAATTTTGTGGTGGGTTAGTGTCTCTTATTCCTATTTACTTCACAGAATTGTTGTGGAGAAATACTAGAAGAGGGAGTACATAGGTAGGTAATGATTTTCCTGTGTCATGTCAGAAATAGCTCTGGAAGAAGTGTATAACATGCTGCCCCAAGATTAATAAATTAATTTTCTTCCTTTTCATTAAAATTCTTAAAAGATAGGAATTGCTTCAAGAACAAGCCATGTGATAGAGTTTAATAAAATATTTGCATACCACCAAATAACATGTTTAAAGGACATATATTTGAATTATTATTGTAGTGGACTGTAGTAAGAAATATACTATTATGCAGAATGGAAATAATGCTTATTGAATTTATAGTTAATACTTTTTGATCAGTGAATCTAACTGCTGTCATGTTGTATTTACTGGAAGGCAAACAGGCATGATTTGGTTATAATCAAGATAATTACTTTAGGCTGTGTTTGTGTGCATGTATACAAATATGTGTGTGTGTATGTAGAAATATTTGTGAAGTTATAAATTAAGTAAACATTAAGTAAACATTTTGTTTTAAATCCGTTTGGCTTAATGAAGATGCATGAATATTGTATTTTTGAAGTAGACATGAGGTCTTGATAGCTGACCAGCATGAAGTCTGAGGGAGGTGAGCAGTTCAAAAATGAGAACAGTAAATAAAATAAGTAAGTAGTGGTAAATTTGTGTTTAATTTTTCTAGTGTGAAAGGTGTAATTATTATCTGTTGCAACAACACTAAACTTTTTATGTGTAAATTTTGTTAATGAATCTATAGGCTGATGAAGGAAAATGTAGACCTAGTCTGGTATATTAACCAGACATTAAGGCAGACATGAGAACGAGTTTGGTTTAGTGGTTAAGGCATCGGACTAGTAATTAGGAGACTGTAAACTCTACTCCTGCCTTGGGTACAAACCAACTGGTTGACCTTGGGCTAGTCATTCTCTCAGTCCTAGGAAGGAGACAATGGCGAACCGCTTTGAAAACTTGCCAAGAAAACTGCAGGAACTAGTCCAGGCAGTCTCCAAGAGTAAAAAACTGAAGGCACACACACACAAGTCAAACATATGTAATTATGTATGTTATACATTCACCTTACCATTTGCCTCCACCAACAATATTAGGAGTAACTGAAACAGAGAATTGATGGGAATGTACTTCTTTCTTGATGTTGAACTTACTTCCGAAATGATTGTTCTGAGCCAGCAGAGGAAGATAGTGGCAGTATTATGTGATGATTTTAAAGGCACGTGCATTTTCTTTGTGGAAGGAAGCAAACCATATTCTGTTGTCTTCATGACAGACTCATATCTCTCTACTTTTTCAAAGTCACAGTTTTTTAAAATACCATATGTTATATGTAGCCAAGTTCATTTTGTATCCAGGGAACTGTTCTAGACATCAGTGAAATTCCATGAAGCTGGATGGGGGAGAAAATAGAAGTATATTTACTATCCATTTACTTCATTTCATGAAAATATCCTTCTTTTGAATACCTTTATTTTTTAACCGAAGCAGTATCACACTCATCTCCAGCCTGGTATCTCCTGATTATTTTGGATCTAACACTTTTCTGATGACTTGCTCAGTGATGTTGGGAATTGCACTTTGAAACATCTAGAAGGCATCAGGTTGTGCTTTGTTAATGTCTATTATGTAGCTTTTGCCTATTAATTCTTATGGTGCAAGAGATTTCAGCTTCTTGTCCATGAAGACATTGTGCAGCTAAATGCTTTACCACTATACAAATATAAATAATTATCTTAGGGTTTGGGATGCTTTAATATGGTTGATTACAGCACAAGATTTCTCCATTTCATAATATAGAAAGGGATCACTAGTAAAGCTGAGAAAGTTATAGTGGCTTGAAATTTCATTTAGAAAGCTTTAAAATGGTTTTTTGTGTAGCTTTTTGTGGTTAGTTCAGTCAGTTGTAATTGGATGATATCTGCCTTTTCCCCCCTTAATTCCTGCCCAATACAATTTAACTCATTTGCTATCTGTCTGTCTAGAGTCTGTGATTCTTATTTTGTTTACTTCTCACATTAGGCATACTGTATGGGGATTCAATCAAGAAGAAGGAAGGAAAACCAAACCAGTTCCAGGTGAAAACGTTGGTCTTCAGTCAGTGCCTAAATATATATACATATATATCTAAGAGTAGATGCTTTACAGACTTCAAGGGGGTGTGGTAGAAGCTTCTCAAATGAACTTAGTAATTTTCCAGGTCTGGCATTGGGAAAGGAATGTGTTTGTATAGTACATTTTTGAATTAGATATGAGTAATATTTTTAGACTCTGTTTGCAATGCTGCTTTTGTTCTGAGTGTTACTTTCTTATTATTTGAGACCCTATTCAAATCGCAAGGCAGAAAGTTTTAATTTTGATCTATAGTGCTCATATATACTGGACACCATCTTGAAACAAAACTGACAAGTAAGCCGTTTTGGGGTGTGGGGAGCAGATTGCAAGGAGTAATGGGAAAGGGAAGACGCAGAGGGGATCATTTTGAGTAATGCCACTTAGATGTTCATAATATCTGAATAAACAAGCAATGAACAGTGTATTATATGTGGTGGCTTTAAATATACATCTTAGTAAGGTAGCAGATGCTTTCATTCTAAAATTGACATGTAAAATAGCAGTCTTTCGCAGCAGGGTGCACCTTTATCTGTGACTCCCTCACACATAATGAATAGCTAATGTATGCTGTATGGTCCACAAGAGACTGGAGAGAGATGAAAAGTGGGGGGCATTTTGGCTATAAGAACCAGCAGGATGTGCTGAGATATGCTCTTAATGGAAGCATATCCAAGAATGTTTGAGGGGTGGGGGGCAGGAAGGTTGGAACTAGTTTATAAAGCAGATAGCTCATCTGTTACACTGTATTAAATTCAAATTACTCCAAAGGACAAGCAGACGTTTGTTCACATTGCAATAAAACATACCGGCAGGCAGTTTCTAAATGTCTCTTCTTGCAAGGAAGGCATTTCTGGTGGAATTTACACTTTTCAGTCATCTCATTCACTGACTAGGTTACAAAGCAACTGTCTAGTGCAGGGGTCAGCAATCCGCGGCTCTGGAGCCACATGTGGTTCTTTTATCCGTCTGCTGCGGCTCCCTGTTGCCAATCGGCTCCACAGTTGATAGGGCTTTTGGTTAGAACAAGTGGAGGGAAAAGGATGCCGTGCTAGGAGGAGACTCTATGGTGGGGGGAACGGGACTTCCGATTGGCTCTAGAATTGAACAGGGGGCTTCAGTTAGGACCTTTGTGGCTCTTTGAATGTTTAAGGTTGCCGACCCCAGGTCTAATGTCACTGTCATAACTAATCAATGTCCATATGTCTCTCCCCCCCCCCCAAAAAAAACAAACAAACAAAAAACACACCTAACAACAACCCGAAACCCTCTATTTTTCAAGCAGTGTTATCTAATAAGAGAAAATAACTGAGTATTAGATTTTTGGGAGAGACTGATTCATTTATTGGGAGGAGAAAACAAGTGACACATTTGTAGTTTCAAATAAACATTTCCCTGAAAACACCCCCTCCCCATTTTTAAAGAGTAATATAGTTTTACAGACATGTGTTTAAAGTATGTAACCAAATGGTGACCCTGGACAGAACTAAACAAACAAAGGAAATGTTTGAGGCTCTTGATGGTTTCCACAATTCTTATCGGTAAAGACAGGCTTTGACTACTCCATAAACAGGAAAAATGGATAAGGGTCTGTTGTAACTTAAATCCAAAACTCTGCTTTGGGTTTGTTGGGTTCCGTAAGGTTTTGAGGCACATGAGCTCATTTACAGTAGCATGTTAATAAAATTACAAAATAGCTGTTGGAGAGAGGCATTGTCAGAGACAAAACGTTTGGCATATACCTTTCATGCGTACAGGTGATATTTTTCCTCTGTCACTCTGACACATACAAGAAATGTAGTGTAGGGATTAAAGTGTTGCATGAAGTCCCTAAAGAGTCAAATTCAAATTCTTATGAGACCATGGAATTCAGTGTATAATTTAGGATAGGTTACTTTTGCTGGTCCTAATCCATTTACAAGATTGTTGTAGAAATAAAATTAGTAGATTACTCCCTGTAGACTACCGAGGAAAGGTGGGATACAAATAAATCCTATATTGTACACATAATTGTTTCCTTCATTTACATGATGCAGGTAACAATGAAAAGCAGTGGGTACCATGCTGGCATACTGTGGCCTAGTTTTCATGGAACTAGCAAATGTTTAATTTTACAGCATGACTGTACTGGATGTGAAAAACATCAAATGCTCCCACATATGAAATTCCTTATCTCCATCTCTTATTGCCTAGATGAGGTACTATTTGAGAATAATAATTATTTTTTTTAAGGAAAAAGCATATGTAATCTAAAAATACTAAAAAAAAAAAAGAGGGAAATAGACCTTGATTATTCCGGATACAGGAAGAAGTAAAAGGGATACACTTTGAATGTGAATTTAAGGGGAAAAAAAGATCTGAGTGCCTTTGATATGTCTATTATGTATATGATTCATTTATTGAGGTGGCTGATCGTTCCTCTCCGGTTTTGCCCCTAATATTGCTTGAGGGGTAAGGTAATATAAATTGTTCAGATTTGCTATCTACAGAAGACTGTTAGTATCTTGCTAAAATGGATCACAGCTTGAACAGGATATGCGTGAAGGGAATAATTGTGATCATATTGGAAAACCCTTGAAGGGGAAATCTGTCTCTCTCTTTTTTACAACTATTAATTAAAGGCCAATTTTAAAAGGAAACTTTCAGAACTATAGTTTGAAAGAGTTAACTGGGATTACTTTGGTCCATGAGGCCAAAGACATAGCAGGTAGAGCAAAATATGTTTCTTAATTAACTTTAAAATATATTATAGAGCCCTTCTGGATATAGAAGCTCCATCCACCTTGCTCTTCTTTTTTGTATGAGGGTGGCAAATGCTAATTTATAGCAAATTAGTATTTTATGACTGGGAATGCCTACCACACAGTCATTTTATGAGTAGGCAAGTCTTTCTTGGTAGCCATTTGGTGAGTGTATCCATGGTATGCTTTAAAAAAAGAGATCTAGTCCAAAAACATTACCTGCTCTCTTTGGGATTGCTGGAAAAGAATATGTGTTTGCCTTGTTTTTTTCAAAATACATACTGTTCAAATGAGGTAGTAAGATTTGTGGCAAAACATATACTTTGGAAGCAATTTTTCCCCCAGATCAATCTCAAGCATAGAAGGGAATACCCTATGACTGTGATGGCAAACCTGTGGCACGCGGAGCCATATCTGTGGGCACACGAGTGTTACCCTAGCTCAGCTCCAGCATGCATGCGTGCACGGCCAGCTAATATTCGGGCTTTCCGGACCCACCAGAAATCGGGAAATTGGCATTTCCGGCCTCGGGGGGCGGGGGGTGGGCTCCAGAGTGGTTGGGGAAGGCCGTTTTCACCCTCCTCAGGCTCCAAGAAAGCCTCTGGAGCCTGCCTGAAGAGAATGAAAAACGGGCCTTCCGGTCCCACTGGAAGTCAGGAAATGAGTTGTTTCTGGCCTCTGGAGGGCCTCTAGGGGGTGTGTGGGGGGGAAAGCTGTTTTCACTTTCCTCAGGCTCCAAGAAAGCCTCTGGAGTCTGGGGAGGGCAAAAAATGGGCCCACTAGGCCCACTGGTAGCCTTTTTGCCATCACGTGCCAAAAGCAGGGGGAGCACCGGGGGGGGGTCATGCGTGCCTGTGCGGGGGTGGGGGTGGGCGGGGCATTGAATTATGGGTGTGAGCATGTGCATGTGCAACCCTCCCTGCACTCCCCCCACTTTTGGCACACGACAGCAAAAAGGTTAGCCATCACTGCCCTATGATAATTTCTCAACCTCAGCAATTTTAAGATATAGACTTCATCTCCCAGAGTTTCCCAGTCATCATATGTCAAGGAGTCATCTAGGTCAGTCTGGATCTTGAAGTTGAGGTAGGATAGTACATACTTTGTTTCTTTTCTTTCTTGTGCCATTTCCTGCTGTGGGTTTTGGCAAAACTTTGCTGTTGTCTCGACTGGAAATGTAATATTTGTTAGAGGAGATTACAGTAAATAATAGATTATTCTAAAGTAAAAAAAGAAAGTAATTGTCAGAACTAAAAGATTACCTGCATTATTTATGACAAATTTGGTTTTTCCTTATGGTCCTCAGCATTTCTTTTCCTTAAAGTAATTATTGAAGCTGCTGGGAAGCCACTGTATTCCTGAGAACATCTTGAGATCTTCTATATGCTTCCATTTATGTTTTCATTCAAGCAGTGGAATGTCACTATGGTGGAAGTGAAAAATACTAATTGTATTTTGTTAATCACCTCAAACATTGTGACCAGTGGAGATGGCATGAATTTTCTGACAAATCTCCCCTCTGTAAAAATGCAAGTAATCTTTACTGATTTTCCTTGCCTTCTCACTCACTCTTGCTCTACCCCAAATCTAATCAAGCATAAAAGTTCATGAGGAGCTGAAAGAGATGGAATTGTGTGTTTCTTTGTGTATGTGTGCCTATGAATTGAAGTCTTTACATTCACTGAGAGGAACTGGTCATATATAGATTTTTTCCCCCATGAGTATTTCATGATTATCACATGAGTATTTTTTTTTCAGAGATATAGTTTAAAAAATCTAAGTTCTGATATCATATCAAAATTGTGTTTTTTAAAAGAAATGATTACATGTACCATATTTTTTCGACTATAAGACGCTCTGGACTATAAGACACACATTAGCTTTAGAGGAGGAAAACAAGAAAAAAAATTCGAACAGGCCACGGCGAACAGGCCGCAGTGATAGGCGGTGATAGGAAGCACGGTAGGAATCCCCGCTGCCTAGATCAGCTGATTGGCACTGCACCAAGCCCCTCCCCCTGCCACAAAATTCGCTCTATAAGATGCACAGACATTTCCACCCACTTTGGGTGGGTGGGTGGAGGGAAAGTACGTCTTATAGTCCAAAAAATACGGCAGTTGAAAAAATATTAGCTCATTCTCAAAAGGTATATATTAAAACATTATACATGTTTACATGTGGAAGATAGTTTTGCTTTTATTAAGTATGGTACTATATTTGAGAAATAATTCTTTGTTGAAGTCTGTTGGGGGAATGGGTTGATTCTTATTGATTTTATAGAATTGTGTTCATTCCAAAAATGAGTCCATGTGTCATTATCAAGCTAATTATTTATTATTTTGTTTTATTTTAATTAATTTATTTATTTACAATGTCAGGTCATCATGGGTATTTATATGTCATACTGAGAACAAGGTAGACCAACATATTTGAGCACTTTCTCCCCACACAAACAGTAACACATAAAAGCATTCTACAGGTAGTTCTCATTCAGCGGCCACTTATGATTATGGTGAACAAAAAGGCTTACAACCGTTCCTTGCTGTAGCAGCATCCCTGTGATCATGAATCAGGCACTTGGCAAATGGCTTGCAATTACAAGAATCACAGTACCCTGTGGTCACATTATCATCATTTGCAACCTTCACTGCTGACTACCAACAAGCAAAGTCCATGGGAAAGCCAGCAGGAAGTTTCAAATGATGATCATGAGATGTTGTGCCTAACAGCCACACAGGGCAACTGGAACTACCATTGTTTAGGTCAGCATGGTTGTGTGATGTTGGTCTTTACAACCACATTACTTAGTGACAGATATTCCCAGTCCCAATTACCATAGTTACTTGAGGACTGCCTATGTAAGAATTGATGTCCATTATAGAACAATGTATGGCTGTGTATGCAATGTATGGCTGTGAAGGTTGGACCATAAGGAAGGCTGAGCGCCAAAGAATTGAGGCCTTTGAACTCTGGTGCTGGAGAAGACTCCTGCGAGTCCCTTGGACTGCAAGGCGAACAAACAAGTCAGTCCGAGAGGAGATCAACCCTGACTGCTCTTTAGAAGGCCAGATCCTGAAGATGAAACTCAAATACTTGGGCCACCTAATGAGAAAGAAGGACTCACTGGAGAAGAGCCTAATGCTGGGAAAGATTGAGGGCAAAAGAAGAAGGGGACGACAGAGAACGAGGTGGCTGGATGGAGTCACTGAAGCAGTCAGGATCAGCTTAAATGGACTCCAGAGGATGGTAGAGGACAGGAAGGCCTGGAGGAATGTTGTCCATGGGGTCGCGATGGGTCGGACACGACTTCGCAACTAACAACAAATAGAACAATGGGCTAAAACAATACTATTCCAACAAACTTATTCTCTGCATGAAACTAGTTTATTTCTTGAAGCAGTTCCACAACAGCTGTTGTGATGACTCCGCTGGGTGGTCAAGCTTTTAGTTTGAGAAAGAGCAGCAAGATTAACAGAATAAGTGGATCTAAAAGCCTGTTAAAAGAGAATATGTGATAGTAAACTGTAAAAGATTCATAGAGTAGAAGTACTAGGATGTCACATAGCAACTTAACTTTAAAAAGTTGTATATAGAAGTCTGTTTTATTTATTCTAGATCTGTGGGCATCAAATGAATACACTCACTGGGATTTGAAAATCCATATAACTTTCTCTAGAGTATAGCCTTAATGCAGACTTTGTGATAGTACACTAACAGCTGAGAAGAAAAGCATAGTTTCCTGAATAATTTCCATCCCTATTGTTTTGACATTTTTCATGTGTGACCCACAGCATTGGGTTTAAAAATAAATAAAGGCACTAAAATGTTGTTAGATTCCATTGATGGAAGCTTCCAGCTACCATTTGCAATAAGTAGCACTGGAAGTTGTCATTATTATGAGGGTTCTAAAGTAATACAGATTCAATATTTTGGTGTATGAATACCTGTTTCATGTTTTTTCTGTAGTCATCTACCACAATTACCACTTTGTTCATGTAGAACTATTTATATATACCGGTAAGTGTTTTTTAGGTGACTTTAGTGGCTGCTGCGAAAGGCCACAGTTGCTGTCTAAGATGGTGAATTCTATTTAAGTGCATTCAGCTTATCAAACTTTGCTTGCTTAAAATAGCAAACACACATTTTGCTGATTTTTAAAGATGACTATTTTCTTCTGATGAACAGGTTTCCACCTGAGCGGTACCGTGACTGAACCTGCCATGCAATCCGAGCCAGAAACTGTTTGCAATGTGGCTATCAGCTTTGATCGTTGCAAGATTACCTCAGTGACCTGTAGCTGTGGAAACAAAGACATATTTTACTGTGCCCATGTTGTGGCCCTTTCTTTATACCGGATCCGCAAGCCAGATCAGGTCAAACTGCATCTTCCCATTTCAGAGACTCTTTTTCAAATGAACAGAGACCAACTGCAAAAATTTGTACAGTATTTGATTACAGTGCACCATACTGAAGTTTTGCCAACGGCTCAAAAACTTGCAGATGAAATCCTTTCTCAAAATTCAGAGATCAATCAAGTTCATGGTGAGTTAGTGTTTTTTTTCTCCAGTGCTTGCTCCAGAATCCTTTTCTTTCTTCCAGGAAAGTACTTCAATTTATTCCTATTGATACTGTATTTCCGTAAGCTTTTTGGACTTCCTTTCATGTTCTCTCTCAGAATATGTTTAGAACAAATGACACTTTTAGTCTGTTAGTTTAATTAGGCAATGTGCAGAAAGCTAACTGAAAACTGGGAAAGGCTGCTTGTTCTTGCAGAAAAGACTGTAGTTCCATTCATGTATTGTAGTGCGTGAAACACATTGAGCAGTCCTGTCCCTCTAAATATCATGCTGTGATGTCAAATAAAAGAGAGGTATGAAATGAGATGGTCTGATGAGGTCTTCAGATATAGGTTATAGGCTTAGGCTTTCATTATCAGAATTTTCATATGCACTTGCAGGTTGGATAAAGCTGTCAGAAACAAGTTGTATAAGGGTCCTATGACATGTTTCCATGGAGAACAACAGTTGCGCAGCCACATTGAGAAAAGATATAAATGATTTATTTTATCTCAAATCTAACAAGGGAACCCATAGAAACTGTTAGGGGAAGGTAATATCTACCATTAATAACTTGCCAGAAGAACAACAGAATTATTTTCTACTTACTTAGATGTTATTGCATAAAGAAACATGAGTTTCATTTATTTTTTGGGGGAGGAGGTTAATTCAGTGTCCAACTGAGTAACTCTCCCACTTTAGATGATCAGCATATTTCTCATTTCTCATTGAAATGTTATATGACAGAAAAGTACTTGAATGACGGGAAACTCTAACCCTGAAATCATTTAGAAAGGTGACATGAGGATTGGGCTAGATATAAACAAGAATGCATAATTGAAAGTAAGAGAGGACTATACACCCCCCTCCCCCAAAGAAAGGTGAAATGCAGTACATTACGTGGTATAATCATTCCTTCCATGGGAATTTGGACAGGCAGCTTTGTTGAAACGTCTGAAAAATATGTCAGGATGTATTTTTTTTTGCAGCTAACTACTTACTGTTAAAATAAACAAGAAATTTAAGCAAGCAAGCAAACAATTGTTGCTTAAAATGAGTGATCTCCAACACCTACAAACTGGAAGAATTAACATTTGACTCTACAGTATACCGGTAGATGTGTTCCCAAGATGATTCATGTATTCTGCAAGCTAAGTTAGACAATATAGTGGTGTCCAACTTTCTGGTGAATAATTGCTATATAAATTGTATATAAATTGCTTGTTGCATGGAATAACTGCAACATGATGAAGATGCTGCTTTGAATGCTTTGCCAAATCCTACTGTGCTGCTGTCCCCCAGTAATCTGGGACTTCACCATTTTTCCAGGAGTTCTCAAAGACAATGCATGAAGGTTTGGACTGACCATAAGCAAGTCCCTTTAGTAGCCTAGGATGCAGTTCACTTGGCCTGAAAATTTCAACTGATATGAAATAAATACTTCAGTCCTGGTCTTACAAGACTTGAGCATCCATTTAATTTTTTCAGATATAAAACATGAAAAAGTATATGTGATCATTCCAATTTGGCTAATACCTCTTCCTCCTTCCCCACTCATCCCTGTAATTTCTAGCAATTTTTTGAGGAGAGGACAAGGTTTCTTTGCCAATATGAATATTTGGTTATAAATAGGAAGTTGGTAGTTTGTGATTAGCACTGACATGAGCCATGCTAATATAGATCTTTGAAAATGCCTACAGGTTTGATAATAGAATAAAGATGTGAGTAAAGAGCAAATTCCAATTTCATATAATGTAACTGGGACTAAATTAACATGGCACCCAAAAATAAATTATTTACTTTCATGGAATTATAAAATTGAAAGGTGCCATTTAAACTATCAAATCCAGGCACCAGCACCCAGATAGTATATCTTTAGCCTTCAATTAAAAACATCCAAGAAAGGGAAGCCTTCCTCCCCCCCCCACTAACTGATTCTACTAATACAATAAAACTAACAATAAAAGATTTGTTTTTGAGAAGTCCATGCTGACTCCTAGTTATTACTATCTTTTTTTTTTTTGAAGATTTTTATGGATTCATTTCTTTATAGTCTGCTTTAGAATTTTCCTAGGTACAATCAAATTCTTTTTTCTAATTTGCTAGATCTTTTTCTTTTGGAAAATAATGGGTAATATCCAGTCATCAGGCACTTCATCTCTTCTCCAGAATTTCTCAGAGATAATACATAGGAATTAGGCAGAGGATAACTACCGTATTTTTCGGTATATAGGACGCACCTTTTTATCTCCAAAAAGAGGGTGAAAATATGAGTGCGTCTTATACACCAAATGTAGTCCCACCACCTGCCGCCCCCCACCCTTCGGAGGTTGTCGGCCTCTGTGTGTTGCACAGCCGCATGTCCTCATGAAAACAGTCTTGCATCTGTCGCGGTACTTCAAGGGGCCGCACTACAGCTGATCAGCGCTGTAGGCGACTAGTAGACCAGTGCCTCTATTTTTAAAGAAGGTAGACCGGTGCGCTCCCAAAAAAGGCAAGTAAACCGGTATGGCTCTGCTAGACTGAAGCAAGCCTGGTAGACCGGTATGTTTCCTGATTAGAAAAAAGAAATTTTTTGGTCAAAAAACTCACAGTGACTCTGAAAGAATCGAACAGAAATGGGCTGGAAGCCAGATCTGCTAGAGATGTTTCTCTCAGGCCGGCTCAGTCGAAATTGGGCCCAACAGGAAAGAGGAAGGGACGTGGTCAAAAAACTATGACTCAGTCTCTAGGCAGATCCGGCTGTAGCAACCCGTCTGACTGATGCCTCAGCCTCACTGGAGAACTGGTGGCTTGCTGAGTACTACGCAGGAGGTGTAAGGCAAGGCGTTGCCACCCGAAAACTGTTGCCACAATCTGTTGCCTGGAACCGCCCAAAAATGTGATGCTCTTTCTTTGCCTTTGCACGCCCCATTTTTGGAACTGGGGAGGCAGTGGAGATCTCCAGGCGGCGGAGATCGCGGCAACAGTGTTTTTAGGTGGCAGCGCCTTCCCTTTTGCCCCCTGCGCAGCACCTGCTTCGCCAAACAAGTCCCGACCTCCGCGCTTCCCCAGGCTGCTCCCGTTATCAAAATCCAAATGGAAGTGAGGACGCCGCTGATCCTGATGCTGATAGACAGAGGCAGAATTCTTTTTTTCTTGTTTTCCTCCCCCAAAATTAAGGTGCATCTTATACTCCGGTGCATCTTATACACCAAAAAATACGGTAGTTTTTTCAGCAACCCACGATGGAATTAATTTGGTCATGGGAATTTAAATTCACTGAACATAGCCCCTGACTATGTCCCAGTTTCAAGCTTTAGTTCTGCTCAAAATTTCTTGGCAGTACTAACATAATCTTGTGTTGGGGAAAATAGTTGAATATCTCTGTGTTTCTTTGTTACTAATGTTTTACAATGTTTATTTGACTGCTAGTATACTGATTCTTTTCATTTGCCTTATATACTGTAAAGGCATGTATAAAGGCTTTTCTTCCCCCTCAGCAGCCTTTCCTGAGCTCAGCTTCATTATGAATTTCCTGACACACCTCTGCTGCTCTGATCTACCTGTCTGTACTCTTCCTTTGTGATCTATTCTTATATCTATTTCCTATACTGTATGTACTGTGCCCTTTCTTGCTTTCTGCCCTTCAGTTGTTTGTGTATCTAACCTTCAAAGAAAGGCGGTGTGTGTGTATATGTTTTTACTCATGAAGCTTCATTGGCTTCTTTTGCTGTCACTTTTGCTTTCATTATAATTTTTTGCTTATTTTTTTTTTATTTATTAATTTTATTTATTTATTTATTAATCAAATTTTTATACCGCCCTACTCCCGAAGGACTCAGGGCGGTTTACAGCCAGGTAAAAAACAGCAAACAAAATAAATACAGAATAAAATACGACTTAAAAAACTGATTCAATTTGGCCCAAGTTAAAATATCACTAAAAGAATAAAACCCACTATAATTAAAACCAAACGATATCTAAAACCCTATGCCAGACCTGCGCGGATAAACAAATATGTCTTCAGCTCGCGGCGGAAGGTTCGAAGGTCCGGAAGTTGGCGAAGTCCTGGGGGAAGCTCGTTCCAGAGGGTGGGAGCCCCCACAGAGAAGGCCCTACTTCTGGGGGCCGCCAGCTGACATTGTTTGGTGGACGGCATCCTGAGGAGTCCCTCTCTGTGAGAGCGCACGGGTCGGTGAGAGGCAGGCGGTGGCAGTAGGCGGCCCCGTAAGTAACCCGGCCCTAAGCCATGGAGCGCTTTAAAGGTAGTAATCAACACCTTGAAGTGCACCCGGAAGACCACAGGTAGCCAGTGCAGCCTGCGCAGGAGTGGTGTCACATGGGAGCCACGAGCGGCTCCCTCTATCACCCGCGCAGCTGCATTCTGAACCAACTGGAGCCTCCGGGTGCTCTTCAAGGGAAGCCCCATGTAGAGAGCATTGCAGTAATCCAAGCGAGAGGTAACAAGAGCATGAGTGACCGTGCAAAAGGCATCCCGATCAAGGAAGGGGCGCAACTGGTGAATCAGGGAAACCTGATAAAAAGCTCTCCTGGATAGGGTCGTCAGATGGTCTTCGAAAGACAACCGTCCATCCAGGAGAACGCCCAAGTTGCGCACCCTTTCCATCAGGGCCAGTGACTCGCCCCCAACAGTCAGCCGCAATTGCAGCTGACTGTACCGGGGTGCCGGCATCCACAGCCACTTCGTCTTGGAGGGATTGAGCTTGAGCCTGTTTCTCCCCATCCAGACCCGTACGGCTTCCAGACACCGGGACAGTACATCGATAGCTTCGTTGGGGTGGCCTGGGGTGGAAAAGTACAGCTGCGTGTCATTAGCGTACAGTTGGTACCTCACCCCAAAACCACTGATGATCTCACCCAATGGCTTCATATAGAGGTTGAACAGGAGGGGCGAGAGAATCGACCCCTGCGGCACCCCACAAGTGAGGCGCCTCGGGGTCGATCTCTGCCCCCCTGTCAACACCGTCTGCGACCGGTCAGAGAGATAGGAGGAGAACCACCGATAAACAATGCCTCCCACTCCCAAACTCTCCAACCGGTGCAGCAGGATACCATGGTCGATGGTATCAAAAGCCGCTGAGAGGTCTAATAGGACCAGGGCAGAGGAATAACCCCTATCCCTGGCCCTCCAAAGATCATCCACCAACGCGACCAAAGCCGTCTCCGTACTGTATCCGGGCCGAAAGCCGGACTGGAACGGGTCTAGATAGACAGTTTCATGCAGGTATTGGGGTAATTGACATGCCACCACACTCTCTACAACCTTCGCCACAAAGCGAAGGTTGGAGACCGGACGATAATTACCTAAAACAGCTGGGTCCAGGGAAGGCTTCTTGAGGAGGGGTCTCACCACCGCCTCTTTCAAGGCAGCTGGAAAGACCCCCTCCAACAAAGAAGCGTTAGTAATCCCCCGGAGCCAGCCTCGTGTCACCTCCTGCGTGGCCAGTACCAGCCAGGAAGGGCACGGGTCCAGTAAACATGTGGTGGCATTCAACCTCCCCAATAACCTGTCCATGTCCTTGGGAGCCACAGGGTCAAATTCATCCCAAACAGTCTCAACAAGACGGCTCTCCTACCTCTCACCTGGATCCACCCAATTTTGATCCAAGCCATCCCGAAGCTGAACGATTTTATCGTATAGATAACCACTAAACTCCTCGGCATGTCCCTGTAATGGGTCATCCTGCTCCCCCTGTTGAAGAAGAGAGCGGGTCATCCGAAACAGGGTGGCCGGGCGGTTATCTGCTGACGCAATGAGGGAGGAGACGTAACAACGTCTCGCTTCCCTCAATGCCACTAGGTAGGTCCTACTATATGACCTAACTAGTGTCCGATCAGCCTCCGAACGGCTGGACCTCCAGGAACTCTCTAGGCGTCTTCTCTGGCGTTTCATCTCTCTCAGCTCCTCGGAGAACCAAGGAGCCGGTTGAGACCTACGCCGGGTCAGAGGCTGCAAAGGCACGACGCGGTCTAGAGCCCCAGCCGCGGCCAGTTCCCAGGCCACGACTAGTTCTTCAGCCGTGCCATGAGCCAGATCCTCAGGAAACGGCCCAAGCTCCGTCCGGAACCTCTCTGGGTCCATCAGGCGCCTGGGACGGAACCAACGTATTGGTCCCGTCTCCCTGCGGTGTTGAGTGGCGGTCCGAAAGTCCAGACGAAGGAGAGAGTGATCTGACCATGACAAAGGTTCAATGACTAGATCTCTCAAGTCCAGATCCTTCAACCACTGTCCAGAGATAAAAATCAGATCCAGTGTGCTTCCCCCAATGTGAGTAGGGCCATCAACTACTTGTGTCAGGTCCAAGGCCTGACATGGAGGCCATGAACTCCCGAGCTACTGTCGATGACATGCCGGTCGATGGCAAGTTAAAGTCCCCCATAACTATAAGTCTGGGGGTCTCAACCGCCACCCCAGCAAGCACCTCCAGCAGCTCAGGCAGGGCTGTTGTCACGCAGCAAGGAGCCAGGTACGTGACCAACAAGCCCATCTGACCCCTATGACCCCACCTCACAAAGAGGGATTCACAACCGGCAATCTGAGATATAGTGGTCTCCCTCGGCTCTAGACTCTCCTTAATAACAACCGTCACCCGCCCCACCCCTATCTTGGGCCCTCGGTTGATGGAATGCTCGGAAACCTGGTGGGCACATTTCAATAAGGGGCACCCCCCCTCCGTGCCCAACCAGGTTTCCGTAACGCCCATAAGGTCCGCGGATCCCCCCTGTATAAGATCACAAATTAGGGGGGCCTGGTTAACCACGGACCGTGCGTTGCACAACATCAACCGGAGGCCCAAGCTCTGAGGGACTTGGCCACCTGGGGAACGGGAGAAGTCTGAGGGGTCGGGGCGCGTGATTGCCTTCAGACATCGAGCACGCGCCCCCAAAGATCGATACGACCCCTCACTTCCGCCATATCTGCCCCTCCCACTTACCGTGCAGATGGAACTTTAATTTACCGTGCAGATGGAACTTTAACTTTAAATGGAACTTTAACTTTAATACCTCTAATATGGACCTGCGATCTTCCTGAGCTTCTCTTCCTGTTGGCTTCAGGCACCATAGGATCTTACCCTCCAACTCAGAGCAGGTTTTATTTGAATTTGCTTCTTCATTTGGCTGTGGTCACTTTTCTTAAAATCAAGAGTTCTGGCTTGATATGATAACATTCAATCAACTTTGAATTCTGTCCCCTCCTCTACTATGACCTCGATGGGTGGATATACTGTAAGCAAGTCTTGACGGAAAGAATCTCTTGACAAACTGTGACAGTACAGCATCTCAGAACTGGAAAGCTAGCTAGTAAACATTGAGGGATAACTAATATTTTCCATTATATATCAAGTATTATTAGTTGTCTTAAGTTGGAGGTTAAGAGTATGTGCTCACTGTTTAAGCTTTTAGGAAACATTTGTTCCTTGTGGTTAAGATGGATAACTTGGAGAAACGGAGCAAGTCAGGGAAAATGACTTTTCAGTATTATTACCAACTCTTCAGCCATTTTAAGATTTCCTGGAGATAAGCTGGCTGGCCTAGTTTTCAGCTGCAGATGTGTTGACTAGATGTTTGATATCATCTAGCAAAGGTATTTTGTCACAGCCTCTTGGCTTTAAATATTCCATTTTCAAAATATATGTTATAATTCAAATCATTTGAAATTATTGTTTAAAATAACAGAAAACTCATTCTTTACCTGGAAGAAAAATTATGAAAGGTTCATCAGCTTGTTACTTCCTGTAATAAAAGTATGCATATGCTTTTGATACCACTTATTTTTTCTGTAATATTCTATATTGAGCCAGCAACTCCTTTTGTTATTGTGGGAAAAATAGGAGGAGAAAGTAGTGTTATGTATGTTTGCCACCTTGAGTTACCATATTTATAAAAAATAATTTAAATAATTCCCTACATTTCCTATATTTCAATACTTCCCAACTTTTTAGATATAATGAAATATTTATAGGTACTAAAATGGAGCAAAACTATTTTCTAGAACATTACAATCCCAGTTTAAGCATGAAAAACAAATAGAAATAAAAATAACCCAAAGTTGAATGGTCATTCATGAATCCATTGCAGGTAGTCCCACCTTGGCCCATTTTGTGCAGTTGTCTTGAGCTTTTTGCTAATGGAATTGGAAATACCAAAGTTACTGTAAGCACTGCTTAATTGTAGGTCTCTGTCAAAAATTAATTAAAAGTGCTGTTCTCAGATAGTCAAGTGTTGCCCCTTTCTGTTTTATAAAGAGTAATACCCTTTTTAAGAAGGCATTCACACCACAGGCAAAATAAATGACATAAAATGTTGTGTCCTATATTTGCCTACTTTAATTTTTACTAGATCTTAAAAAATATTTTAGCCTGATTATTTAACATTTTAATTTTTCCATTGATTTTAAATGGTGCAAACCATCTTGAATGGTATCAGGGGTGAAATGCTCCTGGTTTGGACCGGATTGCCTGATCCGGTAGCATGGTGGCGGGTGGTTCAGAGAACCTGTAGCAAAAATCCCTGCCAATACCGCATGCCAGCTGAACTGCGCGATCATCAGAGGTTTTTTTTTAAAAAAAACTTTTAAAAGCATTTTTTCTTTGGGCGAAAAAATGCTTTTAAAAGTTAAAAAAAAAGCCTCTGATGATCGTGCGGCTCAGCTGGGATCGTCTGAACCTTTTAAAAGCATTTTTTTTCAAACTCTTCGGCTGAAGAAGTTGTAGAAAAAATGCTTTTAAAGGGTTCTGGCGATCAGGCAACTCAGCTGGGATTGTCAGAACCCTTTAAAAGCATTTTTTCTACAACCTCTTTGGCCAAAGAGGTTGTAAAAAAATGCTTTTAAAAGGCTTCTCTGGCAATCCCAGCTGAATTGCCTGACCATCAGAGGTTTTTAAAAGCATTTTTACAGCCTTTTCAGCTGAAGAGGTTGTAGAAAAAATGCTTTTAAAAGTAAAAAAAAAAAGTTGGCCATGCCCACCCAGTCACGTCCACAGAACCGGTAGTAACAAATTTTACATTTCACCCCTGAATGGTATGCATTATTTATTTATGCTGTAATTCTGAAAGATTTCTAATAGTTAACACCTAACCTAAAACAACCCTGATTAAAAACAAATATAAAAACAGCAAAACAAAACACCTATGGTAAATAATGCAAAACAACATAATAACAATAAAATGCCTAGAATAATAACCACAGACAGGGCCACTTTGTTATTCTCTAATACTGGTGAACCACAAGTAGTTTTTCTTGAGAGATATGTATTCGGTGACTCAATTCTGGTTAGAAAAAGTAGCTAGAAAAGGAAACTACATGGGAACCCTTCATATATGCAGTAGTGTAAAGTGCATTTAAAACATATTGGAAACCTGTGCATTTTATTAGGTGATTGTTGACAAAAAAATATCCTGCTGCATTGTATTATCAGATGCAGTTTCTTGGTGGTCTTCAAAGGTATGAATACAATATGTATATTTAATATATTGTAAGAATCTTGAAAGTGATAAGGGTGTGAGTTACTCTTGTGACTAGCCATACCCAGTTCCTGCAATTATTTATCATGTTTTAGCTCCATCCCGCTAATCAATTTTGTTGTTCTTCTTTGCACTCTGTCTAGAGTCTCAACATCTTTTTTGTATCAAGCTGACCAAACTGGCGTAGTATTCCAAGTATGATATTACCAAAGCAGTGTTCAATTTTAGCCTGTTTTGTCCCATCCAAAGCCCAATAGTGTTCAGATATTTGAGTCAAGATTTCCAGTTGTCTCCAACTTAACCAATTAAATGTCACCTTACTTCAAACTACAAGGTTACTTCTTCCAGCAGTCCCATGTTCAAGAAAAAGGTGAAAAAGATCAAGCCCTATTAAGCCAACCTTCCCTCATGCCCCATATCCCCTGACTGGAATCGCCTGGTAATGAAGGACCAGTGCCAATATAAAACAATGCCTGAAGCCCGCATAATATCTCCAGAAGGAATGCTTGCTGTTGAGCAGTCTCATAGGACATGAAGAATATATTACCTCTTCCCCATCCTGACATAGCTCACTGACCTGAGTAACTAGTACTATTTTGGTTCCATGTCTGGACCTGATCCCAGGCTGAAAGGGCTCCAAAAAAATCTGCTTTCTTGATGGTGCCGCAATTGACCCTCACCATCTTTTCAACAGCCTTGTCCAAAAATAGAAATTGAAGACTGCATGAGTTATTCAGTGTCGCTGGATCCAGAAAACGCCTCTTGATGAGAAGACATATTACAGTCTCCTTCAAATTGGGGAGGGGATGCCCTCCCCTACATTGCATGGACTATTTTCCTGATCCAAGAAGTCACACTTCTTCTGCCTCAAAGAAGGGGCCTGGATAGAGAGTGCCTTGCCTACCTTATTGGAATCTTCGGGCTGCAAGAAGCTCCAGATAATTAAAAATATTGCCCAGTCATCACTTTAGACCCCGCCCTTGAAGAGTCAAGGCTTGTGGGAATCTGAGCAGGAGTGGGATTTAGCTGGTCTGGACCGTTTCAGGCGAACTGATAGTTGTGACCTGCGAGTGGGCCCGTCCACCCATCCACCCGCCTCATGCTTTGCTGTCCTATTTAGCTGCATTTTTTTAGCCGTGCGCATATGTGGAAGTACGTATGCAGGCAAAGTGCATGCACAGAAGACTGCGCACATACGCAGAAGGCGCACACATAAGCGCTCACATTTTCGATGCTGGGGTGAACCGGTTGTTCAATTATGTGAAGCCTACCTCTGAATCTGAGTGGTTTTATTGGTAAGCTGCTATGCAAGTAGTGTAGTTCTGTGTAGTTCTCTTATTCCTCCCAAAAAGTGAGTTGACTACCTTGAACAGTGCTTCTGATTTACTAGCCAACCACAGTAAATAGAGAGGACAGGAGATAGAAAGATAGAAGTTATTGCACAAGGTCAGATTATTTACCCTGTTTCCCTGAAGATAAGATATCCCCTGATAATAAGCCCAATCGGGTTTTTGAGCGCATGCGCTAAAATAAGCTTCCCCTCCCTGAAAATAAGCCCTCCCCAAAAATATTTAACACAGAGCTGGAAATCAGGTAAGAAGGCAAGAGAAGCCCCATCTTGTTCCACGCGCCCCAAAACAATAAGACCTCCCCAAAAATAAGGCCAAGCACTTATTTCAGGGTTCAAAAAAATATAAGACAGGGTCTTATTTTTGGGGAAACACGGTATTCATTTATATATTTAAAGGTGTGGCAACATGTAGGCAGCTCGCAACAATAATAAAACTGCAAACTATAAAACCATAAAATTAAAAAATAAATTAAACCCTTCCGCCCAAATCCTGGTGCCCCAGTAATCTCCTAGGATGCTTCAACAACTATCCATAGGCTTCCACGACACTATTGCAGTGCTGCGTAAATAGCAGGTCTTGATGGCCTTCCAGAAAGGGACTGCCAGATCACTGGGGCCAGGATGTTCCACAGAGTAGGGACCAACTTGGGATTTATCAGATTTGAGAGTCTTTTAATTTCAGAAGCTGAAGACTGACTATGGAATTTGTGTGCAAAGCACATATTTTGCCAGTGAATAATGATACCTATATGTCATGGAGAGCTATTGCTCAAGTTTTCTCTTAGCCACTGACATAATAATCTAAAGCTGTGCACACATAGGTTCCTTTAGAGTGCTAAATATGCACAGAATTCTGCCATATCAGTGCTTAATGTCAGTGCATATATAATAGGTGCAATCAATCATCAATGACTGTTATTTTAGGTGGGAACAACTGGATCCTCATGTACTGGTAAAAAGATTTAAGTCATCATATAGCCTTTGTTTCTACTGTGTAGGTGCCCCTGATCCTACAGCAGGAGCGAGTATAGATGATGAAAACTGCTGGCATTTGGATGAAGAGCAAGTTCAGGAACAAGTTAAACTCTTTCTTTCCCAGGGTGGATACCATGGATCAGGGAAACAGCTCAATTTGCTTTTTGCAAAGGTATGTAAGAAGGGATATTTTTTTCATTATAACAGAATACTTCTTTATCTTTCGTTCTTACATTGACTTCACAATGTTTAGCTTCTTAGTAATGTTCCCACTCCATTTCTTGGGCTGACACCATCTGGGTTTCTTGGGCTATATTTTTCAGAAATCTCGGCCATTTGGAAGATTTTAAGGTACAGAAGAAGGTACTTCATGGTAAACGGTTTCTTTGGGAAAAATACAGATCAACATGGCCAAAACCCAACCAAACAAATCTCTTGAATTTTTAAATGTCATTGCTTTGGTATTGATAATAGTATGCCCTTCCCCCCAATATAAAAGAAGTATCAAAATATAAAGAAAAGTGACTGGTATTATTTTTTTATAATTTAATGTCATGTGATAAATCTTACAATTGTTTTTTATTGGGAAATCTGTACTGCCATGGGAAGATGGTTACTTAATGTAAGGAATGATAGAGCATGAAGTAAGGAGCTTTGCAAACACTTCTGTTGTTTCTTGGGCAATGGGATGGAATCTGTAGTAAATTGACACCATTTGGTTGATCTGGTTTGCATATTTTATTATCAGAATTATACACACACTGCATAGGGAGTTAGAAGCATAGAACAAACTGAAACTTGTAGTAGAACATTAGAATGTTTGTATTCAACAGTAGTACTGGTATGATTGGTATGATTCAAAGTGAAATGTTGAAATGTATGAATTTAAAGCTAAAGCCAGTTCAATGCAAAGTTGGAAAATAGTAATAGCAATAGTACTTAGACTTATACACTGCTTCATAGTGCTTTACAGCCCTCTCTAAGAGGTTTACAGCATCAGCATATTGCCCCCAACAATCTGGGTCCTCATTTTACCCACCTCCGAAGGATGGAAGGCTGAGTCAACCTTGAGCCAGTCAGGATCGAACTCCTGGCTGTGGGCAGAGTTAGCCTGCAATACTGCATTCTAACCACTGCACTACGGTGGCTCTTAAATATCAGAATAACAACATATTCTGTGTTTGGTGTTTCCAAATCAGTGTGTGCCTTGGAAGTAAAACAGGACACCTTTAGCATCAGACAAACATGAAATGATCAACCTGCTAAGATTTCTAATAATTGTATTGCATTGATAAGATAATAACTTGTGCTTTATAATTGAAGTACTATTGCCAATCAGGGGAACAATTATAGATTTGTGCCTGTTTGACTTTTTACAATGCTGGTGGTTCTTCTACCTTGCATTTCTCCTTAAATTTGTTCTTTGAATAATCAATAAAATATTTGCTGTCTATAGCAATTTGGGTGGGGAAAAAAGTAAATATTTTAAGCATTTTTATTAAGAGTGTGTGTGAATTTTATTTCCAAAGTGTTCATAAGAACCTTGGATTACAGAATAGGCTCCTCTCATGCTGAAGGAGTGCAAAGTGTTCTGTAAAGAATGGTTTTTGCAATATGGTACATTTGAGCTACCATGAAAAGCTTTATTTTTATCCAAAATTGTGGGATTTTCAAATTAGTTTATTACTCTTTTGTATTTATACTGAACCACGTAGGAATTTGCAAATATATCCATGCTTCCTAATTGACAAGAGAAAAAATTGGCATGCTGGAGCTATGTCTTCTTTCCTCCCTTTATTGTAGATGTTTACACGTGTAGCAAAGCTGGCTGAGGAATTCTGGGAGTTGAAGTCCACAAGTCTTAAAGTGGCCAAGGTTGGAGACCCCTGATGTGGCACACAGAGTGTACACTCATTTATCCCACTCCTGCTTTTGTCTATCATCATGTTAACATTTACTTCTCCTTCTTCTCCTTAAATGCCAAGAACAACAGCTCTAAGCTAGAGGAACGTCATTTGAAAGCATTTATTATTATTTTTTAATGTTTTTATTAAAGTTTTTAATATTTTTAAATGTAAATTAATAATTTCCCCCTTTCTAGTTTCTACTTTTCTGATATCAGACGAGACAAGACGAGATGAGATCGTTTTCTCAATATTGGGCTACTTCATAATAAAAAAAATGTCTCTTCATTGTATAAATACTTTTTAAAACATTGTGTTACTGTAACAATACTTACTGTTGGTATAAATTAGCAATATTGATTGTTCAGATATAATCCTGTGTTTCCACTGACCTCTCCCTTGTTTCCGGCAATTCTTCATTTGCCTCCAGAAGTTGTGAATGCTCTAACACTATAAGTTTTAAAGAAGATATTGGATAACCATTTGTCAGAAGTGGTGTAGGGTTTCCTGCCCAAGCAGGGGGGTTGGACTAAAAGACCTCCAAGGTCCCTTCCAACTCTGTTATTCTGTTCTGTTCATATATTATTTCATTTGGTTTTTTTTTTAATTGTACTAAACTACATGTTTTATATTGTAGGTGCGAGAGATGTTAAAGATGAGAGATTCAAATGGTGCTCGAATGCTGACACTGATAACGGAACAGTTCATGGCTGACCCACGGCTGTCACTTTGGAGGCAACAAGGAACTGCAATGACAGACAAATACAGGCAGCTGTGGGATGAACTAGGTAAATCCAAATAATTTTGCAGAAGCTTTTAACAGATCCGAAGTGAAGGAAATATTAAGTTGTTTTGAGTATCCCTGGTTCCTGTCAATAGAATTTGTATTTGTTGCCAGATTTTGGGAGTATGGCAACCTGGGACCTTGTTTTCATAGGCAAAATTAGTACATTTTTGTTAAAGCCAAGGATGTACAGCCAAAAATAACTGCTCCGTGAAATGTTTAATAGTAGAAGCTGGAATATAAACATTTCCTATGTAATAAGTAACCCATTGTATTAACAAGGGCTAGATCTGCAGTTATTAATAGTAAATGTTTACCTTCATAATTATGCACCTCTTTGATTCCAAAATGTCTTTGAAAGGGCATACTCCTTCACTAATCAGTTTTCAGTCGGCATGGAAAACTGTATAATGTTAGTTCAAGACCCTTCATTCATATTTTTCAATCAAGTGGGTGGTCTGGGTATATACCTCAGTGTAACACATGTCCTTTTTGTGCTATACTTGGATTTCTGCTCTGTAAAGATTGGAGGTGGGGGAAATCCTGATAAGTGACCAAACTAGGCTCATTTATCAAATTCATTGCAAGCTCACTATCCTAACCAAATGCTTTGCGGCCCTATGTTAATATGAGTGGCTGAATGTGAATTTGGATTTTTTTCTTTGAAGAATGAGGTGTGTACTTGTTGATTTGAGCTGGTAGTAGGTGATTTGTTTTGGGTCAGATACGGTTTTCTGTTTGAAAATTAGGAGAACACGAACTGAGAACAAGCTGTGTTTCGTGCCTTTAAGTAAGTCTTATGAGTATCTTAATCAACTTTTACTTGAAACTGAAATAAAGACCATAGTTGTAATTCATACTTATGTTATTTTGGTGCATTGTGTATTTTGGAATAGGAGTACTATATTTCTATATGGCTCCAAATGAAATGAATGTAACACTGAAAGTTCCAGAGGAGCAAATTACAAGCTGCAGCTATTTCCGTTTATCTTTCTTGCAGACAAGCAGTCAGTAAGGGAATCCTTGCAACAAATTCCATCAGCATTTCCCTGGATGTACTATATTTAATAATGACCTTGTGTGTACAGTATTACTAAGATCTGTTTCCTGGGGCTGGGGGCACATTTCGGCTCAGTGTGTGTCAGTTTGACATTCTTAGAGGAATTGCTTAAGAGTGGCTAGTTCAGGGGAACAATTACTTCACAACATATAAGTTCCATGTCCTTCAAAGATTCCTAATAATCCATGCTGAGTGAGTAAACCTAAACATGGATTGTTGGATTGTCTTTCTGACTGAATTTAACAAGGATCTGATTATCATTGAGAACTTCTAAGTCAGTGATGGCTAACCTTTTTGCCATCGCGTGCCAGGAGGAGGGGGTGGAGTGGGGGGTCCCCACACCCATAATTTTATGCATCCTGCCCCCACGCATGTGACCCCCCTCATGACCCCCACTCCTGGCACATGATGGTCCGGTAAACCTGTTTTTCTGTCTCACCAGGCTCCAGAGCCTTTCTAGGAGTCTTGGGAGGATGAAAATGGCCTTCCTCACTGCCCCAGAGGCCCTCCAGAAGCCCAAAACGGCCCATTTGCTAACCGTTTTCACCCTTCCCAGAGTCCTAGAAAGGCTCTGGAGCCTGATGACAGCAAAAAACAGGCCTTCCCCACCACCGCCCGAGGCCCTCCAGAGGCAGGAAACAGCCTGTTTCTCTACTTCTGGTGGGCGCAGGAGGGAGCTGAGCTCAAGTACCTGTCGATATGGCTACACGTGCCACAGGTTTGCCATCATGGTTCTAAGTTAATGCTTTCAATGTTAAATACTGCTAGTTTCACAGCAGCCTCAACTCCCTGTTTTAAACAAACACTATATAATACTAGTATTATCTCTTTGGTGTTAGTAACTAATTTTCAGGTGTTGACATCTGAGCAAATAGAGCTGCTTGGTGCTGTTAATCCTTCTCTTTGCCTGCTTATCCATTTTCAGCTTCCAATGTGTAACCGGGCAGAAGAGGCCTTTAGATTTTGTGTTGGTTAATATAAGCAAGTGGCTATTTCTCTGTGGATAATTTTTTTCCTCAACTCCTCTATTCTGGGAAGTTACAAGTAAAGCCAGATAAATTACAGATCTTCCACTTCTGATGTTAAAACTGTGATGATTTTTTTTTGTTTTTGTTTTTGTTTACATTTATACCCCGCCCTTCTCCGAAGACTCAGGGCGGCTTACAATGTATAAGGCAATGATGATACATTGTTTCCAGGAATTTCTATATAAAGCTGATTTTTCTGGTCAGCTTTTCACCTATTTCAGGCCAGGGCTAAGAATGAAATTACGGATATTGGGAGGAAAATAGAATGTGTATCTCTGTCGGCTTCTCCGGGCTCCTTGCTGTACCATTAGACTGTGTATTATGAGCACCCATTTCCAGTGTTGCTTCTCCACCCTTGCAGCACGGTAGTTTCAGGTTGTTTTGAAAAATTACTCTGCTCTAGGAGGTATGCCAATAGCTTTGATTTATTCTCCAATATGATTCTTATTTGCACGAAGCCTCAGATCAAACTTACAAGGTGTCTGTATGAGTGCATCTCTGAGACTGGGAAAAAAAAATGATTAAGAATAAGAACTCAAAACTCAATCCACACAATTAATACAATATGGAAATTAAATTACCGGTATGCCCCAATCCAGGACTAAAATCCTCAACATAATTGTTTTCTCATTGCTTTGTTTCTATTTTCCTCTTTACAAATAATTGCTTGTGGCAGATTCCTTTCAAACACCTGAAAGAGAGGAGAGTGCCAAATAAAATGATCAACATAGATTTGTTAATTCTATGTTTGCCTGGTTTGGAAATTAGTCAAGTTAGATTTTCTTCCCTTGAGAAGCTATTACAACATTCCTTAATCTTTGGAAGCATCAGTATAGATATTCTGCTCATGGTTATTCAGTGTGATTGTGATGTATGTTTTATGTCCCTGTTACACTTTAGTTGTCTAATGGTAAGCAATGGAACTACTCATGGTGAGATTTTGACTTTATTTACTCCTTTTTGACAGGGAAGGTCATGAGGCTTGCATTAAAAGTTAATCTTCCAGTCTCCCCATCAATTCTTTTAGCTGTCACCAGTTCTTTGAACCTACCCATTTAAGAGTATCCCTAAGGAATATTTGACATAATACTCTTTGGACGCCAGAATCTTTTCAATTTTCTCATATGATCTTACTCATCCAAAGTAAAAAAACAACAACTTTGAACTTTGATGTTTGAGTTTGGGAATGACTTTCAACCTGAAAAAGAAAAAGGAACAACCTATTATTTTAAAATCATTAAAAAAAACATAAAAAGTTTTTTTTCCCCTCCTGCAAATGCCGAATGAAAGTCATTGGGCAACTTGAGCACATATAAAAATGAAATAAAGCTCATTTTCATTTGCAGGTTTACACCTGTTTATAGGTTAGCCCTAAAGTCAACTAGCTACTAAACTTTCTTAAGCATGTTCTCAGGTGGTAGAAATTTCCCAAGACCAGACAGGTTTCACTGCCTTTCTTCCCTTGGGAAGAGGCCACCTTTTATAAAAGGATGTTAAAGAAGAAGTGTTCTGCTTCTAGGAACAATATGTTTGCAGAAAGGCTAAAGTAACAAGATGTTAATTGAAGTTCAGCCAGTGTTTGCAAGATTCCCACAGTCATGAGGAGTATAAGAATACTCCTTTTGAAGGTAACATTCACTTAATATGTTAATAATGAGTAAAAGGAATTTCCAACTTAGATTCCTTTATAAGACTAAAGAGGTTAGTTGACAGGGTGGCCCTGTAAAGATCAAGGAAGAGTTGCTATTTTGACAGGAGGCATACATTTACATTTGAATCGCCAAACAAGCCAGGGAGGGGGTATTAATTATTCCTAGAATTGGCAGGGCATGTTTATATAGCAAACATGGGATTTGATCAGCTAGCTAGCCCTTATTAATAATCAGTTTAGTTTGTAGATGACTTTGGGTCATGGAAATGCTTTTCTGTCAAAACCTCAGACATGATGTCTCAGTTTTTCGAATATTTCGTCAAAAGACATATGCACTGGTACAGAATTTGCTTTCATTTTTGGAGCAAGTAAAAGTGAAAGCTAACATTTAAGGTGAATCTAAACTGAATTTAGATTTTAAATTCTTAAAGATGGATTCCTTTTGCTGTTATGTCATATTTGCTCTATGTACGGTATGCATACATATTGTGGGATCTTTTGCAGAAGATGGTTCAATTTAGATTAAAAAATAAAATACAATATATTCTACTTTAAAGTTGTGAAGAATTTACTAGGCATCTGGAAGATAAAGTTATTAAGGTTTACTTGGAATTGGAGGCTGGATAAGCATGTCCTATACACAAGACCAAGGTTTGATTTGCAAGGTGTTCTTGACTATGTTAGTTCTGAGGAAGTGGGAAGAGTTTTTATAGTATTTTATTTTATTTATTTATTTTATTTATTTTATTTTGTCACAATAATATATGTAGGTATCATACAAAAAAGATTATATAGTATATAAACACATATATGAGTAAATATAAGGAGGTATAAGCATATATATATATAGGAAGAAGAAAAGAAAAACAATAGGACAGGAACGGTAGGCACGTTTGTGCGCTTATGCACGCCCCTTATGGTCCTCTTAGGAATGGGGTGAGGTCAATAGTAGAAAGTTTTTGGATAAAACTTTTAGGATTATGGGAAGAGACCACAGAGTCAGGTAAAGTATTCCAAGCACTGATGATTCTGTTACAGAAGTCATATTTTCTGCAATCTAGATTAAAGTGGTTGACATTAAGTTTAAATCTATTAGTTGCTCTAGTATTATTGCAATTAAAGCTGAAGTAGTCTTTAACAGGAAGGACATTACAATAGATGATTCTGTGAGTTAAGCTTAGGTCTTGTCGAAGGCAACGGAGTTCCAAGTTTTCTAAGTTTAGGATTTCAAGTCTGGTGGGATAGGGTATTTTATAGTTTTCAGAGGAATGGAGAACTCTTCTTGTAAAATATTTCTGGACACATTTAATTGTATTGATGTCAGAGATGTGGTGAGGGTTCCAAACAGGTGAGCTGTATTCTAGAATTGGTCTAGCAAATGTTTTATATGCTCTGGTTAGTAGTGTGGTGTTTTTGGAAAAGAAGCTACGCAAAATTAGGTTTACAACTCTTAGAGCTTTTTTTGCTATGTAGCTGCAGTGGGCTTTGGCACTTAGATCATTTGACATGAAAACTCCAAGGTCTTTAACGGGATGGGGGTCGTCTGTAAGGTAATGTCCATCTAGTATGAACTTAGTTTTTGGGTTCTTTTTTCCTATATGTAAGACTGAGCATTTGCTGGTTGAAATTTGGAGCTGCCAATTTTTAGACCAAGCGGTTACATGATCAAGGTCATTTTGAATGATAGAAGTATTGTCTGTGGTGTTAAATAGTTTGACATCATCAGCAAAGAGAACACAATTACTTGAGATATGGTCACAAAGATCATTAATGTATAGTATAAAGAGTGTTGGTCCAAGGACGCTGCCTTGAGGAACGCCACTCTTGACAGGAACAGGATTTGATAAAGCATTGCCAATTTTGACCACTTGTTGTCTGTTAGACAGAAAAGCAGATATCCATTTGTGGAGGGGTCCTGAAATGCCATAGGATATTAGTTTTAGGAGAAGTTTATCATGTACTACTGAGTCAAAAGTTTTGCAGAAGTCTATGTAGATTGCATCTATTGATTTGCCTTGATCAAGATTTGAAGTCCATATGTTTTTGCAGTGGAGAAGTTGTAAGTTACATGATAATTTTTTCCTGAAACCAAATTGTTTGTTGGAGAGTAGGTTGTTTGTTTCTAAGTGTGAGGTAATGGATTGGTTGATGATAGATTCCATGACTTTGCAGGTGACACAGCAAAGGGAGATCGGTCTGTAGTTTTCGACTAAGCTGGGGTCTCCTTTTTTGAAGATAGGGATGACTGTGGCTAATGACCAAAGTTTGGGAAGAGAACTGGTAGAGAACTGGTATTTTATCTACCACTGGATCTCTGTCCCAGAAAAAGGTGTTAAAAATAGAAAGTAAAGAAAAAAGCAAAACAAAATAAAAGAGAAACCCTTAAAGAATTAAATTTCAATCTTCTTTTACAGCAATTATAAAAATACTTGGATCTATTTCCCTTCCTTCTAAATCAGGACAGGCAAACTCTTGGCCTGCAGGCTGGGTGTGTCACACACTGGCCACGCCCATGCCCTGTTTAATGAAGGGGAAAAAAGTCATGATATGTCATGTGACACCATCATGACGATGTGAGTTTGGCACCCCTGTTCTAAATTATACAGCATAGATCCCTTTTCTTGTTATCAACCTTTATTAAATCCTATTGGTTTAAGACTATTGGTAAATCCCAAAATCACATTTTTTATCTATTTTTAGCAAAAAGTCCATAAAGGGTTTTTAGTCTTTTATAAATGTACTTGCTGTTCCTTTCTTGGACTTTATAGGCTTATCTTAATGGTCAATTAGCTGTGGATACAGAGAGCTTTTGGGTGAGTTTGCTGTATGTCACTTAGATCCACCAAATCAGTGTTATATATTTCAATCACCTGATCCAAAAGTACTGCATAACTTGGGTATTTCTGGCCCTCTGTAAGTATCATATAGTTTCAAGGCTCGCTTCAGAATTAAATTCTGAGAGCTACTAGTTCTAGAGAAAAGTTTTGTCAGCATGTTGGATCTGCAAGTTAATTGTTGTTTTCTGCTGATTCCTGGATGTGATATGGAATTGGAAGCCCTTTGGCACCTTGAAAAATACAAGCCCTGAGTACAATTGTCATGTGTCACTATCAGGACCGAGACAAATAGTGTTCTCTGTTCAGAAGCTTAATTACTGACCGTTTTAAATATGAGCATCGCAGTTTTAAACTAAGCCCCGTTTGCCCTTGAATATAATTTAGATGTCCCTTTAGCAAAAGCTAAGTGCCAAATTAATGTGGGGGGGGGAGTCTACATGAAAAAAAAAACTAAAAATGCAAAACAGCCTTTTATTGCCTTTCACATGCTGCAACTAAATATGTCAACCTAAACCAAACTGTAATTGGCACAGCTACTGTTATCAAAGTAGGGTTGCTCTTGTGACAGCTTAATAAAGCTGAAACTATTAAATTAAATTTCTGAGGCTTTATCTGATAAGCGCAGTGAAGCAGAAGAATCTGTGAGACAAATATCTATGCTTGGTAGAATGATGGGGCCCAGCAACTTGTCAACATATAGATTACGGGTCCAGATGTATGCGTGGTTTCCCACAGTTTCTTTTTCATTATCCCTTCCTATCTTCTCCCATCCTACAATGTCTCCTATGCTAGCTGTTATCACAGAGATTTTGCATTTCAAAACCCTCATTTCAACTTCCTCAACATATATGTAAGAAAGAGAGCTTTTTAAAATTAAAAATGTGTATCCAACGTCAGTCTTAAGAATGAAACTCTTAAGAATGAGAAACTCTTAAGAATGAGTTGAAGCCATTGATGACAAATGTCCTTGTGCATTTAAAACAGAAATGGATTGTTGACCAGCTTATTTAAAATTCTTCAGCTTTGTTTCCCATTATTGACATTATTTTGTATTATAGAATTACTCCAGTTTTCCCAAGTTTCCCAAGGAACTTTATTTTTTTTTCCTGGACAGAGAAAAAAGAGCTAATTAGATTGGCATGTTTTTTGCAATGATTGTTCATTGATTTCCCATTACAGAAGATGGTAGACACTGTTAATAATATATAGTAGGTAGTGCTTTAGTTTTCCAGTCAATGTGGAGTTCCTGCAGAATAGGATCATGTTTAAAGATGTAACTTGGCAACAGTTTATACAATGGCCCATTCAGGCTCACTGGGAAACCATGCCAGAACAAAGCCAAACCAAAGCAAAATGTTATACTGAACCAAATAGCATAAACTAAAACAATAAATTAAAAATACAGATTTATAACAAAAGTCACAAAAGTTACTGCACATTGAAGGGTGAAGCAATTATAGTGGTTGAACACAGTTTAACAATTTAGCTGTGAAGATCTCAGTTAAGTCCATTCTCTTCTGAGCTATCACAACTATGAGTTAGTATAGGTCTTTTAATGCACGACATATAAAAACAGCAGTGCAAAGCTCATGTGAAACTGATTGTACAACAGACAGGAAGGAATTTACTCTTGTACAAGTCTGTTGCTGGAGCTTCCTTCCACCAGTGAGGAGAGCAAATCATTAAATTAAACAAAGTTAAGGACTTTCTTGGGAGTTAGTCAAAGAATATTAACTAGAAATTGGCACGGAACAAATGTATCCTTAAAACACATGGATTGCTATTGGCTATGTGTCCTTATAATTCTTAAGGCAGGCCCACTTCACCTATAATGCTAAATAGTACGGTAATGTTATATACTAAAACATGAATTTATGTAATCTCCCTATGACCTCATTCTCCAGTATAATCATTTAAAAATGCTTTTTATTTCACTTTCAGTTAAACCACAAATATTTATGTTAAGACTAATATAAACTGTGGTTACATATTGGTTTAAAGCAACCTGACGCACCACAGTTTCTATGAGCTTCATCCAGTAGGATCAGTGGTTGTGGAATGGTAGCAGTTATCTTCCCCAAGACCTATTTTAAATGCTGAATTTTATAAATTTAATTGTTGCTTCTGTAAATACGTTTAAGATATATATACAGAAAGAGAGTGTATATGTGTGTATGTACATATACACAGTTGCTAGTCTGGAACCCTTATTTTAAAAACAATATAAAAACTTAACAGTGGCTTCAGTTTCAAGCTATGAATAATTATTATCTTTTGTATCTACTGAACATATTTGAATGAAATTTGCTAGTTATCAGTGATTTCTCACCATTAAAAACAACCTTAAGAGAACCTCTCCCATTTAAAATGTTTTGAAAGATAACAAATGTGATATGGGGGGAAAGGTATAAAAGCGAGAGAAGACCATTAAGAAAAGCTGATTAGAAATAGGAAATATTTATATGTTATACGTTGTGTGTCTGTCAGATTGTGTAAAATAAAAAAAATAAAAAAAAATGTTTTGAAAAATGAATAGAACTATGTATTGCACGAGTGTGTGTGTCTGTGTTTGTGTATGTGTGCTGACCATTTCTGAAAGATCTGGGCTTCTAGCAGCCTAGGCTATTATATAGATTTGTTATTCTGAGCCACACACACAAATAACCTCTAGAAATGTAGGGAGAAATCTTGAAGCCAAAGGGGCAAAGAGCTGCTGTTCATCAAAGAGTACATTTTTGCTGAGCTGTGTTTATAGTAGGGATCCATAGTCAGTTTTGATTCTTTGCTATAATCATATCAAGAAATACATTTTGTCAAATGACAATGCCACACTGACTGCACACTAAAAATATATAAAAGTCTTAAAGATCTTAGCTTGGTAGTGGGAAGGGGAGGGGGCAATTATAAAAGATAAAACCAGGGCAAGATTTGAAACTGCCACCTTGTGCAATCCTGAGTCTAATTAATAACTAGTCTCCTTTCTACATTACTTCGAGGTTCACAAAAGAAAAAGTAAGTTGAATCTCTAATGACAAGTGGACTGTTCAGATTGCATTTTGAATTAGTGAAAATTATTCCTCTGGGAATTAGCCCATAAACCCTTATCCAATAAACAGTATCACAATTTCTTGAGCCATTACTGACTGTTCCCTTTATTTTTTTTTGCATTTTAAATATTTGCAGTTGATTATTTTAGGCTTGTCTCCCTAAGTATTTCCTATTGTTGTTTGATTGTTTACAGAGCTGAAATAATCAACCAATACACAAAACATTTCTCCCTGGTGTCTGGATTAAACTTCAAAGCCCCATTTCCTATAATGGTATAGCTACAATCATTAAAATACTTTTAACTAAAGCAAAATCTGAGTATCCGTATTGCTTTTGACATTGTTGTTGAGTTTTACGGAATGGAGCAGCCATTCTGTCTACACTAAGCAAATGAGCTAAAATACAGCATGATGAATAAACTGAAGACTTGCTTTCATTGTAGCCTCATTCTTCTCTCTCTCTCTCTTTCTTTCTTTCTCTCTCTCTCCCCCCGCCCTTTCCTAGCATTTTCCTGCAAATGTGGGAACTGGTTTTGTTTTTTCTGGATCAACCAAGTATTGATCCATTGGTTTTAACAGAAATTGACCCACCAGCTTGTTGTCTGAGCCTGACATTGTGCGCAGAGAAAGAGTAAGTGGCCCAAAGTCATCCAGCTGGCTTTCATGCCTAAGGCAAGACTACATCTCAGTTCTCCTGTACGCTGCTAAGAGAGTCCAAAGCAATGGGTTGTTAACTTCATCTGATTAGCCTGAGACTGAGTTGAATTTGTTTAAACACACCTCCTCTTCCTGTTTAGCCCCAGTTTATTAACTCAGTCGGCCATAGAGAGACTACCTCCTTTAGCTCCATTGCTTTTGACTCTTTTATCAGCTCATAGGACTTCAATAAATTAGGAAAAATTCTTAAAAAAAGTTTTAAAGTGCCCAATTGTTTTTTCTTGACTGCTGGGAGCCGGAGCGGCAAGGAAAGAGGCTCGTGCTTCGCGCGCAGCCCAGCGCCGCTCAGCTGAGCCGCCCGAAGGCCGGCGGCCATTTTTTCACATTCCAAGCCTCTCAAGCCTCGTAGAATCGCCGGTTTGAGGAACGGACATCGCTGGACCTCACCAAACTGTAAGTGGAGGCCAGCGGAGCGCAGGAGAAGCCGTGGTGTCGGCTTCGCGCCTGCAGGGGTGGAGAAAAAGATTCGTGGTGTCGGAGGCTAGCTCCCCCTGCCAACGCTGCAGTAAAAAAGGCGCTATAGGAGCAGTGGTGTCTGCTTCGCGCCATTTGGGGACACCCCATGCAGCCTTTGAATGCTTTGAATCCAGCTGTGGTGTCAGCTTGGTGCTAACTGGCCCTTATTGTTTGATCTTATTCCAGGATTCTCAGATCAGGGCCACTATATTATTTGGGCATATATTCCAAGGCCTCTGATAACTACTAGGCCTCATTTCCAAGATGGCGGATCGCAGCAGATCTCCTTCCCGGGCTTCTGCCTCGCCCTCCCAAGGACACCTTACTAGCGTGGCTCCTCCCCCTCACAAGAGCAGATCCAAATCAAGGGCTTCTGCCACCAAATCTAAGTCTTCTACTTCTCTCCAAACCTCTGCTGCTGCAGAGAGAGATGCCAGAAGACAAAGGGCCTTGGATAGGCAATTTGATAAAGCAAAACAAAGATTAGTAGAGGAAGGCAGGGAAACTTCTGTTCCACTAACTGAAGATTCTCCTTTATTAAATCAGCCTGGATGGTCTCCCACTATCCCTAGTGGTTCAGGAGAAAACCAGGAAACAATTTGTACAGTTTTTGGAGATTCTTCTAGAGCCATGCCTGAGCCCCCACATCAGGCACCTTCTGCCACCTTCACTCCCACAGCAGCGGGAGTCTCCCACAGAGAGGACAGTAATCCTGCCATTTCTCAGGATATACGTCATCTTATCATGCAAACCATTTCTCAAGGCATTGACAATGCCTTCACTCAGAGAGGTTTCCCAGCTCCATCTCCTTCGGGCAGCTCTGACCAAAGACCCCATTCTGTTAGCCACCCACCCAGACTATGCGCGCAGCGCACACGCTCTCCAACCCCTTCACACCATAGTGTGGACTCCTTTTTGGGAGAGGAAGACATAGCAGAGTATAATCTGTCTGAAGACGAAGAGTCTGCCCCAGACAAACCTGCTCCCACCGGCCTTTTTCGACATGAGCTTTTCTACACATTACTACACAAGGCAAAAGTTACGGCCAACATGGGGGTTGCCTTACGCCAATCTGAGGGAGCTTCAGATCCGTCAGACCCCAACAAATTCCTCTTTACTGAACCAGTCTCAGAGCAACGGGTAATTCCTTCACCCAAGCTTTTCTTGGACACCATCCAATGTCAATGGGGTCACCCTGGTGCCATTCCTACTCCTAGTGGCTCAGACAAAAAGATGTACACGACGGATCAAGATCTTGAGGACCTCCTCAAGGTTCCTACCGTAGACACCCCAATTGCCACCTTGGCTTCTTCCTCCAACATTATACCTTCAGATGCAGCAGAAGGTCTCCGAACGGAGGACCGCAGAGTGGAACTCTCCACCCGCAAAACCCATCAAGCGGCTGCCTGGGCTATCAGATCTGCCACAGCAGCCTCATTCTTTGCTAGAACCTCTTTGATATGGCTCAGACAAATGCAGGAGAGGATTCCTCAGGATGACTCCAGATTACATCAGGACATAAATAAATTGATAGCGGCTGCTGAATACACTGCGGATGCCACCCTTAATTCTGCAAAATTTGCATCCCGAGCCCTTGCCTCCAGCATCACCTCCAGGAGGCTGTTATGGCTCAGACAATGGCAAGCCGACATGAAGACCAAATGGCGGTTAGCGGCTGCCCCATTTAAGGGTGGATCTCTCTTTGGTGAAGCCCTAGACCCTATTTAGTTGAGGGAAAAGACAAATGTAAGATCCTTCCCTACGTCTCCAGACGTTCAGATAGACATCCTTCTCTTCCTTACCGCAGACAGCCTTTTCGCACCCAGGATCCCGGGTTCCAATCCCCGGCCTATCAACGTTCCTTCCAACCTCCCCCTGACAGGTTTCAGGACAGACAGTCCTTTCGTGACAGGACCAGGCAATCCCAGACCAGACGTCCCTACCGTGGATCCGGCTTCCGACCTTATCGCAGGAACAAATGACTATCCCGGCCAGGATCCCATCGGCGGTCGTCTCACCAAGTTCGTCCCTACCTGGTCCCGCACGACAACCGATGCCTGGGTACTGCAAACCATCACCCTTGGTCTCTCCCTCGAATTCAATTCAAATCCTCCGAGGAGATTCATCCAATGCCAGATTCCCAAAGAACCCACCAAGAGGGCTCAAATGGAAGACGAGATTCAACACCTGTTGTCCATCAGTGCCATAGAACCGGTTCCCACGCCTCACCAGGGGACCGGCTTCTATTCAATTCTTTTCCTAGTGGACAAAAAATCAGGCGGCACCAGAGCCATCTTAGACCTGAAGCAACTGAACCTTCACATCAAATATCGCAGATTCAAGATGCACTCCCTCAATTCAATCTTAGGAAGCATCAGAAGAGGGGACTATCTAACATCCATCGACCTCAAGGAGGCCTATCTACATGTACCCATCAGACCAGCCCACAGACGCTTTCTCAGGTTCAGTTATGCCGGAGCCCATTTTCAATACAGGGCCCTGCCCTTCAGTCTATCTTCCGCTCCTCGTACCTTCACCAAGATTCTGGATGCTGTGGCGGCCCACCTTCGCACAATTCCAGTAAGAATGCAATGTTACCTGGACGATATATTGATTCTGTCGTCTTCCGCCCAGCAGGCGTTACGGGACTTACAGGTAACAATTCAATCCCTACAGGATCACGGCTTTTCGGTCAACAAAGCAAAGAGCCATCTAGTGCCTACGACCGAAATCATCCATCTGGGAGCAAGAATCAACACCAGATCCTGCCAGGTGTTTCTTTCCCGAGACCGTCTCCTCAACATGAGAGACACGACAAAAAAGGTAAAGGCACTCAAGAGGGTTCCACTTTCACTGCTCTCACAGTTATTGGGAAAGATGGTCTCTTGTCTGTCGATCGTGCCCTGGGCACGTCTTCACTCACGACCCCTACAATGGCTACTTCTCCCACACCAAAGAACAGGCAACAGCCATACCGATATCAGAATTCCTCTGCCCCCAAAGGTCAGAAGGTCTCTACAGTGGTGGCTGTCTCCAGCCCTGACAAAGGGCTGCTCATTCCAGGAACATTGCCGTCTCGTCCTCACCACGGATGCAAGCCTCTACGGCTGGGGTGCCCACCTATCAGACCAGGTAACTCAGGGTCGTTGGTCCCCCAACAACCTCAAGAACGACATCAACTGGTTGGAAATGAGATCTGCTTATCTAGCTCTCAGGTACTTCCAAGCGCAGCTATCAAACCATCATGTGCTACTGCTGACGGACAACACTACCACAAAGGCCCATGTGAACCATCAAGGAGGCACCCGATCCCGCATATTGATGAAAGAGGCTGCAGCCATAGGCCTGTGGGCAGAAAAACATCTTCTCTCACTACAGGCAGCCCACATATCCGGAGTCGCCAACACACAAGCGGATTGGCTGAGCAGGATGACCATCGATCAATCAGAGTGGCAACTGCATCCGGATCTGTTTCTCACAATCACGATCAAATTCGGGCAACCCATAGTAGACCTCTTTGCCAGCCCGACCAACAAACAACTTCCAAGGTTCTTCTCCAGGTTCCAAACCCCAGGAGCAGAAGGAACAGATGCTCTATGATGTCAGTGGCCCCAGGGCCTTCTTTATGCCTTCCCCCCAACTCCCCTTCTGCCAAGGGTCATACGAAAGATCTTGGAACAGAAGGCAGAAGTTCTCCTCATAGCCCCTTACTGGCCTCGACGGAGTTGGTTTGCGGATCTGGTGAGCCTGTCCATCAATCCACCTTGGCAAATTCCACCGGATCAGATTTCCCTACGCCAAGGAGCCATTCTCCACCCAGAACCTCAATGTTACCAACTAGCCGTCTGGCACTTGACAGGGAGATACTAAGGAAAGAAAAGCATTCCATGGGGGTCATCTCCACCCTTCTGGCTTCTAGACGCCCATCCACAACGCGTATTTACGAGGCCACATGGTCATCATTCCATCGCTGGTGTCTTAGACATCGAATAGAACCTACTTCTGCCTCCATTAGACATATCCTGCAATTCCTCCAGGACGGATTGGACAAGGGTTTAGCCACCAACACCGGCAGGTTGCAGTTCTTGCCACTGTTTTATTCTGTGACGGGACCTCCACACTTTCTCAACACCCCCGTATCCGACATTTTCTGAGGGGAGCTTACAATCTGCGACCGCCTCCGGTACACAGATACCCTACCTGGGACCTAACCCTTGTCCTTCAGAAGCTTACGTCTTCCCCTTTTGAACCTTTGAGCTCCTCCAGTCTCAAGCTCTTAACCTTCAAAGTCGCTTTTCTCATAGCCATAACCTCAGCCCGCAGGATCTCCGAGATCGCTGCCCTTTCGGTCAGGAAGGACTTATTGATTTTTCACTCTAACCGAGTCATTCTCCGATTAGACTCTACCTTTCTTCCTAAAATAAACACAACCTTTCATAGATCTCAAGAAGTCATCTTACCGGATTTTTGTCCTCATCCCAAGCATCCATCGGAGCGTCGATGGCACACGCTGGACGTAAGAAGGGCCCTGCGTATTTACCTCAACAGAACAGCTCCTTTCAGGAAGACAGAATCCCTATTTGTTTCCTTTCAACCAAGGGCTCTGGGCACCAAAGTCTCCCCATCCACCATAGGCAGGTGGATAAAAGCCTGTATTTCCATGGCCTACGACCAGCAGAAACACCATCTTCCAGGCCGCATCACTGCACACTCCACCCGCAGCGCGGCCACCACAGCTGCCTGGGCCACCCAGGCCTCTATCTTGGACATTTGCAGAGCAGCCACGTGGGCCTCTCCTTCGCCATTTATTAAAAACTACAAGATGGACCAATTTGCCTCAGCCGAGGCCTCATTCGGACGGAGGGTCCTGCAGCGAGTTCTTCCTGTTGCTGAGTCTTCCTAATCTTTCCTTTCCCGCCCTAGGGATATTTAGCTTGGGTATATCCCATTGCTTTGGACTCTCTTAGCAGCGTACAGGAGAAGGAACATTGGCTTACCTGAAGGTTCCTTCTATGTACGCTGTGTGAGAGTCCAACCCCTCCCTATTTTCACTTATTGTTTTTGTCTATATACAGGGATCTGGAGGTTATTGTTCTGTTTTTTCCAGTTTTCACATTGAGTTCGTCTTCTCCAATACCGCTTCTTCGTTAATAAACTGGAGCTAAACAGGAAGAGGAGGTGTGTTTAAACAAATTCAACTCAGTCTCAGGCCAATCAGATGAAGTTAACAACCCATTGCTTTGGACTCTCACGCAGCGTACATAGAAGGAACCTTCAGGTAAGCCAATGTTCCTTTCCTGGGTTTTAGCCCATGTCTTTACCACTAGACCAAACTGGATATTATTGTAGTCTTATTGTACTGTGAATAATTTGATATGAGGCCGAATAAAATTGAAATGGCATTGTATTGGCCTGAATAATGAAGAAAAAATGTCACTTGAGTCAGCACACCATCGAATTTAGAGCATTTCTGGCTCACAATTAGTACAAGAAAGATACCTCAAGCCTGGAAAATAGAATGTTTGATTCTTTATTTGCGTCCTTCGCATTTTATATACACATATATATCACCTGAGTACTAGTTTTCATGGCCTTATTAAATCTCTGGACATACAGGTCTAAGTTAAATGGAATGCTTTCTAGTGAAATAAAAAAAATTCTCAAGGAAGTCTTTATGCTTGTGTTCCTTTGTCATATCTGTCCTCTTATCCCCTTATACAGAATGTAGCTTATGGAAACTACATTGTTTTCTTTTGCCATAACTGTTGCAAATAATCTATTACATTAATCAGCCATCTAGTATGAAATGCACAGGGAGTGATTATACTATCATACACAGTGAAGCACTTGTCAAAACCGATATATTAAAGTTTGAATCACAGAATGAATTAGAACAAGATAAAACATTCAGTAGTCCAAGAACTTCAGCACCTTGAGTACTACGAGAAGTTGTGTACTATTTAAGTGATTTGGATTTTACTGAGGCTATGTTCATGAATAAAAGCTGGAACCCTCAAACTTGGTAGTATATCCTCATATCCTAGAGAGAGTTCATGAATTAAACAGTACACGAGTACTTATATATTCTGTTCATGATGATACTGATCTAATTAGATCATTATCCATTGGGGCCTTGGATTTACTTTTAGCACTAATGAATCTCTAATGGGCTGAATTTGTTTTGGTAACAATTGGGAGTATTCATCTTCGAAGGAGGAAGGGATTTATTGAATAAGATCTAAGTTTTCCATTATGTTAGGCAATATTATCTTATTTTCAAAAATGTCATTTATATTTCACATCACCAAAAATACTTTTTTTTTGGTGCTTTCAAGACATTAATTCAGTCTCTGGTTTCTTGTTTGGTACCTTTAACCACTATACCAAATTGGCTTTCAGTATTGCCATGATAGTATGTTAAAAGATGTTAAAAGTTTTGGTTTAAAACTTAGATATGTCATTAGGTGTCTACATAAACGAATATTCACCATCTTGATATTTTTCTAGTATCTGCCTCTGTAGCAGGCTGTGGTAAAATAACATTTGGAAAAAAATCTGCCATAACAAAAGTTGTAGTTTGAATAAATTATGCAACCTAAGTGCATTTTTGGACTAGTGAAAAAAAATCTATGCTTTATAGAGAATTAAAAAATGGCTTAAACTTAACTCGGCATTTCATTATTAATATTTCCCCCATTAATATAGGATTTTAGGATGCATACTGACTGCATCATGCTCCATATTGCAGAATAATAATGTTCTACTACTTCTTGTCCCTAATGTGTAAAGAGCCTCTTTAAGACTGGTGGATTATATGGAGGTGAGCTTATGTTATGGAATATTTGCTCCTTTTTTGGATGATGTACTGTTCTAGTAGCAGTTTAAAAAAAAAAGAATTAGATTAGATTAGATTAGATTAGATTAGATTAGATTAGATTAGATTTACAATTTAGAGGCCACCTGACTACTAATAACTCTGGGCAGCTTTGATTTAAAAAACTAGGAACAAATATAACAAAAGAGACAACTCATGAGCAAGCTCAATGATAAATATGTAAACCATACCCTATCTGATAGAGGCTCAACCATCACCCTGCTCCAAAGCTGGGAGAACAGCAAATATTTAATAGCTTTCAGAACTTCATCGGAGTGGGAGCTATTCAGATCTTTTGGGGGATATTATTCCAGAGGGCAGGCTTATTATTATAAGCTTAACTCCCAGCAGTGTACAGCATAGCATAAACAGCATAAACACACACTAAATTAAAAATAGTAATAAAAAAATTCATTGGCACCTAACCTAAGTATCAAACAACTGGGAATAGCTAACCCCCAAAAGCCTTATTTATTTATTTTTAATTTAAATTAGTTTAATTTGATTAATAATTAAAAAATTTCAAAGCGAACTCTAGGGTGTACCTCTATAATAAACCATAAAAACACATTACAGAACAAAACAAGATGGGATTTGGTTGCTTTGTAAAAAACAACAACAGGAGAAAAAGACATCTAGGGAGGAGGTCCATGTGTCTTAACCCAATCCCTAAGAGAATAGCCAGGTGTTCATCCTTAAGGAATGCTAACAGAATGACAGACTGATAGATAAATTGATTGACTGACTTTCTTTCTGGACTTGTGTGGCCACCATCTCATATAATGACTCTAAGAAGCTCAATAAAATCCATAAAAATAAACAAAACTATCCTTACCCCGAGATGCAAGACCAAGCAGCCTCCTAGCTCAATCTCAAGATCATAGCAATTTTTTTTGGGGTGGGGGGAAGAGCCAGGTCTTCATGACTCTTCAGAAGGCTAAAAAGATAAAGATCCCTCAGATCTCAGATGAGAGGCACCAAGAAGCAGACCTCTGAGATCCCATCTGTGGTAACATTTAAAGGAGGGGACCTGGAGTGTTTTACTGTATCTAACCTAATAGGATGTGCAGATAGCCTCAGGGAGAGGCAGTTCCACAAACAGATATGGATTCAGGGGGATTTCATTCCTGAAAGTAGGTGCCTATGGAAAAGTTTTGAATTCAAATGTACTGAATTTTTAAGGCTAACCAAATTAAAAAAGCAACCCCATAAAAAATGTCACAATAGGTGCCAATCACCCTCCAAGGGAGTTTGTCATGGACAAATGTACTGCTTCACTTGTCCTACCTGTCACTTAGCATATCCATCTGAAATGAGAATACTAGATGGACTATGCTCGGGTGAAATCCAGCAGGTTCTAACAGGGTCTGGACAACCGGTAGCAGAAATTTTGAGTAGTTCGGAGAACTGTAGAGGAAATTTTGAGTAGTTCGGAGAACCAGCAAATACCATCTCTGGCTGGCCTCACAGTGGGGTGGAAATGGACATTTTGCAATATCCTTCCCCCAGGAGTGGGGATTTTGCAGTATTCTTCCCCTGGAGTAGGATGGGAATGGAGATTTTGTAGTATCCTTCCCCTGCCACGCCCACCAAGCCATACCACGCCCACCAAGCCACGCCCACAGAGCCAGTAGTAAAAAAAATTGAATTTCATCACTGAATAACTCCATATGGAAGAAGGGGTCCTGACAGTATCTAGGACCCAAACCTTGCAGCCAAATCTTTGTTTATTTCATTTATTTTTTTTAATTAATGCTATGTTATTTAATCTTTAATGTAAGTAAATCTTCTTTTATTTTTTCCTTGATAACTCTATCGGTGATCTTTGGATGGGAGGAAGAGATGTAAATTAACTGATATAATTCTCTTTTATTGCAAGCCAAGTATCCTAATGTGTGTCGATGGAGATTCCCAAACATCCAGGTCATGGTTGTCTCAAAGGTGCTTTTTCCAAAAGGCAAGTGGACTTTCTTGGTTTTTTCTTTTTCCTTTGAAAATATTTTGCTTCTCATCTAAGAAGCTGCTTCAGTTCAGAACTGAAGAAACTTTTTGGGTGAGAAGCGAAACGTTTTCAGAGGAAAAAGCCAAGAAATTCCAGTTGCCTTTTGGAAAAAGCATCTTTGGGAGATCTTAATGTTTATAGAAAACAATTATTAATCATAATACAGGGACTGCATACATGCTTAATAGCTTATATCCATGGTGGAAAAATGCATGCATATTGTTAACAGCACCTACTGCTAATATAACATAGGACTTTAATAATGCCACCATGTAGTTATTTGTTTAAGTAATAATATAAGAAGAAACTTCTATCTCTGATTACTGACTATATTCTGTTTGTCTGAGGGGGATAAAACAGTAGTGTCCAATAGGTTTTGTAATGTCTGTATTGAAACAAGAGGTTTGATGAAGAAAAGCCACTTCTAATTCAGAGCAAGATAATGATTGTGAAACTAGAATTGACAATACCTCACTAAAATGTGACAGTTTTAATAGTCTTTCTCTTGTGTGAAATTAATACCAAATTGCAGTTGCAGCATGATGAGTCTTCCAATTATCTTCAGGGAAATATGGAATTTGCATATTGATTTATGATATGTGTTTATCTTTGTGCCAGTAAAATCTCTTAGCAGGTTGAGTTGCAGTAATATTAAGAAAAAGTACTATACATACTGTATATGTGTATATGCCTTATATAACCAAACTTGGGCCTGGATTAAATTTCTGTGCTCTTGAATTGGTTTTACAGAGTTATATTAAAATTAAGGAGGAATTACCATTTAGCTTTATCACTGCCCCCTTGTTTGTTAAAAATACCAGAATCCACAGAAATTGAACAGCTATCATTTATTGATGAAAAAAATACATGGGCTGAATTTACCAGTTGCCCATCCCCAAGAACAGGGGGAAATAACCCTTTTCAACTGTCGTAAACCGAATCATCTTAAAATCATGGACTGCAGTATTTAATATAAAAACTGATCTGATTAGAGGATGAGTGTGGTCACATTGTACATTTGGGCAGGATTGTTTGGGGGTGTTGGTGAATGCGAGAGCTTTCTTTGTTTTAATTATATGGCTACTTTAGGGTTTACACTCATTCATGGGATTGTCAACTCAAAATGGCAAGAGGGGGCTCCAAAAGCCGTATTTTAGAGCCACTCGTTGCCCACCACCACAGTGCCATGTTCATACAAAATACTAAGGAAAAACTACGACTTCATGCAGTGCACAAAACCAGTCTGTCTTAGTGACCTAATCTCTGAATGCATATTTCAGTAAATATGTTTCTCTCTCAATGGTGAAACAATAGCTGGCATTTTCTGTGTTACCAGCTTCTGGTAACATCTACCAGCTTCTCTAGGAAGCAAATGCTCTACATTTTATACAATAAGGATAAAAGGAAGGCTACTATGAGCTCTTAGCTTGATTCATTTTGTTGCTACAAACAAAATAATACTTTCCAAATTGTTAAGAGAAATAACTGCTTCTGAAGATTGGTACGGTACGTTTGGCATAGATTGTGACTTAGTTGCAGATTCCCATTTGCATTCTTTACCAGTCATATTCAGTTGCATGCCTTTTCTGAAAGGCTGTCATTCATTTTTAACAGATTCTGAAGGTCTCTGTAATATATAAAACTCTTCCTTGATGAACAAATGAAGTGTTGCTAAATAGTACTTGTAGATGTCTTCACTGTGCTTGTCAAGAGTCTGCAACATAGCTGATTTTAAGAGCAATATCTTTATATTTAAAAATGTTCCAACAGTTCCTGATTTATTCATGTCTCGATTAGCATGCAGTGTCAGAGATAGAGGTCCTGGATTAGTTCAGACTTAAATGTCAGCAGAAAATTAGATCTGTAAATTTCAGTGAAGGATTTCTCATACATAATTGCAGCAGTATTTATGAAGTATATTTCTGTCCTTGGTTAACAAAAGGCAAAAAATAATTGCAAAAAATCAGAAGTTGCTTATTCTCCCATTGTGTTATGCAGAGAAGTATAGAACATCTGTACACTAGATTTGAAAATAAAAATCAGTATAGAATTGATAGAAAATAAAGATCAATATAGAATAATAGTGAGAATCAAACATTTTCAGATATTTTAAGTTGGGAGGGAGGAGTGGAAGGGATGTAAAATTTGAATTGTTCACTTGCAATGATTGTTAGGGGGTGCTTTAGCTGGAAGATCTTTCACATGCAAATCCAGGTAGGGGGATCCTTCGTGTGGCACATGCTTGTAAAAAATAAAATAAAAATGTATTTATTTATAAGAAATAAAAATAATAATCCATACTTAAAGAACATTGCATTGAGCATTCATTTCAAACATCCCCTATTTTTATTTACTTATTTTAGCAGAGTTCACAAGGATCAAATTCATTGAATGTATATTGAAGATCAATTAATGCATGCTTTTATTGGTAAACTGAAACTATTGGGGGTTTTTTGCATATGTAGATCATCACCTTTGTTTACCTTTATATTTGTTTGCATAACAGATTTCTTTCAATGTGCTTATTTTCAAGTTGATTTCTTTTGATTAATTTGTTTGGTTTTTGTTGTATGCTGGCAAGAGCCACTTGTTTGTAAGATGGGAGAGGGGTTATATAAATTAGATAAATAAGATAAAATTTCCTGCAAGCTCTCAAGGGTGCCTTTTGCATGGGCTGCTACAGAGCTTCGTTGTTGCATCCATCTTAAAAAACTGTATGTATAGTTCTTTTCATAACTTTCAAGTATCTAGCCAAACTGGATATTGTCTGTCTCTCTGTAGGTGCTCTTTGGATGTGCATAGTATTAAATCCCCATTGCAAGGTGGAACAGAAGGCCAGTTGGCTGAAACAGCTTAAGAAATGGAACAGTGTTGATGTGTGTCCCTGGGAAGATGGGAATCATGGAAATGATCTGCCAAGTCTAACCAATGCTCTGCCTCAGGGTGCAAATGGAATACAAGGTAAACTTTTGATTTCATTTAATTGAAGATGCTGTGCCTTTACCATTTTGTAAAAGTGTAATGATATTAACAGTACTGACCCTCAACCAATCCATGCAGTCCCCACCCACCAGCATTTGACCTCCCAATGACCCTGAGCTGATGTAACCTCCCTATCACAAGACCCATCACAAGACACTCTGATGACTCACTTGACACACCCACACCTTGAAGCCCTTATAAACAGAAGAACACTGACATCCCCTAAACTCCGCTGAAGATGCTACCTAGCCTGCTAATGAAATGTTTGGAAACCAACCCACAAGCTTGGAGAATGAACCTTCAACCTCAGCATAATAGTAATACTAGTGTTCTGGATTTTTCAAGCCTTTGGTAAAAAAAGATTAACTAAGAGATGGTTTGCTGGCTATATGTATGTATAGTCACTGACAACACCTCAAGACATTTTCAGTAATGCGAGTCATGTTATTTTCTCTTGGTCATTTCAAGGACTGTATTTCAGCTAATAGAATGTTGGGTTGACATTTAGTTCTGAATTGCTTTTCATTGTGTAGATATCCTTCCAATGTAAACACAGTATGCTGTACTAAATAGGAACTGTGTGTGTTTAAATTGCTGGGAAATGTTTCATGGAAATGTTTTAAATCAAACACTTCCCCCAAAATCAATATATAAAATATCAGTATTTTTATATCATGATGTATATGTTGGTGCCTTATAAAAACAGATGAAAGTAGTTAGTTTGAGGCTAATGCCTATAGGTCATTTCCTTGTTCAAACGTTGTACTAAGCAGCCCTGTTTCTCAGCTTCTGCCAATGCTACTGTAATATTTGGGTTGAAGCATTCAGTCCATAATTCCTTTAGTATATATTTCTCAGATCACTCACACTGTTTCATTTAATTTGCTAACCTTTCCTGCTATGTGACACCCCCAACAAAAATTACTTCAGGATGTCGACAGTACTGCTGCAGTTTCTAACAGATTAAAATTATAATTGCAGGGAGAGTATCTTCCAGCTACTTAAAACCACATTGCAAATTCCTGGTTGTGTGGTATGAAGGGATGCAGTTAAATGCCAAGTTAGCATTTAAATGCCAAGTTGGCATTGTACAGTAAAAAGAAAACTCTGTACCTCAGCAGCTTTTGTATTAATTTAAATTTGTATGTCCTTGGTATGAATCTTCAGCCTCTCCTCTATCAAAGAAATGATTATCCTTGTATATCTATAATTGTTCCTGCTTAAAACTGAATATTAAATATACATTGTTTATGTGTGTGGTTTGAAGCTATGGTGCAAACTAATCATTTGTAGGCTAATTGTATCATAATCATAAAACTCTAATATTGTTTCCTGCTCAATCTTAACTGAGCTTGGTGAATTGATTGCATAAAGAAAATTATTCCAAGCTTCATGATCCCCAGATGCGGACTTGGAATTGTGAGAGTTAAGTCATTGGAGGAAACCACTTGGAGGAAAGTTGATGTAGGGTAACTTTGGTTCCATTCAAAGCTATGAAATATATGTGAAAATGATGTTAATAAGAGAGAATGGAAAGGAGGAGATGAATGTGGGAGGTTTGGGGCCATATGAACATTTAAAAATATATAATCTTTGAACTCTTTGGGCTGGCAGATTCATCAAACAGGTCTCACCGGACAGTGTTCACACGAGCTATTGAGGCATGCGATCTCCATTGGCAGGACAGTCACTTACAGCACATTATTAACAGTGATCTGTATACCAACTACTGTTACCATGAAGAAGCTCAAAACTCGCTCTTTGATTCTCACGGGTGGCCCCTCTGGCATGGTAAGTGGCTTAGCAGGAAATACATGTCCCTGATTTCAATGCTTTCTTTTTTGTTGTTGTTGCTGTTGTTGAAGAGAAAAGACAGAAACATCTGTTGAGAACAACAGAACTTCCTTTCAGATGGGCAGCTCGGTTGCTTTTCCCTCCCCTGTAGATTCCTAAAATCATTTAATGGCCTTTTGTATTGTGGTTATTCCAGACACCAACAGACTTTAACAATGCCTTCCCTTTCTCTTTGTCAGAGCATGTGCCTACAGCTTGTGCACGAGTAGACGCACTCCGATCTCATGGCTACCCAAGAGAAGCACTGCGGCTGGCAATTGCTATTGTTAATACTCTAAGGAGACAGCAGCAGAAGCAGCAGGAAATGTTCCGGTTCCAGAAGAAAGGTAAATGTGGGCAGGAGGAAAGGCCAAAGGACGCAGCATGGTGAGGAAAAGTCTGGAATGAGACTAAGAATAAGCAAGTGATGGTTGAACGTATAGCACTGCAGGTTTGCAGTGACAGTAGCTGAGGGCGGGTGGTGGTAGTAAAAGCCAGTTGATTGCCAAATGTCTGATAGGAATAAAGCTGCTTCTCTGTATCTCTCAGTAAGACAACAGTACAAAGAGCTCTTTCATTCTTTTCTCTTAATCTTAAATTCAAGGTGCAGAATGTTACAGGGAAAATATTCCTGAAACAATCTAGTATAATGATCTAATTGTAAAATAGCAGAACCATCATCTACACTCTTCTTCAGAGCTTTTTTTTTTTAATACGGATTTATTTAGGTGGGTAGTTAAGATTATTCATTTAACAGTTTAAAAATATAATTGTGAGATGTGACTGAATCCATAAATCTTACGGATTCTTGCATGAGTTCTGAGAAAGTTGCCTCATGTACTGTCTATGGAGATTCTCAGTCTCCAGGTCAGGGTCATCTGAGAGATGCTTTTTTCCAAGGGCAATCCAAGAAGCTTCGTGGATGAGAAGCGAAATGTCTTCAAAGAAAAATGAGAAAGTCCAGTTGCCTCTTGGAAAAAGCACCTTTGGGACACTCATGTAAGCTGAGCAACCCCCCCCCCCAAAAAAAATCTGAGTTTGTGAAAGCATGGTCAGTTTACTGTCTTTGTTAGTACATTGCTCACTCACTCATAAGTGACATAATATACCAGTGTCCTTGGATAAAAATATAAGATCTCTGCCCTCTCCCTGACACAGGGGTGAAATGCTACCGGTTTGCACCGGTTCTGGAGAACAGGTAGTAATAAAAGTTACCGGTTCAGGTGAACCAGTAGTTAAAAAAAAGCTACCGGTTCGTTTGAACCAGTATTTCCGATGATCAACTGTGCTGCGCGATATATATTCGCTAGAAAGCAGAAAATCCTGCTTTCTAGCAAATCTAAATTACGCAGCACAGCTGTCCCCCCCCCTGCTGTTCTACTTACTTTCAAAAGGCTCCTTTTTCCACATGAAACATGCATTTGGTGTGCACTGTGCATGCAGGCATGCAGTGTGCATTTGGCGTGCACTGCGCATGCGGTCTCAGCGAACCGGTGGCAACCTGTTGAGGATTTCATCACTGCCCTGAAAGCATTATATGTAACTGTGAAGCTCATTCCCATGCTTCTATACTGATTGTACTTCAGATGTAGATTCTTTCTCTTTTTTTGAGATAGTGTCAATCAACACTGGGTGAGGTCTCACCTAGTAAGTCCAAGAGATGGGATCTCACTCCGTTTTGAATAACACCCCATCTACAAGATCAGAAATCTACCAAATAAGGATTCTTATTTATAGGGAAAATGGAAATAAAGCTGTCTTTGAAAACTGAAGTGGGTGTGTATAATACTATTAATACGATACAGAGAAAAAAATAGGGCGATGTATATGATGTAGCCCTTCTACTACTGCTTCGATCTGTACCTTTTTTTCATATCTGCAGAAGATTAGGCAGATATATACTGGTTGTTTTTGTAGGCCTTTTCACTTTTGAAATGACCTCCACTCTCCCCTATAATGTGGACAGCTTTGGGTGGAACTGCTTGGAGACATAAGGCAGAGTCCTAAAGAATTTTGCTTGAAGACTTTAGTGATAGAGCACCTGCTGCTCATTCAGACATTTGCTTGAATGTCTAGAAAGCTGAAAGTGGGAAGAGTACTTGCTGTGCACATAGCCGCTTTTGGTTCTTTCTCTAGCTTCCACTCATTCAGGTGAGAGGTCTGTAATGATCTGTATTCAAGTTGGCTTGTAATAAGTCCATATGGCAGTGTGACCAAGAGCCCAGCTTTATTCCAGACCTGGCTCATGAAGAAAACTGCCTCTCAGACTTCCCACCTGAATGCATGGAGGTTAAAGACAGTAAGGCTGGAGCTGTGTTCATGGGCTTCATTTTCTCTGCACCTAAACTCTTCTGAATAGAATAGAATAGAATAGAATAGAATAGAATAGAATAGAATAGAATAGAATAGAATAGAATTTTATTGGCCAAGTGTGATTGGACACACAAGGAATTTGTCTTGGTGCATATGCTCTCAGTGTACATAAAAGAAAAGATACGTTCATCAAGGTACAACATTTACAACACAATTGATGGTCAGTATATACAGTTTTTCTGTAGAGTTACATAGAGTTTTTTTTGCTTGAGGCTATGAGCCTCAAGCAAAAAAATTACAGGAGATGCTTGAGCTTAGTAACTTATCTGTAGTATCCCTTATTACTATTCCATTTGCTGTTGTTGCCTCCAGTTTTTTTCCCTTTAAGTAGAATTAAAATTTGTTTTAGTATTTCCTGGAATCTTGAGTAGATAGTGAACCCTCTGCAGATTGGTGGGGGCTCAGGAAGTGGTTGTTGTCATTTACTGGCAGTGAACTGTCCATAATGTATCTCTTCTATTCCATGTGACACAAATTCTCATAGAAGTTACCCATTCAAATATTTGGTGTCTTGGTTTCAGTTCTAAGGAATTCTTAATTAAAATAGTGGGCTTTTTTTTTTTAATGGAGAAACCAAAATATCTCTTCTGTGAATAACATAAGTATGCTTCCTGTTTATAAATTCTGTAGAAATAGGCCTAAAGATAGTTTGGACAAACTATTAACAACAGTAAAACCTTTAGGCAGCTTTTGTTGTTGTTGTTAGTAGAGTCAACATTTTTGATTCCTAGGAAATGAGACCTTGCTTTATCCTGATTATTTCTAACTGATCAGGATTCCTCTCATTGCTGAAATTTGAAAAAGCTAACCAATGCTTTAGTTAATTAAAATTCCAGCTACAGGCATTGCCATATTTCATCCATCTGATGGACATTTTAGAGATCTGAATTTGGATTCTGTCTTTATGGCCACTCATTCCTAGGTTTAGTTTTCCAGATTTGGAAAAGTCTAACTGTTAAGAAAAAGAAATACATGTATTCTCCATTTTAAAATTCTGCAAATAATATCAATACAATTACTATCATGCAATCAATATGTGTGCTTGTTTTTCTTTTATGTAGAACTTCTTCACAAAGGTATTACCTCTATTACAAATCTAGAAGGTTGGGTTGGGCATCCATTGGACCCAATTGGCACTCTTTTCAGTAGCCTTATGGAAGCCTGCAGGGTGGATGATGAAAACTTCCATGTGTTCTCAGATTTCACAGGTAAAATCTTATCTTATATCAGCTGTGTATGTGCATTCAGCATTTTAAAACAAGTTACATTCTATTATTTATTGCGTGTTAAGTAAAGAACTAGTTTGGGAACTGTTAGCAGTGAGTTTGAGCCAAAATATTTCATAATTAAAACATTCCTTGAAACAGGGATATTGAAAATGCTTAAGAAAGGGAAATTCAGGAAACAGAAGTTTGTTCTAAGTGATCAGTGGTTTATCTTACTGACTGAATGTATCAATCTGCCTTATAGAGAGAGAGGTATAATTTCATTCAACTGATGCCTTCCAAATGTGTTGGTACCCAGCCAATGTGGCTGAAAAGATTTCAGGGAGTTACAACCCCAGCAACTCTGTATAATACCAATATAAGGAAGAATGTATGTTAGAGAATCGTTTTTCAATTTAGGATGTCTGGGATTGAATTTGGGACCTTTCCTGAATTCAGAGCATGTGGTCTTTATTACTTGACTTGATATTAAGAATATTAATAATATTGCATTTCATGTTCAACTGTTCATATTATAAATTATTTATAATTTATTTTCATTTTAAATTATTTAATATAATTTATTTATATTAAACATTTGTTTAGCTGCCCATCTTATATTGAAGTCTGGGTAGTCCCAAAATGATTCTACCTACTTTGCTACTATACAATACGATACTAGTATTTAGTATTTATACTTTAGTCAGTATTGTTATCGTGCATATTGCAGATGAAGGATGACAAAGAATATGAAACAGAGATTTCCTTAAGACCGTGTAGTGAGCTCATGACAGAAACAAGATTTCCTAATTCATTGTTCAGTCTTTTGCTGTTTTATATTTCGGCTTTCAATAGACGGCATTTGACTCCTATTCAAATCACTATGAATACATTTTACTTGCTATTTTGTATGTTTCAAAGTTTTATGTTCTGAGTGGCTTATATAGTAAAACAGGATTCACCTATTACACCTAGGCCATCTTTTATTTATTTATGGTTTATTGGATAAAACATAATTGATTTGGTTAATGTTACATTATATGACATAAGCCATGATTTACACATTATATTGGCTATATAGAAAATGCTGAAGCAAAAACAAATGTTTGGCTTCGTGTGATGTATAAAGTAGATCCATCCCAGTTTTTGGTACCTTTATAGGAAGCTTATGAATGATAAAGAATAGGCATAAACAAGCATATAGTTTCAGAGAAAACATTTTCAGTGGTTTTATTGTTTTTATTTTGTAACTTTTTGTTCCAGAGAACATGGGCCCATGCAAATCTCTGGAATACTATCATTTGCCTACCCACAAATTCTTAGAAGAAGGAGAATCTTACTTAACACTAGCAGTGGAAGTGGCATTAATAGGATTGGGTCAGCAGAGAATAATGCCTGATGGCTTGTATGCGCAAGAGAAGGTTTGTCGAAATGAGGAACAGCTAATTTCCAAGCTACACGAAATAGAATTGGATGACACTCTGGTGAAGATTTTCCAAAAGCAAGCAGTCTTCCTATTAGAAGGTAGCTGATTATTGATAATAACTTTCTTTCTTAACAGCTTTTAACAAAAGTAGAAGGCTGGTTCCTAAATAGGTTCATTTCATAATCAACAAGCTCTTGCAAATCTAATGACTGTTTAGACAGCTTCTAACTATTCCCAGTCTACGAATTTAAATATTGCACATATGAAGAGATGGTTATCCTTGACTCTACAGAATGGAAATTAAAATAGGTTTGTTTATCTTGTTGTAATTCTGGCTATTTTAGGTGAGCATGGAAAATTTCAATCTCACACATGAGATTATGAAATTCTTGCAGTCATCACTACCACTTTCAAGTGAAACTTAAAACATACAGTTAAGCTTTCTCTGGTCATGGAGATTCTCAATCTTCCAAGTTATGGTTGTCCCAAAAGTACTTTTTTCAAAAGGCAACTAGGTTTTCTTGGATTTTTTCCTTTGAAAACATTTCGCTTCTCATCCAAGAAGTTTCTTTCTCTAGTCAAGCATTTCTATGACCATCTTATGTGGAACTTCACCCAGAAGTATATGGAGAAATTTTTTTTTTATTTGCATTTATATCCCGCCCTTCTCCGAAGACTCAGGGCGGCTTACACTATGTCAAGCAATAGTCTTCATCCATTTGTATATTATATACAAAGTCAACTTATTGCCCCCAACAATCTGGGTCCTCATTTTACCTACCTTATAAAGGATGGAAGGCTGAGTCAACCTTGGGCCTAGTGGGGCTTGAACCTGCAGTAACTGCAAGCAGCTGCTGTTAATAACAGACTGTTTTTTGTAATTTTGTAATTGTAAACATTTTGAAATGTTTGAAAGTAAAGTTTTTCCGGAAGCAAATATTATCTAAACTAAGAAAGGTGGATAATACTTGAAACTTTGTGAGAATTAAAATGCATTGCCACTTCATAGATAAGATGAAAAATGTAAAAAGTCAAATAAAGTAAATATAAGAGTGGGCATCTTTCTTACTTTTCGAAAAAACCCAAATCCAAAACATTTTCTGTAGATAAGTACAAGAATCAAAAGTCAGGTATTACATTTCTTTGAGGAACCTGGAGCAGTACCAAGGATAGGGTTTGTATCAATTTTTAGAGACCTCTGACCTAAACTTAGTATTGCCTAAATGTAGGGCAGAGCCCTGAGAACTGTATTTATTCTACTTAGGCTTGTTGTTGCTTGAGTATTTTTATACCTGATGAATATCAAAACCTACAGTTGTGCACTAAAATCACTAATGATATAATAAATCTTATTGAATTAAACTGTAATCACACCTTTCAAGGTTTCTGTCCTTTTTGGGCTTGTTTGTATGTTTACAGAATTGCTAGGCAATTTAGAAATAATAAAAAGATAGAAGTGATAAAATTCAGTACATTAAATAAAATCAAGATAAATTTTATTTTCCACATCAAAACTCCACAGTATTGTGGAGCTTCCATTCCAAAGGCCTTGCAAAAGAGGTTAGTTTTCACTGCCTTTGATGCCATTGTGGCCTCTGGGGAAAAGACATTCCAAAGTGAGCAGCTGTTGCCAAAAAGACCATTCTTTCAGGTTGCTGTTTCTTGCTTGATCTCTTGGAGGATGGAAACCCATGTACCCCACTTGATGGGCAGGCAAATTCTACTTGGACCAGACCAGGGGTGGGTTCTGCTTACCTTTACTACCGGTTTGCAATGTACCTTTACTACTTGGTTTGCTCACGCACGACCAAGCTTTTGCACATGTGCAGAGGGTCTATGATGACATCTGGGTAGGTGAGCGGAGCCTGCCCCCAGTTTTACTACCGGTTCGCAAGAACCGGACCGAATCGGGGGCAACCCACCACTGAACCAGACTCTCCCAAAGGTATCACGAACCCAAACCATACAGAGCTTTAGAAGTGATCATTAGCATTTTGAATTGGGCTGAGGAACCTATTGCCATCCAGTGATGTTATTCTACTACACAGTTACTATCCATTCAGTAGGCAGGCAGCTATGTTTTGTGCCAGCCACAGCTGCAGGATTGTGTTTGAGTACACTCTTCTCCCGCCCCAATAGATCAAATTGGGGTAGTCTTAACTGTAAGATGATGATGATGATGGTTCGTTGCCCTTATCTTAGTCTAAACACATACTCCAGCAAGAATTATGAGCCCAGAAAACTCCTTGTTAATATTCCTGCTTTGCCCCAGGCAGCACAACTCCATCAGGACTGATGGAATGAATCCTTATGGACCCAGAAGGCCTCCTTTAACAGAATCCCATCCTTGCTAGGATTCAACCGTGCCTGCATGGGATGGCCACAAATATAAAATGCAGATGATTAAACTCATTCCACCAAAGAATTTACCCACGGCACAAGTCCCAGACTAATTTTACAAGATGCTATCTCTCTTGTCATGTGCAATAATACAGTAGCCCTCAGTTATAATGCCAAATGTTTAAATGTTTAAAACTGTAACGTCTGAAAATACTTTCCATTATTTTATTGCCTAAGAGTAGAAGCAGTTAAATATGTGCTAAAAAGGAAGCGCCTTGAAATGGTTCAAATGCAAAATAGTGTTAATTTGTATAAAGCAATAGCTCTGGAGGTATCATTGAGAAAAAAATAAAAAAGATACAGTTTATTTTCATTAAAGGTCTTTGAAGCACAATAATTCGTATTTTTCTGCTACAGTTCTTCAGGATACTGTGGTCATCAGCTTCTTTGCATTTAAAGATTAATACTTTTAGCTTTCTTTCAGAAGGTTCTTCAGCTTCTAAGTCAGAAAAAAATGTAATGGGATTAATAGGTTTAAAAGTGATAAAATCTTGCATGACTGATGTATTCCATGAAATTCAATTCTAAAGGTGATTGTCTCCCTTTTCTTTTTAAAATAAGATTTATAGAAAAATAGCTTATACTGATTCATGCTAGCAGTTTGAGGAGCTCAACTGCACTCACTGACAATAATTCCCTGACAATAATTTAAGATATAGATCTGTTCCTAAAATTCTCAAAGATGCTAGAGATGCATTCCTGTATGTAAAAGTTGATACTTAAAGGCAACCATTCTCTATCAATATTGTAGTAATAGATCATATACCTATGTCATATATGTTCAGTTCTGATAGATCTTGAGAAGATCTTCATTATATATACAGACCCTATAGAGTCACGGAATTACTACTTCCAAGGATATAGTCCCTTGGATAGGCTGACTTGATGTGCCACGCCTAAAATGTTCTGTTCTTGTATTGGACTTATTGGGAATTTGGGTGAGTGGTCTAAAGATACAGGCGTTTCTTACAGTGACCTGCTTTAACATGCACGACACTCTGAGGAAAAATACACATTTTGGGTGACTATCCAATTCACATAGATTGGGAGAGCTGCATTGGAATATATTGCTCGTGTTCAAATACTTTCCTGAGCTGTAAATTATATTCTGCTAAAACACATTTTAAAAAATGATTCAAAAAGCTAAACAAGCTTCGGTTCTTTGCTTCGATACAATATGTTCTACTTGGTTTTCTTACAGTTTTTTTTGACAGAGCTCCTCGCCAAAGAGAGTTTTTACTTTGTAGTGGAAGTTTTCTTTTTGGCAAAAATTAGTGCTAAATTTCTAGCATTTTGATACTTCTTGATTTTATGTTTAGTAAAATTATAATGTTCATTATAAGATTTTCTGTTCTTTTGCCTCCTCTCTCCAATAGCTGGACCCTATAGCGGTCTAGGTGAAATCATCCATCGGGAGAGTGTTCCAATGCATACCTTTGCCAAGTATCTTTTCACCTCTCTCCTACCTCATGATGCTGAACTAGCATACAAAACTGCACTGAGAGCAATGCGGTACGTATCCTTAAAACACGTTTATAAAGGAAGCCCAGTTCCAATCGACAGCATGGTTCTCCCTTCAAATCCCTAAAGTCACTGCAGAGGCCTCACTCCAAACATGTGGTCCTTCAGAGGTTAAAACATGGTGGAGGGTAAGACCTTTTTTTGTGGTGGCCCCTTCTTGTCAGATAGAATACTGGGCCATAACTTTAATTTTGGAAAGCCACTGCTAGAGTGATTTTGATAGTACATATTATACAATTGATTTGTATGTGTATTTTAGTACAACACTTCTTATCCTAGATGTGCTGCTCTAGGGAATTTTGGGACTTGCAGTTCCAGCATGATTGGAGAATCAACAAGTGAGGATGACTGTTTGATCTATTGCTACCTGGGATTTATGCAAATTGCAAATTCAACACCTATCAAATTGAGGAAATAAACATTTGCATATGAAGTGTGCCATCCTGGAAGTCTGGTCATGGAGTGTGATATTTGGGTGAATGCATAACATGCAAGAGTTGCAAGACTTTTATATTTATGTAGCACACATCCTTTCTGATCCAATTCTTTCATTTAAAATTCTCCATCAGAAGATTCAATCATTTCAGAAGTAGCTCTGAGATTGGCCCCTCTCTAAAAGATACTTGACACGCTTCCTGCTGGAAATTATATCTGACTCTTGAGAGGACTGCCTATGTAGATTGACTGAAGTATATGCTCTAGAGTTGGGAACACAGAAGTAAGGGATTTTTGTTAGACTATTATCTCAAGCACTGCTTGTAACTGGAAGTAAATCCTAGAACTGTCTAATCTGAATTTTTTTTTGGTCCCGTCATAGTTGCTTTTCCCTTTTATTTTCAAGGTAATAGCTTCTGGGCTACTGTACAAGCCAGTCCAGTTCTTATGTCTGCCTCATTACCTGTCATCATAGGACAGCTACGATAGAAAATTGGAAATAAATGAGGTGTGTCATGCTGTTAACACAGCTGATTGACCCCCCCCTTCTTTCAACACTTGGGAGTTCAGCTGCCCCCAAGGGAATCCTGAATCTCAGTTGAGCTTACTCAGGCAGGCAGCTGTGGGCACAGCCACTTCAGTATATCTATTGTGAAAAAAATCTGTCCTTTTGGAAAAGCAAGGGAGAACTGGTATTCTCTAGGCTGTGAGTTCTGATTTCCAACATAACTGAGTGCTGAGTTGGGGAAAGCTGCCTTCTCTAATGCTTTATAGTTTGCTTCAGAAAATCATCCTCTGGAACCAAGGGAATGCACAGGGCATTTGCAAAAAAAATCAAGATGGCGGCTGTAACTATAGGATTAAAGCCCTATTCCTTTTATGGATATTGCATTGCACCTAAAACAAGGCTTTGACCCCATGGTTGTGGTTGCCTTCTTGAATCCTCCCCCCTTCCCCCCCACCCCCAATACACCTTGTACATATCCTTGGCTTCAGTGGATGATTTCTTGAAATAAACTAAAAAGCATTACCAGAGTCAACTTCTCCTCACTGGAGCTGAAGCAGTGATAGATATAGTATAGGTTTATATCACAAGAGGAAGAATTTCATAATGCATTCATTGAATAGTTAGGTCTGCATTCATGTCTGTTAAAGCTGAAGTGCACTTCAGACTCAAAGGAAGAAATGTGATTCGGAGTTTCCACAGACAAGCACAGAGAACTTGTTGGAAATGCCTTAAACCAAATGCATCTTTTCCAGGATAAAGTTGCAGCTGTGAAGAGCAGCCGTACAAGCTGGGGGGAGGAGAAGGGAAGTCACAGATGCTTTAAAGTGTTTCCAGCAGATGTTACGGGGGCACAAAATAACATTTCTCAGTTGGAATCCAAAGTTCTGTACAACATAAGGTTTATGTGTTGAGAGAAAGAGTGCACACAGATATAAATCAATTTCCCCACTGCCATCATACACAAAATGTGATTAAGCTAATCAGACTGTTAACCCCCAAAAGCATTACACAAATCAAGCAAAAATTTATATTTATTTTTGTCATACTTTATAATTGTGTTATTTTTCTTCATGAAACAGTCTGTTTATACAAATTGGAAAGAAACCCAATTCTGTGTAGGACACTGGAGAGCTTTCAGAATAGAAGAGAATATATGTAGCTCAGAGTTGAACTGTGGAGTCCTTGGTGCTCTCTGAACTTTGTTTACTTGCAGACATTTCATTACCCAACTATATAATATCATCAGTGCTTGAGAGTGTGGGGCTTGCTGTTTGTTTATATACTTTTTTTGGTGAGGGTATAGTTTTCTCTTTGTTAGTTCCTTGATTATGGTATTATTTTCTGCTTGTTTGTCTGATGTTAATCTCTGCTTACCTGAATTTTAACTGCTAAGGAGGATGTGAATGGACTCTTTCTTTCTTTCTTTCTTTCTTTCTTTCTTTCTTTCTTTCTTTCTTTCTTTCTTTCTTTCTTTCTTTCTTTCTCTCTCCCCCCCCTCTCTTTTATTGTCTCTTTTGAATGATGTGCAAATGTGGTTTATCTCTACGATTGTATTGATGCTGAATTGTCTGAATGCCAGGCTTCCAAGAATTGCCTAGAGTTTTTGGATTTAGCTTACTCTAGGATGCTCAAGAGTTTCTTGGATGAAACTGTAGTTGAGCCTGTCTATGTGTTGTGAGATTAAGGAGTTTTCATGGTGACTTCTGACTGCTTGTTGGTATTCATGGATGTGCTCTGCTAGTTTTCTCCCTATTTGTCCTACCTAATGGCTGTTATAGTGCTGGGTTGTATATTGCAGATGAGTCTGTATGTTGCAGATATAGATGACCAAGCAGAAACCATTGGCAGGCCAAACTACTGAATATAAATAGAGACTGAATCCCCAGTCACTAGCGCTAATAATATTACTTAGTTGAGTAATGAAATATCTGCAAACAACCATGCTTAGAGAGCAGCAAAGGCTTTTATTCAGAAGCCCAGGGTTTTTAATAGTGTTGCCCACATTGATTCTAAGCATTCCTTCATAGTCATAGGAACTGAGAATCTGCCTTTCTAAAGAAACAAACAAAAAAGAAAGAAAACTGAAATTTTAGGAATCAGGATATTGGTAGTCTTCAATTTACAACCACAGCTGGGAACTGGAATTTCTGTCCTAAGTCATTATGGCTGTAAGTTGAATCATCACATAACTGGACATGATTTTACACCATTTTTATCATGATTCTAAGTCAAATCACATAGTCCTAAGTTGAGTCACATGATTGTAAGTGTGAATCCAGTTTTCTGCTGGAATTGGCAAAAACTGTTGTAAATTGCAATCAAGTGGCTCTGGGATGCTGCAGCCAATTGTAAATGAGAGCCAGTTTGTAATAGTGGTTAAGGCATCAGGCTAGAAACCAGGAGACTGAGTTTTAGTCTTGCCTTAGGTGTGAAATCCAGCTGAGAAAATCATTCTTCCGCAGCCCAAATCATCTCATAAGGTTGTTGTGGGGAAAAATAGGAGATTATTAGATATGTTTGCCACCTTGAGTTATTTATAAAAACAAGGGTGGCATTAAAAAAAATTGAACCTGTTGCCAAGTGTGGGAATTGTGATTACATGACCATGGAGGCAGGGTGATGATCATAAGTTCTATTTTAGGTCATTATAGACTTTTTCAGAGGCTTAATTCAAATTGTCATGGTTATGAGTTGGGGATTACTTGTACAATGTTTAACATAGGTAGTTCTTGACTTACAACTGAACCCAGTTCTGAAGTTACGATGTATTCCCCACCCCCCCATGGTCACATGACCACATTTTGGCGTTTGCAAGTTTGCATTTATGGTTATTTGTAATGCCCCACGGTCAGTATCCAGGAAAAAGAAATCCTACAGCAAACAATGGGTCTACCTAAATGACCACCACAAAAATCATAATTTTGGTTTTGATCCTGTGATGACGTATTTGAGAACCATCATGACTTAATGACCATAATTGCAAAATTCAATCACGGCTCTAAATCGAGAACTACCTGTACGGTTTTCTGCGTTCTTCTAGAGTTTGCATATAGCTCTCAAAATCTTTGAGGTAGCATAAGTCTACCAAATTTAAGCTTTAGTTGCAACTGAACAGAGACATAGAAATGTTATCTGATGTCAGTGGTACAGACAGGCTGTGACAAGCATTTTAAAGCACTGAAACTGCCCTGTCCTCTAGAAGGCTTTTCATGGCTGGCTGCATTTGTGTGCAAATGCACAGCTACTTGGCTTCATTGGCAGTCTGGGTAGGAAAGTTTATGCATGTACACACAAAATTAAAGCAGTTGCTTTAATGACTTGAAGGGTGTATTACTCCAGACTCATATAATTACTGAAGCCTCCCCCACCCATTGGAATGTTTTGCACAGTCCTAGTATACAAAATTGTCCAATTAACAGCTACAACCTTATGTCCAATTTTTTCTTTTGCATTGATATGATTAGATAAAATTATCATTCGCCCAAAACTAAAAAAAAAAAAAGAGAGGAAAAGACAAAAGATTTTCATGGTTAGATTTTCATGCAGTGAGATCTTCTCTTGCCTTCCAACTTATATGGGAGCTTCTTTGCAGGTAAAATCAGTTTTCGATTTCTCTGATTGTCAAAGTGGTTGATGGAATTTCTCCTCCCAAAGGAGACTTGCTTAGCTCCCACACTGCTATATTTTTAGTGCCACACTTATCTCTTCCAGACATTTTGGATTTGTAAGAGTTGAATTTTTAAGCACCGCAAAGTGTTGAGATAGCTGCTTTTGCATATTCATGTTTTTTCCCCTGCACATAATTATTTTGTCTTTTATTGCTTGCTTCTCATTTTGTATCTTTCCACCCAGTAACAGATGTTCTGAAGCTAGAATACAAAGTGTTCTCTTTGCATGCATGTGTAGAGAGATAGAGACACACACAAGGAGAGATCAAGAACATAATCTTGCTTTGAAAACTTTTGTTACTGGATGATTAAGCTATATGAAGAGTATTGATTTTTGGAGAGTGTCTATTTAGACTATTTAGTGCAGCCTTTCCCAACCTGGTAATGTCTGGATGTTTTGAAGTACACTTTCTTTTGATCTTCACGCAGCAAGTGAGTGCAGTTCAACACATCAGATTGGAAAAGGCTCCTGTCACAGAAGATGTTTTGCTCTCTACTGCCATGGCAAAGAGGTTTGCCAAATTTGGAAGGGCTACCAGGACTCAGATTCCGACTTAGAGCTGCACAAATCATACTTCGGTGTTTTAGTTGCCATGCTACATATATGATTGTATATGATGAAATTCATAAAAAAAGACATCTGGATTGACTAGATGGGGAAAGGTCTTCCAAAGCTTCTCTGATAATTTCAGAATGGGAGAGGCTTGGCTCCATCCAAACGTTGTGGCTATTTTTCAAAAATGTTATGGCTATCTGTTGCCTGAATTACGATAAACGTTCCATTGTCAATTGTAGCGATCAATACGAATGACAGTGATGTCCTCCCCAAATAAATACAAAAGGCTTGTAAGTTCCTTTTCTAACTGATTTTCAATGTTCTTCCAGATAAAGTTGTAGGAACAAGTTTAATGTGAATAGTGCTGCTGATTAGCTGACTTTTTTTGCTCAATACTTGCTGATTGCCATTTTTCCGGTTTCTTCCAGCTACAGTTATGAGGCTTGTTGCAAACATGGTACAGTACTTTTGCTTTTAGGCATTGTGGGTCACTGCAGAAGCAGCGTGATTGTAGGAGATTATGTTGACAAGACAGTCATTGGCAAGGTTGCTGCACTTGTCCCAGCTTCTAACTCCCAGTGTCTCAACTCTGTGTCAGGAAGTCAGGGCTGGTAGAAGAAATGCAGAGACAGAATAAGACATCTGGTAATTCGCACCCTGAGGAACATCAGAAATGCCTGCAAGTTTTAAAACTATAAAGAAGGAAGGAATTACAGTTCCATCCATCCATCTGTCCGTGTTTTATCTAATTTATATGCTGCCCATCTCACAGTTCACAAAGTAAACATACCTGCTCTTGTGGAGTATTAGTGATATTAAATAGGAGGGGAAGAACCAGTCAAGCCTTTCTGAATTTTCATTTTGAAATCAGAGAACTTGAGCAATGGGGAGGTTGGTTGTGTGGAAGTGCCCTGTGTCATCACTTTTGACCTTTCAAATGCTGAAGCTGCTCTGAATCATCATGGTAAGAAGCTCATGTGCAAAAAACCACCAGAATCCACCATCCTATTTTCATTCAAGTAGATTACAGTGTAGTCTCTTTAATAATAGCCCTGTAGGAGGGACAGAAATAACTTATCAGCAAAAAGCAACTATTTCAATACAGCTATAGTATCTCTTTAAACCACTGTTTGAAAATAGGCTTGTCCTCATCTTTATTTTTTTTTTTAAATCTTGCATGGAATTACTTTTGACAGACTTGCCTCTGCAAGCAAGATAAAGCAAAGTGAATGGCTGCTTGCTCTCTTACAAGAGTCTGTATTTTGAGATTTTAAACCAGCATTTGTTTAATATGGCAATACTGGTTCGGCATTTCAATTCTTTTGACTAAATAGCTGTTAACGTTCCAGTGCAATTGTTTGGATTGATATCTCTAATAATAGCTGTGGTGGAATGCAAATGTTATTGAGATAACTTCTCTGCATACTATGAGGTGGTTTTATATAGATATTGTCCATTCATGCCTCTGAAAATCTGGATGCTCAGGGCATATTATTGCAGAGGGGGCTGCACCATTTGGATGGAAAAGTCTGAGATAGAAGCTAATACATTGATTTGTGAATTTAAAAAAATATATAAACACATGCAATTTCAGTTTTAGAAAACGAGAACGACATTTTAAACGCATAGTGTGTAACTTAATAAAAATATTTTATCTGATCTTTTAAAAAATACAAAAATAATAAATGCTTTTGCTTCTCTCAAATAATCATTTACTAAGAGATGAAAATCGGAGTTTTTGCATTCAGGTACCGAGACATATTATACGTCTTGCTAGTTGAGAAAGTAAACAAAGCTTCAGGCTGATATATTGTTTTTGTAATAAATAATGTATAGGAATAATATCAGCATACTATTGTAAACAGACACTCCCATACAGTAAGCATGTCAATATTTACAGGTTGCAATCTTATGCACATTTCATTGGGAATGAACCCCCATTATATTTGGTGATACTTGCTTTTTAAAAAATAATGCAGAGAATCTGGTTGCAAATGTCAAAACTGTACAGAAAAATAGAAATGCAGAACTGGGTCAATACATCATTAATTATTAAGAGTATAATTCACATTCCAAATCTCTAATAATACTCCCATTTAGAAGTTTATCAGGTTTTCCTTTACATGCCTTAAGCATATGTGTGTGTGTGTGTGTTGATAATTACCAGCTTTTCCTAATGTGCAATATGAATAGGAAGAACAGTAAAGACAAAATAATTCAGAGGATTTATTGTATAAGGACTTTACCATAACATTACAGTTATATTGAGTTTAACATGTATTGTGTACCAATAAAGGAGAATATTTGTATCTCAGGATTAAAATGGGGGGTCCTTGGTGCTCTCTGAGCTTGCTTGTTTTCTTGTAGACGTTTCATTACCCTAATTAGGTAACATCATCAGTGCTAGTAAGGAGTGCTGTTTGCTGTCAGTTTATATTCTGGTGACTTGCCTGTCTGTGTGGGTGGGGGCGGTCTTAGGGATTCTTTGGTTGGGCTATTTATATTGTGTAGCTTGCTCAGTATGTGGTTCTTCCTCATGGCCACTCACCCTTGAGTTGGCAGAAAAACATTGTTGTATAAACGTTGATGCCCCCATTGGTGCTCCTTATTAGATAAAGGGCACATTAAGCAGAGATTTGAGAATCCCTCCAACTTTCTTCCCTTCCTAACATCACACACCAATGGAAAAATGTCGACCTCTCAGTCTTCATACATAGGTTGGGGAGGAGGCAAGATTGGTCACATATCCAAAACGGTCGATAGAGCTGAGTTTCCAAACTTGGGCTCTTTCAGAACAGGGCGTTTTTGGAATATTGCTATAATGTCCAATTCATGTTCTAAAGAACCCCAACTCTCAACTGATACAGATAGTCCTTGACTTACAACAGTTTGTTTCGGGACTGTTCAAAATTAGAATGGCACCGAAAAAGTAATTTATGACCATTTTTCATATTTATGATCATTGCAGTATCCCCATGATCACGTCATCTAGATTTGAATGCTTGGCAACTGGCTCATATTTATGACGGTTGCAATGTCCCAGGGTCACATAATCCCCTTTTTGCGACCTTCTGACAAGCAAAGTCAATGGAGAAACCAGATTCACTTAACAACCGTGTAAACTAATTTAACAACTGCGGTGATTCAGTTCATGGCAAGAAAAGTCGTAAAGCGGGACAAAACTCCCTCCACAAATTTCTCACTTAGCAGCAGAAATTTTGGGCTCAGTTGTGGTCATAAGTTGAGGACTACCTCAGGTCATGGCTAGTCCAAAGAATGACTGTTGATCCAGCCTTATCAACAGCTGGAAAAGTCAGGAGGAGGTGCACCATGAAGCAGAACAGAGTGGGAGACCCCTTTTCTGTTCCCCACTTCATTGTGTATCCCTGTCTTCCTTCCCCATAGATGGTCAGTATGTCCTGCTGCTCAGAGTAGAATGATCATGATAAACGATGCCCAGATACCAAAGTGAATGCCCAACAAAGCTATCATGCCCAGTAAGTGTCAGGCTGATGCCACCATCTTGGGGCGAAGGGTCATCTGATTATCCCACCAACAAACAATTCAGCATGTTAAATGGTTTCCAGGCTGAAACTTTTTGGGAGGAAAATAATATCGGTATTTAATCCAGGAACCTCTAATGATGGGCCTTCCGTAGGTGTGGCCTGAAGATGATATGGAGGCAGTCTTATGAGGACTCAGTAGAAAGAAGAGGTTGCCAAGGCTTCTTTATACTCTGCATATGAAGAAAGGCTTATAGTAGCATTGTCCTTCGTTAACAATGGTAATTGAGACTGGAAACTCTATCATTAACAAAGCAGTCACAAAGTGTAATGCCATATACTCTGCTGACTTACAGTTCTAGGTACAGCCATTAGGCAAATTCCAGGCAATTATTATGTATAGTGTCATGTAACAGGTAACAGTAACAGAGTTGGAAGTGACCTTGGGGGTCATCTAGTCCAACCCCCTGCTCACGCAGGAGACCTGTACTAGGGATTTGAACCACCGAACTGCCGACCTTTCTGATTGACAAGCTTAATGTCTTAGTGATTATCTTTTATTTATTAAATTTATACATTGCCATCTCACTCTGAAAAACAACTCTGGGTGGTTTCCCCATTAATTTTACTTGTTGGAAGCTGGAAGCAAGCTTACAAATGGTGATCACATGACCATGAGGATGCTGCAATGGACACAACTTTGAGGAGCAGTTGTAAGTCTCCTCATTCAGTTCCATTGTACCTGTTAATGGTAACTGAACAAATATACTACAATTCTACAGTTTCCCTGATGTGTCACTTGTTTCTGTTCACATTTGTAGAAACTTGCTGTTCAAAATCATATTAAGGAAAATCAGATCTATAGAGGTTCACTCACTTAATGATAGTCGTAGGGTACAAATAAGCAATCAGGAAACAATATCAATATACAGTAAATCGTAAGGATACAAGCAACAAAGTTACAGTCATAAGTGGAAGGAGATTGGTGATGGGAACGATAAGAAGATTAATAATAGTGCAGATTTAGAAAATAGTTTGACAGTGTTGAGGGAATTATTTGTTTAGCAGAGTGATGGCGTTTGGGAAGAAACTCTTCTTGTGTCTAGTTGTTCTGGTGTGCGGTGCTCTATAGCATCGTTTTGAGGGTAGGAGTTGAAACAGTTTGTGTCCAGTATATGAGGAGTCTGTAAATATTTTCCCAGCTCTCTTTTTGACTCGTGCAGTATACAGGTCCTCAATGGAAGGCAGGTTGGTAACCATTTTTTTTTTTGCAGTTCTAATTATCCTCTGAAGTCTGTTTTGTTGGGTTGCAGAACCAAACCAGACAGTTATAGAGGTGCAGATGACAGACTCAATAATTCCTCTGTAGAACTGTATTAGCAGTTCCTTGGGCAGCTTGTGCTTTCTGAGTTTCTGAACATTCTTTGTTGTGCTTTTTTGATGACGTTTTTGATGTTAGCTATCCATTTTAGATCTTGCGATATGGTAGAACCTAGAAATTTGAAGGTTTCTACTGTTGATACTGTATTGTCTAGTATTATAAGAGGTGGAAGTATGGAAGGGTTTCTCCTAAAGTCTACCACCATTTCTACGGTTTTGGGTGTGTTCAGTTACAGATTGTTCTGGTCACACCACATGGCTAGTTGTTCAACCTTCCATCTGTATGCGGATTCATCATTGTCTTGAATGAGACCGTCACTGTTGTGTCATCTGCAAACTTCAGTAGTTTAACAGATGGACCTTTAGAGATGCAGTCATTGGTATACAGAGAGAAGTGGGGAGAGCACACAGCCTTGGAGGCCCCCTGTGCTAATTGTACATGTATCTGATGTGATTCTGCTTAGCTTCACCTGCTGCTTCCTGTTTGTTAGGAAACTTATGATCCACTTACAAGTGTTTTTCTGTCTAAAGGGAATAATTGATTAGTTGCAGAGGAAAAATAAATGTTGTACTTTGATGCTTAATAATAATAATAATAATCAGTGATACCCATTGTCATCGGGGCACTTGGTGCCATGTCCAAGAATTTTATAAGATATATCAATAAATTGCAGCTTCCTGCAATAAAACCAACAGAACTGCAAAAAACTGCGCTACTTGGAATATCATACATCTTAAGAAGGTACTTAGTTGATACCTAGGATGCTGGCAGCAACCCGTATCAACCATTAGTACCAGTCAACCGTATTTGTGATGCATTTTTGAATGTTCAGTTGACTGAGTTTCATGTTTAATGAATAAAGTAAATAATAATAATAATTTGTTGGCTTAAAAATAACCATTAGGCGCTCACTTTTCCCTTCCTATATATTGGGAGAAACCATGCTATTTTAATTGTGGTAAATTTTTTAAAAAGCTGAAATGGTCAAACTATGGCCTTTGGATATTGAGTTTCTGTAGAAGGAAAATCGTACTTGTGATCAACTAGGCTACAAGTTTGCATAATCAGTAAGAGTATATATTTTTACTTGCAGGTTACTAGTATTGGAATCAACAGCTCCAACGGGAGATATGTCTCGTCCTCATCACATAGCATCAGTTGTTCCAAACCGGTATCCCCGTTGGTTCACTCTGAGTCACATTGAATCTCAGCAGTGTGAGTTAGCATCAACTATGCTAACAGCAGCCAAAGGTACAATCCTGAAAATGAGCAATCTGAAATTTTAGTTTACTAAAATTTAAATTATGTTGAGCTGATCAGTGTAACAAATTTTGTGTGAACAATTTTCAGTTGGTCAGCTTCCCGTTTCTTCTGTTATATCCCTAGAGAAGGTTTCATATGTGTTTAACCACTTTTTATCATGTTTCACCATATAGGGCAGTTTGTAAGTGATGTAATTGCCTTGTTTCCATAAACCAGGATGAGTAGCTCCTGGTTTCAGCTTCCTCTTCCCAGATCACAGAGCTGAAAATAAGTGCCATAGTAGGTAGGAGTAAACTCAGGATAAGAGATACACTTTGCAAAAAGTTAAAGTAGAAGTTTCTGACAAGGGAAGGAGTGAGAGTTTCCATAATGTCCAAGCCAGACCATATGTTTTTAAAGCAAAAGGAACATAGTTTTTTGACAGGTTGGTTGTTTTAGAAATGTATAAAGCTGCCAAACTTTATAACAACTCTGGGCAGCATACAGTAAAACAATCATAAAATGTAATTAAGAAAACACACAACCAAATTCCAGAAGAAAAACAACCATTAAAAGGCAATCAAAGCTGAAGGAAGCCATGTTTAGAGGTGCATCAAAAATCGATATGTTGACAAAACCATTTCTTTTTTTCTACTAAAAAGCAGCACAGCTTATCAAAACAAATGGCAGGGTGCTTGGTCAGTACAAAGGTAGTTCAGAATAGAAACTGAACCATCTTGAATGAGATTACTTTTCCCTAGAAAATTCAGATTTGCAGTTTGAATATATTCTTAACTTCAAGGCAGAATTATTTTTGTACAGTCTTTTCAGTGTACCAAGTCTGTTCTATCCTAAAGGTGTTAGATCTTACTGTGGTAACACCTGCCTTAGTTACAATCCATTTTTGGAGTTTTGTAAAGCATTCTAAATGGGGCTGTCTTAGAAAAGTAATTAAAAAATTCAGCTAATTGAATCTAGTCAAACAATAATCAGTTGGATTACTGAATGAGATTGGTTATAGGGTTACACACCTCCATTTATTTCATGGCTATCAGCTCTCTCACTCTCCCTCCCTCCCCCCCCTCCTCTCATTTGGTCATCATTCTTATAATTAATCACTTCAAAACTTGGGTATGGGCTATTAAAAAAACCTAATTTCCTTATATGAGCCCACTCAGTTTTAATCTAACTTGGATTCCCAACTGTAAGTGTCACATATCATCTGATAGGAATACATGAGACCCTTTAATAACAACAACAACAACAACAACAGGGTTGGAAGGGACCTTAGAGGCCTTCTAGTCCAACCCCCTGCCCAGGGAGGAAACCCTACACCATCTCAGTCAGATGGTTATCCAACATTTTCTTAAAAATTTCCAGTGTTGGAACATTCACAACTTCTGCAGGCAAGTCGTTCCACTTATTAATTGTTCTAACTGTCAGAAAATTTCTCCTTAGTTCTAAGTTGCTTCTTTCCTTGATCAGTTTCCACCCATTGCTTCTTGTTCTACCCTCAAGTGCTTTGGAGAACAGCCCGACTCCCTCTTCTTTGTGACAACCCCTGAGATATTGGAACACTGCTATCATATCTCCCCTAGTCCTTCTTTTTATTAAACTAGATATACCCAGTTCCTGCAACCATTCTTCATATGTTTTCGTCTCTAGTCCCCTAATCATCTTTGTTGCTCTTCTCTGCACTCTTTCTAGATTCTAAGCATCTTTGGGATAGTTGCTTCGATAATTTGGAAATCCCTGTAAGCATAGTTTAGGCTAACTGTCACATGATTTTTTTTTTTAAAAAAGTATACTTAGTTAAGACCAATATCAGCAGATATGCCAACTTAAAAGCCAAACACATGCCCGAATGCAATGTATTTTATTTGGCAATTGGTTTTCTTACAGTGTTCTTACCAAGTCTGTGGAAATCATTCAATGGATGCTTCAGAAAACATGAGTTTTCAGTGATGGATCAGTCTTACTTACCTCCTTAATAGCATCAATCTTTCTACCAGTCTGTTGAACAGAATAACTGACAAGGTCTCCCTGGTAAACTAGGTTTACTACTGTGAACACCTTCAGGGATCACTTTTAGGATATGGAAAATGGGATCCTTAAAATATGGAAATTGTATATTAGCTAAGCAGAAAGAAAAACTCTTGTCTCTGACTTGAATTATTTTAGTATTTATCAGGCAATACTGGAACAATATTTTGTACAAATAAATGCAATCCACATACGCTCAACACATTTCATATGAAAATATATCCAAAATATATATATCTTGTTTCTTTCTCATTATTGTAAGACACAACTTAACTGCCAAAAAATGTGCTTGCTAATCCATGAGGTCCATGAAGAAAGGACAAAATTATTTTGTTGGAAATTGTTGCTTGACCAGGAAGCAACTATGCTCAGCTAATACACTATCACTTCTTTTAGTATTTATGGAGATTTTGCCAACTAACAAGGATAACACTCCTTCTCAGTCTGTTTATTAGGGTGGAAGAAGATTCCAACCAAAAGGTTCAGATTAGGAAATTCCTAAATAGTACTTCTATGCAGGGTAGAATGTATATTCATTTATTTTTCACATTTCTGAACACCCCATCTCCCTCAAAGATAATGCATAGATCAGGGGTGTCAAACTCGTGTTGTCACAGTGGCATCACGTGACATATTATGACTTTCCCCCCCTTCACTAAACTGGGCATGGACGTGGCCAGCTGTGATGCATCCTGCCCTCGGGCTGTGAATTTGACAGCCCTGGCATAGATGATCAATTATAGATAAATAGTTAAAAGTATCTCTGAGGCTGTGAGGCAGTAATTAAATCTACCTACTTAGCACATTATTAATTTCTCCATTCCTTCCATATTTTGGTAATAATTTCTTTACATTAATGTATCCCTCATATATACCCTCAGAATTCTTATCTGCAGATTCTGTGCAGGAAGTTTGATTAAGGAAGAAATATACTAGTGCACTGACCTTATGAATGAAGAAAGCTTTTGATTTGTTAACTTCAGCTTAACCTTAAATTTTCCTTTTATTTGCTAATGATAACAAACCTGTATGTAGTGCAGACACTGATCCACTGCAGCACAGTTGTATCCTTTGTAAAATGAAAAGTCTTGACTGAACATGTGTTCACTGAACCATACTTTAGCACATGTGTTAAGAAGCCTTTTGTTATAGTCATCTGTAGCCCTTCCACCATATATCACAAAATTTATATAGGTATATGTTTAGAAATTGAAAATATAAATCTAAGTTATTTAAGCTTTTATATCTATTTGTAAAGATCTTTTTAAAAAGATGTATTAGTTGCCTTTTTTATTCATACACATGCTTCACTCTAATTTCATTACTAATTTCATTTCCCTTTTCCAGTCTGGATCCCCTAGCTGCAGATAATGAGCTATCTTATTTACTAGTGATACACTATATGCAGAATCTCTGAAATAAGTACCTAAAATATACATTACAGTATCTGTCAGCTTCACTTGTTTTCATGTCATAAAAGTAGCATTCACAGTTAATTCATATCATTTTGTTTTTGCTGTTCTTGCAGGTGATGTTCGAAGGCTTGAAACAGTGTTAGAATCTATTCAGAAAAACATTCACTCCTCATCACACATTTTCAAGCTTGCCCAAGATGCTTTTAAAATAGCAACACTTATGGACAGTTTGCCAGATATTACCCTTCTAAAAGTCTCTCTGGAGCTGGGTCTTCAGGTATTTTTCCATAATGGAATTTTAATGCTGTAATTAGAGGGGGGGGGAAATACTTATGCGTATTCAGCTCTGGCTTGCTTTCTTCCAATATGTGGGGTTTTTTTTCAATTTTTCTTCAACTTTGGGATTTCCTGATTTTGTCTAGTCCAAAGTCAAAAATTGCTTATCTTTTGAGACCAGTCGTAATTAGCTGATATTGCAGCAAGAATCATACCTGCTTGGATTAATCTTTCACATATACATACACACACACATACACCTACTTTGGAACTGAAATTTGTCTTAACCTGTGTTGAATCAATAAGTTGCTGCTTCTGTGCAGTAGAATAAAATAGAGTTTAAAGCTAGAAATGAATGATATTAGTACCATCTCCCATTGGATCAGTGTTCCCAAACACTACCTGGGAATTCTGGGAGTTGAAATCCACACATCTTAATGTTGATGAGGTTGAGAAACACTACTTTGGAGGAATGGGACAGTTTTCACACAATTGTCCTGTTCAGAGTTTGAAGAAGTACAGGAGGGAAATGGTCATGGATGGAGTCTTGCTGATGAATGGGCTTTATTGGATGCCACATTTTGGACATTCAAGTGACACTATATGGGTAGTTCTTGACTTACAGACATTTGTTTAATAACCATTCAAAGTTACAACACACTGGAAAAAGCGATGTATGACAGTTTTCACATAGATCTCCGTGAATATGTGATGAAAATTCAGACACTTGGCAACTGGCATATATTGATGATAGTTGCAGTGCCCCAGGGTCATGTGATTGTCGTTTGCGATCTTCTTACAAGCAAAGTCAACAGGAAAGCCAGATTCACTTAATGATGTTACCAAACTGCAGGAATTCACTTAACAACTGTGGCAAGAAAGATCCTAAAATGGGTCAAACCTCACTTAACAACTGTCTTGTTTAGCAATGGAAATTTTGGGCTCAATTGTGGTCATACATCGAGGATTATCTGTTCTTAATACAGAGAACATAAGATGAATAGCAATGGACATCAATAAAGTTATGTGTATGTTTGTAATTTCAGTTCACAAATAAAAGAACATTTTAATAGGTTTATAAATAATACCAGAATGTGGAAAATACTCAGAAGCGATCCACCTAGCATTCATAAAAATGGCATCTAAGAAGAACAAGCAAATTATAACAGAATGTGTGATCTAGCAAAATATAAAATTGACTGCTGTAGAGTGTGTGCTACATTTTCTGCATTTTCCCAGTTTGGATGATCTAAAGCAATTAAAGCTATGATCGTATCGAAGAGAAATCAGTGTTAAACTTTGTGGTGTATCCCCATCTCGTTCATTCTAGAAACTGAATTGTAAGATTTGCTTTGATTCCATATCAAGAAATAACTAGAAAATAAGAGGTAATATTACACAATTCAAGTGAAAGAATACAGCACAAAGAAGTACAAAAATTAGGGGATTATTTCCTTCCCCTCATTTCTTTTGCAGTGCCGATGCACGACACAAAATACATTGATTGGAGATATAATTGTCTGCAGCTGATCTGGATAAATATTTTTACATAGTCACTACAATGTGTTTGGCTATTCAGAGCTATTGTATTCTAAAGCAACAAAAATGTCTCAAGGGAAATATTTCTCTTTTTTAATAGGTGATGCGCATGACATTGTCAACGTTAAATTGGCGGCGGCGGGAAATGGTGAGGTGGTTGGTGACATGTGCAACAGAAGTAGGTATGTGTTGCCACTGATCTCTGCAGAATCCTGATCTAATTTGTGTGGTGAACAATATAATCACTTCCCACTAATCATAAGAATTTCCATGGTATTTTCCTCCTGATTGTATTTATCTCATATAGATTTACAGAGAAAATTGTAGCAGCAGTACATTAAAAAAAAACATGCTGGTTTGATGTATTGGCCTCAGTCCAGTAATGTCATGTAAATTGGGAGTACAAAATGGTAGCATTTTATACAGTAATGTAACCCTAGGCTTTTTTAATTATGTGAAGGAAATTTATCTAGTGCCTTTTTTATTTAAGATAGCACAAATGGCTAGGAATGCAGTTCATAAGATTATAGTGGTACCTTAGTACTCAACTACTGTGAAACTCATCAAGTTTGATACGCAACACATTTTGATGTGAAAATTTTGTCTTGGTACTCAACGCACAAGCTAGAACTTCTGGCTTACTACATTATTCCTTATGGAAAAATGTGTTTGGTACTAATTGTTTTTGGTACTCATTGTACCTCCCAGAACCAAATCAGGATGAATACCAAGATACCATTGTATAAAATTTTATCCACAATGTGTTCATAAGGAGAACTTAATTGTTATAATTTGTTTGAAAACAAATTATACCTAATACCTGAAACATAATGTTTGGATTTGCTATAAGGACAAAGGTGTCAACACTGAGGAATTTATGATAGGTCTCTGATTTTCTAATGAAAAAGAAGTGTTCCCAAGAATAGGCAAATTCATAAAGTAAATTTAATTTGAGAAAGGATGTGGATTCTCCACACATTATGCTGAATTTTCTAACTAGTTGAAACCCCTGAACGTAGTATTAATGTATCTAAAATTTACAGTTGTTTTTCGTGTTATATTTAACATTTGTTAATGGGAATAATAGTTTAGACCCATCAGCTGCAAGTAATTTCTAAGAAACCCAAATCAGACCAGATTTCATTTGGACTGTAAATGAATTTTTAACGGTAACTGTAATTTTTCCCTAAAATGAATTGTTCTTATTGACTAATCTGTAGCTGAAAAATGGTAGCTTGTTAGGATTTCGGTTACTCCTTTCTAAGATTTACTTTTTCCTAATCTTCATACCAAAAGAAGTATATCTGGTGATTTAATAGTATCCTATTGGCAAGCAAATTGCATTTTTTGTGCTGTGGTACAGTTGTATGTGTATGTGTCACTTCCATAAGGAAACTGTGATGCAATGCAAAGATCACTTTTGAGACATATGCAAGCTTATAAATAAATGAGGAAGTGTTTGTTTATGTAAATGAAGGAAAGCATTGAATGGAGCAGGAGAAAGGTGTACATGTATATGCAAGCACATAGTACAACAGGACCCAGATGAGTAAAATGAGGACCTTTGGGTGTGGTTAGCTGAGCGCACAGATGTGTGCAAATTATTTCAAGCAATAATGAGACACTCAAGCTGCCTATAAGCTTCAGTTTATAGACCCCATCAGTCATTGTTCGACCTCACAAGAACAACAAAAGGGCACTAAAGAAACCAGCTCATTTCAAACAGGGAATCTGGCTGTGACTATAGGCGAAGGTATTTCAGTCAGGACACAAATTTCTGTTTTTCTGTTGAGGTTATACTCAGTGCTATGTAGACATGTTTTGTCTTATTTGGGGGATGGAATGGTGTAAACGGATGCCAGTTCCTTGGGGAATATGTCGGATACTAGGACTTGTTTGTACAAATGTGCAGTGTTAGATTGAGAGTTTATTGTAGTCTTGAGGTTTTTTTTTTAATCTGTAGCCATTCAGATCTACATGAAGTACTTTATTTTATTTATTTATTTATTTTGTCACAACAGTATATATAAGCATAAGCATGAAAGTAACTATAATATGTAAGCATATATATATAAGCATAAGTATGTAATAACTATATTGATTGGATATAATGAAAGAAAACAATAGGACAGGAACGGTAGGCACGTTTGTGCTCTTATGCACGCCCCTTACAGACCTCTTAGGAATGGGGTGAGGTCAATAGTAGACAGTTTTTGGTTAAAGCTTTTGGGATTTTGAGAAGAGACCACAGAGTCAGGTAGCGTGTTCCAAGCATTAACAACTCTGTTACAGAAGTCCTATTTTCTGCAATCAAGATTGAAGCGGTTAACATTACGTTTAAATCTATTGTTTGCTCTTGTATTGTTGTGATTGAAGCTGAAGTAGTCTTTAACAGGAAGGACATTGCAATAAATGATTCTATGAGTTAAACACAGGTCCTGTCAAAGGCAGCGGAGTTTTTTAAGTGGGGTATAGGCTAAAGTAGCAACCAGCAACAATCTCTGACAAATCAAGGGGACTGAGGCTGTAAATTGTTCTTTTTCTATTGAGGGCAATTGGGAACTGCCATATCTGTTAGAGAATGCAAACATTTTTAAACAACTTCAGATTTGAACAGAGGGAGAAAGCTAGTCACTGTTGAGATTGCTGGATTAATTAAATTATTTTAAAAATTACGTTAGTCGTCCTTCAAAATTAATGTTTTCTCAGGACAACACATGGAAATTGTCTGATAAAAATTTGGAAGAAAAACACTTCACAATCCATAGAAACAACCAAAGGCCACGTAATGGAGTAAAATAAATAATAGGCTGATATAAACTACCCAGTATACCAGTGGTGAAGCACTTAAGAGCAACAGATGGATACTGTCTAAACATTAGCATATAAATTGATTAAAATGCCTGGCAGAAGAACACGTATCTTGCTCGCCATCGAGAACTCTATAAAATCTGCAGCAGGCATGGTTATCAGGGAAAGTATTCCACAATAAGTGGTGTGAAGGAATGTAGACTTGGTCTCAGAAATGGGGAAGGATTAAGTGAGCTGTTAAGGGGAGAATTCCAGAAAAGAAGTCTTGAGAAAGAGAAAAGGGTAGGAAAGAAAGTCAGAATAATTCAATCTTGTTTTTCTTTGGTATACATGAGGTTAGATAGAAACTCTGTCAGGTTTTCAAGGTTCTGTTCCGTTATTCTATCCCACAAAATAGAGATTATTCTTGAAATTTCTTCCATGCCTGTTATTTGACCTTACCTAGCTTGAAGGGCTGACAAGACTGTCACTGAAAAAACTCATTACTGTGGTACCATTTTCTGAACCTCAACTTTGGGGGCGGGTGGGGGGGGAATCAGCCAGAGTAAGACCTCCATAGATGAACTTAAGGAATGTTTAAGAAGATATAGATGGAGATATTTCTTCAGATGTCTCAAAATTGCTTTTTGAAAAGACAGCTGGACTATCTTTCCTTGAGGAAAAAGAAGATGTTTCACTTCTCATCCAAGAAGCTTCATCAATTGTGACTGGATGGTGGGGGAATGGAAGGATAGATACTACTATAGATCCCCCTACCATCCAGTTACAACTTATGAAGCTTCTTGGATGAGAAGCAAACCATCTTCGTCTTCCTCCTCAGGGAAAATCAATCTAGTTGTCTTTTGAAAAAGTACGTTTGAGACAATGTGACCTGGATGACTGAGAAATCTCCGTAGATAGATTTCTTCAGATATTGTGGCTTTATATGTTAACGACAATTTCCTGAATTCAGTGAAGATCATAAAAGTCCACTGGCTATGTTGGTGGGAGCTGCCATTTAGCAGCATCTAGAGCAGGGGTTTCAAACTGGCGGCCTCCAGGCCGCATGCGTTATGCACAGGCCATGCTCACCCTAGCTCCGCAAAGGGGAAAAATGTCCCAAAATGTCACGTGATGGCAATCTGACACCGCAGGTTTGACATCCATGATCTAGAGGGTCACAAGTTCCCTTATTTTATTATTTTGTTTTATGGATTTGTGGGGGCTGCCAACCCAAATAAAGTAACTTGAGACAGCATACAACAAAAAACAAATAATAAGCTATCAAAATAGCCACCTAACATTTAAAGACCCAACCCCATCATGTAAAATGGTAATTGAACACAATAATTAAACAATCAAAGGGGAACTCCACTCAAGCAGACCCAAACATTTGGAGGAAAAGTAGGCCTTAACTTTTCTAAAAGCAAGCAGATTTGGTCTCTGTCATATATTGGAAGGAAGGAGATATGGGTGTGTTTAGAGATAAGGGAAGCTATGAAAAAGCAACTTCCTATGTCCCATAAGATGGCAAAGTTTAAAAGAAGGAACCTGGAGCATATTTTCTATATGGGAGCAAATGGACCCCGCAAATTCCTTGTGAAAAGGCAGTCCTGTAAATAACCCAGCCTATGCCATGAGAGTGATATCTCACTCCATACCAACAGATGATCTCAGAGGCTTCATTTAGATATTGAAAAGGGAGGAGGAGGAGGACTATGAAGCAGTGACTGGGATTTGACAGCTGCCCTTCCACCAATACCACTGGAAGTGTCCTTGGAGGAAGAGAAGTACTGCAAAACTGTGCCCCTAATACCCAGCACCCTCAGCCAGCATAGAAGATTGGTATGGTTAATGGTATCAAAAGCCATGAAGAGATCTAGGATTCTCAGTACTGTTCCCCGATCTGAATCCCAACTCGAAGGGTCTGCATAATTAACTTCCACATGTCAAAATCCATTCATAAATCCATTATGTGTATGTCACACTGAAAATACAGTTCACTTTCAAGCAATCAAATTTTTTAACCTACATAAACTATGCAAGAATACCTACAATTAATACCTGCTTTAGTATTAATAGAGTCAAGGCTTGCTTTTGAGAAATAGACATAATAACGGAATAGAGGGTACAAGGCGAGAGAATAAACTGCCAGAAGTTACCCACTTCAACTTTGAGACTGATTTATACATTCCATTGATCAGCATACAGGGATGTGCAAAACAGGTTGTTCAAATCGTTTTAGAAATGTTTCACTCTTGAAACAGTCCCTTCTGAAGCTGAAAATTCATTTCCAATTCATAGCTGTGTCAAGGAAACATTTGCAGAATGATCAAAACATTTATTTTGAATGTGATTTTTTTTATACTCACTTATTACTATAAGGGGGGAAGCAAAATGCTGTAATATTGTTTTTCAATAGGATGAAATGAAAATTGCAAGAAAATTATGAAAAGAAATGAATAACGATGAAAATAATTACACAAAAAAAAATAGATGAAAGAGTTTTGGAGCAAGGCTCTTTTGAGTTCTGATTTTTAAAGTGTATGTTCCTTTGATTTTTTAGGCAGAATTAGATTAGAATTGAGGTACCACTCTCCAGACAAATTGCAGGGTAAACCCTTCAGACAAATAGTTAGAGTAGTTTTGTGCAATGGGAATCTTCACAGAATTATTTCAGCTGCGTCCTATCCATTAAGGCAACAGAGAGCAGCTGAACTCTTGGCAGATGAATAGAAGATGGGAGAGATGGCAAGTTTACAAGATGCCATAGCATATTGGAGAGAACTGTAGAGTGCATAAAAGTCAGCATTATTGGCTTTGTGATACACAGGCAGTGGTGGGATTCAACCCGTGTAAACAACTGGTTCGCTGAGCATGGACGGGCCGTGCGTTTGAAAACAGCTCTAAAACTTACCTTCTACTGCAGCCCCTGTAAGTAAAACAGCTGAGGCATGGCGATCCTCTCTGCCGTGCCTATCAACTGGGCTTCAAACAAAGGAAATATAGGTCAATATAGCGCAGGGGTAAGCAGGTGGGCCCACCTGATCGTTGGAGCAAACCACTTCACTGTCAGCTGATTGTCAGAGTTACCGATTTGCCCAAACTGGTCCGAATAGGTTGAATCCCACCCCTGTACACAGGGTGTTGCCGTATCTGCTGCCACAGATGCGAGAAGCAGTTGCTGGACAAGCTACTTCCTGTTATTAGCAGGTAGTTCTGTTGGCCACTTGGTCCCACTTTTTCCCTCCCTGCTCTTTTCAAACTGGCTTTTTATAGAGAAAGGGGGAAAAAAAGAATGTTTATTTTGCTGATGCAGCATCTTTGTCTCTGTAGTACCAAAAGGTACCAAATCGCTCATAACGTTTTCCATTCAAGTTGCTCTGCTTTGCTTCAGACAGCCACCGATTTGATAGAAATACCTTATTTCTGCTTGCTCTTTGATTTTGAGCAGGCTTGGAGATGTTTAATGAAGCTATTTGGCTTTGCCACCATATTCCAAAAGGAGCTTTGTGGGGAAAAAGGGGGATATTTCTATTTTAGAGAAAGAAGATAAGATTCTCTGATGCTGAATTCAATTGTTGGTGCAGAGCGTGCTGTGTTTTCAAAGTGCAGGTACCTTTGGAAGCTTCTGTAAGTGGTTCTCCCAAATATTTGGCTTTTTCTTCAGTCTTTGGAGTCAGTCTTTGTGACAAATATTTTTTCTGTGTCTTACAGGTGTTTATGCACTGGATAGCATCATGCAAAGCTGGTTTACACTTTTCACTCCAACTGAAGCTACTAGTATTGTTGCTACCACAGTAATGTCCAACAGCACTATAGTCCGCTTGCATCTAGACTGCCATCAGCAGGAGAAACTGGCCAGCAGTGCTAGGACGCTTGCTCTACAGTGTGCCATGAAGGATCCTCAGAACTGCGCCCTCTCCGCACTGACCTTATGTGAAAAGGATCACATAGCTTTTGAGACTGCTTACCAAATTGTTCTTGATGCCGCTGCGACTGGCATGAGCTACACGCAGCTTTTCACTATAGCACGATACATGGAACACCGTGGTTACCCTGTGCGGGCCTATAAACTGGCCACGTTGGCCATGACACATCTCAACCTGAGTTACAATCAGGATACACACCCTGCCATTAATGATGTTTTATGGGCTTGTGCACTCAGCCACTCCCTTGGAAAAAACGAATTGGCGGCTATAATACCTCTGGTGGTCAAAAGTGTCAAATGTGCAACAGTACTGTCAGACATCTTGCGTAGATGTACTTTGACCACTCCTGGAATGGTGGGACTTCACGGAAGGAGGAACTCTGGTAAGCTCATGTCCTTGGACAAAGCCCCGTTAAGGCAACTCCTAGATGCCACAATTGGAGCATATATTAACACAACACACTCTCGGCTCACGCACATCAGTCCACGGCATTACAGCGAGTTTATAGAATTCCTGAGTAAGGCCCGTGAGACTTTTTTAATGGCTCACGATGGACACATTCAGTTCACCCAGTTCATTGACAACCTAAAACAAATCTACAAAGGCAAAAAGAAACTGATGATGTTGGTTCGCGAACGATTTGGTTGACAAAAAGAGAAAAAGCGTGAATGGATGGGGAAGGGGGTGGGAGGGCAATACATTTTTACTTGAGCCTGCCTTTGTATCCTTTTTAACTTAAAAAACAGAGCCACACCGGTATTATATGTGTATAGTTCTATACTAAGTTTGCAAAACTAAAATTGTCACATTGTGAAAGTATGTGTGTTCCCCCCCCCCTTTCCTTTTCTGTTTTGTATGAAAGATTTGAGAGGCTTAAAAGAAAAGTTTGGTTTACACTGAGTCTATGTTGTCAAGTGGCAAAAGTCCACCAAGCTCTCCCATTCTTTCTGTCTAATTCACAGCCTCAAAACAAAAGAGAGAGAGAGAGAGAGAGAGAGAGAGAGAGAGAGAAAATAAGAAAAAAACTATATTGCAATGGCTTTAAAAAAAACCAAACAAAAACACCTCCATCCTGTGATAAGTACCTCGAATGGCTCCAGCTTTACTCTTTTGTAATTCATCCTGACATTTCAGCTTATTTAAGTGAACCAACCACCCAAATAAACGAATAGTTTGAAAGGCTGACCCACGTGGCTTTGCAGTGCTTGTTCATCCAGAAGCATGGCACACACAATGCTTGCGCATGTGGAAACTTAGCGACTGTCAACATACATTCTCAGGGATTTATCTGAAAAAAATAAAATTAAATTAAAGAATGAGAGCATTTATTGTACTGTATATATATATATTATAGTATATGTCGGAATATTGAAAAAAATATAACGTTAACTAATTTATTTAAAAAAAATCTATAATGCGAAATACTTGAAGCTGCAGTAGCTTGGTTTTAAACAAAAACAAGGAAACATATTAAAAAGACTCAAGTGCGCCTAGCTTCAGGGGTTGGCTCAGGTGACGAACTGAATATGCTGGGCATCTATGCAGAGCCACCTTTTGGATTGCATTCTTGGATGGAAATTAGGGGAAAATTATACGTATATATATATATATTTATACAGATGCGTGTATGCATATGTATATGTATACACACTTGTGCACTTGTAACAGGCACTCTAGTAAAGAGGGGACAACACAGCCAGAGCAGCAAGCCTTAGCATTAAGAATACAGTATGCCAGATTTGGGGTTTGTGCCTCCTAGCCTAGAAAACTTAAATATCCCTTTTTTCATATCATAGGATGGCTATGGATAATAATGGACCACATTGTTACTACTTGTAAACTTAGCAGTATGCATGCAAATTATATTGGATTCCAGTCCCTGAAACGCCCGGCTATTTTGTTGAAGCGATTTATTTAACCACTTCTCATAAAGTATATTACAGAAGCAACAGTATAGTGAAAATGGCTTTAACATCTAGCCAATTGTTGCAAGGGCCTGGTTATCCCATGTGATTTGTGTGCATTGCCCTTCCGTCATTGGTGGTAGCCATGTAGTACATCCTTGTCTGTAGCTACCTGCAGTGTTTTCCAAATGATTGACATAATACATTACGCCTTTGCAGGAGCTATTAATAAGCTAATCTTATTCTGCATAGGTATTTGACTTTGTGCAGGACAGAAAGTTGGTATGACTGTTCTACTTTTCAGTTAGTTTTTTTTAAAACAAACAACCAACCAACAAAAGTATTTTTATTTCCTCTAGAATTACTTCAGAAGAAAAGCAGCCTTCTATCTTGCCTTGTCTTAATGCTTTAAAATAACCAAACTGGAGATCTAACTACCAAACTGTTCATTATATTCTTATTACCAATTTTGGTTACAGTATAGTGTCTTTTACTTTAGCTGATGGTTCTGTACCTTTGTGCATTTAATGCATTTTTTAAACGTTTTGGTGCAAAAGTTGTCCCGTGTCTCTTGTTCTTTTCATTAGAGAACATGCTAGAGGTATGTTTGTAGATTTTTTTTTTATTTAGAGGGGAAAATGTTCCATGCTCTCCATTTTATTTATTATACTAGGAAAAAAGGTTGTACTTCCTCACCCATGTAAACATCCTCATGAAGTTGAAAGTAATTAAGATTTGATACACTGATATCAATTTATTTATGTAACTAAATCACTGTTTTATAAACTTGTTAATGATCAACAATTCTTTTGTTTTGATTAAAATTAGTTTTTTGAAAGTTGATTTTAGACTCCTTTATGTGTCTGTTGCTTGTGCATGTATACTGAAAATATTTCTCTGAATAGACACTTTCTTTTTCCTAACTTTGTTAGAAGCTAGAATCACAAATTAGTAATGTGCATTTTGACCTAGTATGTTGTATGAACTTATTGTGGCTTATTTTGATTATGTCTTGGAAAGCCAGAAAAAAAATGATTTGTGTAAATCATGATTCCATAAACTGTTGAAAAGCATATCATGTAAGCACAGCCTTATCACCAATGAAATATTTCATACTTATTAGGAAAGCAATTTTGACTCCCCCTCAAGTACTTGCGTTGAGTTGAAATGCTAAGCCATCATTAAACCAAAATGCAAAACAGAGTTAACTGAGACAAGAAATTGCCAAAGAACCCAGGTTTAACTTTGCACCATTTGTGGCAACCAAGTAAATAGCGATAATCTGTCAATTCAGTACATATATGATGTGCACACACAGAATCATACTTGTAACTGCTAGCATAGGGCTTATAGGATAGAAACCAAGTTTCACCTGAATCATGGTTTTTGCAGTTTGCTCATGCATTACAAAAAGAGGAACTTCACAAATGCATTAGGAAATTGTTTTGGGAAGTAATATAATCGTTTATCGATAAAATCTGTAGTGAACAAACACAAGTTCCATAATTATAATTGTTTGCAGACAGTACTTTACACGTACACATTTTTATTCAAATACAAATTCATTTGGTATTATATAACTTGGACAGACATAGAGAGGTAAATATAAAAACAAGTGCAGTAGAAAAATCTTAGCAGTGTGATCTAATGGTTAATGCACCAGGCTACAAGCTGGGAGAATGTGAGTTCTAGTCCTGTCTTAGGCAAAAAGTCAACTAGGTGATTTAGATACAAATACAGATTAACAGAGTTGGAAGGGACCTTGTAGGTGATCTAATCCAACCCCCCTTCCCAAGCAAGAGACCTTACACTATTTCTGACAGATGGCACTCCAGTCTCTTCTTGAAAGCTTCCAGTGATGAAGCTCTCACAACTTCTGAAGGCAAGCTGTTCCATTGGTTGATTTGTCCACAGTCACCAGGAGTCAACCCTGATTCAAAGACACAAGAAAAGAAAAATATTAACAATGCAATGTTCAGCATCTTAATTCAAGAGTAAGCATATCAGTGGAACTTCAAAATTTTTGAACATTTTGATGAAATTAAGCCTTAGAACACAGCTTTGTCATGTGAAACATTGAGAATCAAAATCTCAGATTTTCATCAACTGCTGTATCATTTAAAAAACAGTTAAAATGACATATGGGCCTTTTTCTACATACTATACAGTATGTTAGTGATCAAGACAAGAAAAATGAGTTCTTTTTCATGGAGTGGGGCAAGTGGCATCTATTATTCCAATTTAATTTTGTGAAATTTTGAGCACCCACAAATCTCGCCCAGATTTCGCCCACTTTAGTTGATGAGTTAAATATGCTTATAGTTAAAATGACAAGAAAGATGCAGCAATGTACTAAAAACTTCAGTTCACCTGCATACGTCTGTACGGTATATGGAAACAAAACTTTTTTTTTATTACAAAAAGAATAAAATTCACATTTTCTGCCAATTAACAACCAATAGTCTTGTAAATCTTTGGAAGAGTTTACATTGCTAAATGTTTTGTTTTCACAGTGCTTCATCAGAAAATAGTTTAGTTTTGTTCGTTTTTTAAAGGGTGAGTAGGCTTTTGATTCTCAAGAATTATTTATTAGCCCAAAATATTATGCAACATAATGAAGAAAAAAATAAATTTGGACACTTATAACCATGCTATTTATAAGGGCTGAAATGGAGACAGTAGATTGAACACAAAGTTGGTTTAGTGTCCTTGTAAGATAATACCTGATTGCAAAGGATAAAGGCGATATTAGTGCCCTCCAACTTTGAAAGCATAAATAAAATGAATAAATCTGAGTAATGTGAAATATGATACAGTCTTCTGGGTTAATTTGATTGTTCCTAATAAAAATGTCACCAACTGTGATTTGGACAAATCTAAAATAATATGTTGATATCCAGTTTTGTTTAGTGGTTAAAGATGTTAGGTTAAGAGCTGTGAGACTATGAGTTCTCTCTCATCTTAGGCAGGAAGCCAGCTGAGTGACCTTGGGCCAGTTTCTATCTCTCAGCCTTAGGAAGGAGGTAATCACAAACCACTTCTGAAAAACCTTGCCAAGAAAATTGTAGGGACTTGTCTAAGAAGTCTCCAGGAGTCAAGACTGATTTCAAAGATGCACTTATTTGCAGACACACAAAATATGTGAAATAAATATTATAATGGTAGCAGGAAATTTAGATAAATGGATGTGGAAAAAACAGATTAGGGGACAAATTGTAGCTTGGCAATCTTTGTGTTTCATGATGAAGTTTATCTCCCATACTTTATGAAATGTACTTTTTACACTCTTTAGTAACAAGGGACTAAATATTCATAATATATCTGACTTCATTGCTTACCATGAATTCTATACTGCAATTTCACTATTGGCTTTATCTTGTTTTGTAGGTTGCTAGTCCAAAATGTAGCCGTTTTGTCATCTGATTTGAAGTTCTTTCTGTTGGGCAAAGTTTCAGATTTTTTGCCTTTTGTCTGCATTTTATTCACTTTATATTACCGCCCCCTCTCTTCTTGGAAGACAATTTTTATAACCTCACCCGCCTAGAATGGAACTCTTCAATTTCCTTCTCATTCTCTTCTACAGCATTGTAAACAATGGAACCTGAAATGTGATGTTTTCTCCAAACCTAGACCAAAACCTTGTACAGCTTTGCTTATATGTACTCTACTTCTAGTCGCACATTTTTTTCTGATTCTCAGTTGTAGGTTGTTGTTTATTGCAAAAAAATTTGATTGTGTTCCTACTATTCCTACTATTTTAGTGGGCCACACAAACATGCCCACTGATGTGGATTTCACTCCATTTTACAAGAATCATAGAAAAACAAAGTATAAAAAGTATAAAAATGTTTGTGAAAACTATGTTTATCTGAAAATTAATATAAAATAACAACTGAGAATCAATATTAATATATTGAATCCCATTAAACCAATGGAAACCATCAGAAATAGAAAAAACTTGTCCTTTTTTGGATCTCTTCTCCTATCTCATGGGAGGATCTAAGAGAAAAGACAAATATCTAATAGAAGTAGAATGGGCATCTGTAATTTCTGGAAATATTGTTTTCCATACTTACAGTGTGTTTACACAATCACACTGATGATGTTACCTAGTTCAAGTAATGAAACATCTGCAAGAAATCAACCAAGCTCAGAGACCACCAAGGACTCCTCCTTTCAACCATGAGCTACAAATATTCTTTATGAGCATGCAAACACTAAATCCAACCATTTCATTTGTCTCTGTAAATATGCTCTGTAAAATGCCATCATTAAATAAATAAATCAAGTAACCATTGCTATAAATGGACTTCTTTATTTAGACTTTGAAAAAAAATTAAATTCCTGATGATAAAATAATCTAACAGTTCTTCATCTTTATTTTGTTCTTAAGTTTTGGAACAAGAAAGGGCCAATAATCTTTATCAGCTCTGTACAACTGCATAGTGTTATGCAGCCATTCTAGGAGAAGAAACAAATCAGACATAGTCCATAGCACCTCCTCCAGCAACCACTGTTATTAAAATGCATAAGCTTTCATGAAGTAAGCTGCAGCTCACAAAAGCTTATAATAAAAATTGTTAGTTGAAAAATCTGCTACCAAATGGCTTCCAATTTAGAGCTGTGCAGTGGTTTTGCAATAGCTCTTAGGGCTCTGCCCTTGGATTTTCTTTCCCAGTTAGCAATCCAGATGTGCATGCATTTACACAACAACAGGCCTAAGTGGCTTCTAAAGCAACTGTACAAAGAAGTGAAACCAAGCTTTGAACAAACTCCCACGATTGCAAAGGATCTTTTCCACATTGATGGAAAGTGGGACAAATGGATTATATTACAGAGAAGAGGTCAAGATAATGAAGAATCCTGAAGCAGTTCCTTTTATGAGCTAATAGGCCCACTGGAATATATTATGGATTCTCTCTTCAATTTTCTATAGGTTTATAAAGCACCAATTTATTAAAAGGCTGCCAGATATTCCCTTCACTCCCATTGCAAAGGATGCCTCTACACCTATTTTGTCTTCCTTTCTGGAACAATAGACACATATCCAACTAAAACATTAACCTGCAGTAGTTCTTCATTTTTATTTCTTAAGAAAACGTAGGTGCACAGAGACTTTGTAAAAAATAATAATACTAGCCACTGTTTTGCTTGGTCTGTTATCTCATGCAGTAATTAACATTATCTGTCACATGTCAGAAGAGGAAACAAGCTAGCAAATGGCAAGCAAAATTACTTACCCAGGTTCATGGATGCTCCAAACTGCCACATTGGATGTTCCTTAAAATCCAGATCCAGAGAATAGAATTGTGGATCAAAATGGTTTAGAATCACGACCATCCCTGGTTTAGCAAAGGGAAAAAGTTGCAATACGTCATGTGATGACAATGCGACGTCGCAAGTTTGACACTTGTGGTTTAGATGCATGAATAGATTTTGCACAAAAATGGCAGTATTATGTCTAGAAATAGTATTGGAGATGGAGCATATACCATTCTGGAGTAGCATTTAGTTGTTTTGTTTCCAATTTGTTATTAGATTTATATTGAACCTTTTCTGTAAAAGTTCAAGGGTATATACAAAAGCATATTCTCCTCAAGGCAGTAGTGAAGTCCATAGTGAAGGCTACGACAAGTTGTGGAGAACCGGTAGTGGAAATTTTTAGTAGTTTGGAGACTTGGCAAATAACACCACTGGCTGGCCCCAGAGTGGGATGGGAATGGAGATTTTGCAATATCCTTCTCCCAGGAGTGGGGAGGGAATGGAGATTTTGCAGTATCCTTCCCCTGCCATGTCCCCCAAACTATGCCCACCAAGCCACGCCCACAGAACTGGTAGTAAAAAAAAAATAGATTTCACCACTGCCTCAAGGTGATACACAAAAAAACACCTGATCATACAATCACAAACATGTTATCATCCCACCTTCTCCAGCTGCAACCCCACAATATACACCTGAGTTTGGGTGCTTAACTGTAGGACCACAGTAACAACCCAGTACAAAACATTAACAAAACAAATTTATAGGGTATCAAATATCAAAACTCCAAAGAAACCAGATGTTGTGCATTTCATTCCAGAGCAAAGGCAAGGACTGGGTGCAGACTCACAGTCTAAATCAGGGGTCTCCAACCTTGGCAACTTTAAGACTTGTGGACTTCAACTCCCAGACTTCCTCAGCAAAGCTGGCTGAGGAACTCTGGGAGTTGAAGTCCACAAGTCTTAAAGTTGCCAAGGTTGAAGACCCCTGGTCTAAATCAGTGTTTTTCAAAAGTGGCAACTTTTAAGAAGTCTGGACTTCACTCTCAGAATTCCTCCGCCAGCATTCTAAGAATTGAAGTCCACACGTCTTAAAATGGCTACGCTAAATAGACTCAGAATTAAGAAGGGACATTAGCAAAAATGGTTAAATTGACTGCTCTGATTAAAGGAAAAAAAACACAAACATCTTTACTTCCAGTTGACGCCACTTCTGGACTTTGTGCTTGAGGTGAAAAAAGATGAAATGTTGACCTTGGGTTTTACAGACTAGATTGATTTGTTGTTACAGAAATGGCTAGTTTCTATTAGTATGAAAAAGTAAAAAGTTGAAGGTAGATCTTAATGCCTTATTTTACTGCACTAAAGGAGTCGGAAGTCAGTGCTTTTTTTCTCCCTCTTCCTTTCCCCCGCTATTCATTTCATCTCCTTAGCCAGACCTGGTAGAACTCCTTTTACTATTTGAAATGGGGAAAATATTAAAAATCCAAATTGCCTGCAAGAGCTGCTATTATTACTCTGGTTGCATACTCTGTTTCTTTAATCATGGTGTTACCCTATGCAAACTGGTTTTGCAAGCATTTAAAACAATGCAGGGTTTTGAAAGCCCACGCCAAACTTGTTTAAGCAGCAGCCAAATGGGAAGCAGTGATCCCTCCTTCAAATGTCTGTTGTTTTTGTTTTGAAGGAGAAAATGGTTCTTGCTACTAGCTCACTGGCTGCTTTCAGTGATGCCCTCAGGTCTGGCGTTTAGGAAAGAGCCCACAAAAAATGAGGGGAGGGGAGGAAAAATAAGTAATAATAGGTGTTTTTTTTTAAATTATATGAGTGGGCTAGAAATCAGTGATGCCACTGTGCTACCACAACATCTTTTTAAAATGATGTCCAGTATTTTATAGACATGGAATACCCGGGTATGCATTAAAAATATAAATTAACATAATGACAGAGTTGAAAGGGACCCTGGAGGTCTTCTAGTCCAGTCCTCTGCTCAAGCAGGAAGAACTTATGCCATTTCAGACAAATGGTTGTCCAATTTCTTCTTTAAAATCCCCAATGTCAGAGAACCCACAACTTCTGTCATCTTTTTCTACAGCATATACCATGTTTTCCCCAAAATAAGACACTGTCTTATATTTTTTGAACCCTGAAATAAGTGCTTGGCCTTATTTTCAGGGAGGTCTTATTATTTTGGGGTATGTGGAGCAAGACAAATTTGACAAATAAATAAATAAATAAAATAAAGATGGGGCTCCTCTTGCCATTTTACCTGATTTCCAGCTCTGAGTTTAAATATTATCGGGGAGGGCTTATTTTCAGGGGGAGGCTTATTTGAGCATATGTGCTCAAAAGCCCGATTGGGCTTATTTTCAGGGGATGTCTTATTTTCGGGAAAACAGGGTACTTCTTTCTTATGAAATAAAAGATCCTTTAGTTTGATCATTAAAACCAGAAGGTGGTATTAATGATCTAAAGGAATTTAAATGAAAACTGTAAAAGTAAAACCTGGTTTTAATCAATCTGCTTTATTAACATGAAATGGGAATGGATGAGGAAAACTAGCAATGAGTAGTACCACATGGCTGTTCCAACAGATTCCCATAAACTCATAAAGGAGGTGTGAGTTACAAATGTCACTTGTATCACTGCCCAACACTGCCTAAATTCATCCTGCGAGTATTTTTTTTTTCATTTTCCCAATTGCACAATTTAACCTGCTATTGGGAATTCATAACACGAAGGAAAACCCGAAAAGAAAATATTGAAGGGGTAACTGTTCTACTCATGCATTTGGGATTTATGAACTGTCCACCTAGATCACCTTTTCTCCAATTTGATGCCTTCATTCTGGAGGCTACCAGGTTTAAGGCAGCCACTGTAGATTAGAAGAGCAATAAGTTATAAATGGATTGTTTTTAAAAAGAAATTCAGTCTGCCAGCAGCTGGATGGTATGGCCTGGAAAAAAGAAGATTACTCTGCTCCTGCAGTTATGAAACTTTGGCATGCAATTTTTACAGTTTAGTTCTCAAAGTTTTGGGGATGAGGGGGACTAAGAATAACAGCTCAACAATGTGAACCATAGCTAGACTTTTAGTGTTGGCATGGGTTATCTTACTAATTCAGACAGTTATTTACACTCCATTATCCAGATTTGTCAAATGAAGCACTGAAATTTGTAGTTTTGCTATTCAGGGAAAGGAAGGTCTGTGAACAATAGCTTCTGGCACAGGCAAACTTATACTGTAGGTTAGTCTGTCTCTCTCGACTTTGTCTCTCCTTCTTGGATTCTGTTGACAAGTATCCAAATTGCACAAAGTCAAAGAACTCTACAGAGAAGAGGCCATTTTGTTTCATATATGAAGGGTGAAGTTCTACAACACATTAATTTACTTGTTTACTAAGTTTATATGCCAGTGTTCAACTCTGAGTGGTTTACAGACCTCCACACTAGCTGTAAAATTAAAACTAAACAAAACAGCAGAAACTGAACAATATAATAAAAACAACAATGTAATAAATAGCATAGCATGTGCCAAGAACAATCATAATACCATTCTCATTGGGAGAGGCTATCATGAATCCCTTTACCACCACTCCCAAAAGGCATCCTGGAATTGCCAGGTCCATCTGATATTGGGGGAACATTGTTGTTCTAGAAAAGGGGGGCAGCGATAGAAAAAAAATCCAGCCTCAGGCCTCCTGGATTGCTCCATGTGAGTCTATACCAGGATGTCTGAGCCCCAAAGTTTCAGTTAATATGTACAGTTATGCAAACACAAATACATGCTACGTTCTTATGCTATACTCTTAGGATGTACATTCCTCTTTCCCCAGATAATTTCAGACAGAAGACACAAAGAAGACAATGTCTGTCAGGAACATCATCTTCAGCCAGGTTCCCCTGGAACAAAAGAATGAATCCAGTGGTGGGATTCAGCCAGTTCACACCACTTCGGGAGAACCGGTTGTTAACTTTCTGAGCCGTTTGGCAAACTGGTTGTTGGAAGAAATCATTAGGGCAGAGAACCGGTTGTTAAATTACTTGAATTCCACCACTGAATGAATTCTATCTAAAATTTAATGTGATAAAATCCCAAACTATGCAAGATTAAAGTGATTTCAGCGATGGCAAAGCAGGACACCATCGATGGGGAGGCTGCGCATGCGCGCTGAGTCTTGCCACCTGCCCGAAGGAGGAGGAGCGGCTGCTGCTTCTCCGCTCTTCCAGGCAGGCTCGGCTCTCCTCAGCTCTCCTCTCAGCTCTTCTCTTCCTCTCGGGTGAAGTCAAGCGGCGTCTCTCCTCCCTCTCGTGCCCCCTTCTCTGCCACCCCCCCTTCTCCGCCTCCTCCTCTTGCGTTGCCGCTTCCCATTTTCAGAATGGGAGTAAAACAAAAAAAAATCGGGACTTTTTGGAATTGCCGCGGGATGTGGGACAAATTATTAAAAAGCAGGACTGTCCCGACGTCTGGTCACTATATGCAAGATCAAAAAGACATTCTGCAAGGAAAGCAAAAAAAACCAAACCAAACCCATGTGCAATGGCAAAATAACTAGAAAAAGTCATCTTAAAACAGCAGATGTCAGCAAAGGGGCTAGAAGAAGTATGTGTCTAAGGATATTAGATGCATGACATCAGGCCAGTGGTCTGCACATCTACGGCACTCCATCAGGCTGAATCATGGATCAAGTGCAGCAAAGGAGAAGTAAAACTGTTGCAAGCAGTGAAATTTGAGTCAGGAATATGCATGAATGAAATAGGATGGGGAAAACCTGATACACAAATAGGGCAAAAATCAGGGAAGTGAAACCTAGTCATCTAAAGCTGAATGACCGGGCATGAATCAAAGATTAACAGACCTCCTGCAGATCCCCAAATATATAACTTCTGAAGATACAAGAGCCCATAAATTGCTTAAAGTCATACTAGAAGAGGCTACTCGTACAAAAGAGTTCAGCTGAACTTAATAGTGCATATATGCATGTATGTGTAATTTCTAAAATGTATGAGAACATTACTTTCTTTCCTTTTATTACAGTATTTGACTTCCTCCAGACTCCTACACATTCCTATAAGAGATTCTAATTGTCTTTATTTCTGATACTTGTACAGAAGCTTTTGTGAAATAGCATACGAGAAATTGTTCATGATTTGAATCGCTGATAAATAGCAATAGCACTTATTGGACTTATATACCGCTTCATAGTGCTTTACAGCCCTCTCTAAGTGATTTACAGAGTCAGCATATTGCCCCCAACATCTGGGTCCTCATTTTACTAACCAATGAAACTGCATTTCAACAGGAGGGAAAATGTTTCCTCAAATTTATATTTTCCTGGATTTAGGGAGTTGACCAGGAAACCTCAAAGTCAATGTTAATGTGACTTTTATTTTTTTTTTAATATAGCAATTTTTTAATATGTGGTTTTACCCATTTGTTTTGCACCATCCAGAATCACTCTCGATAAGATGGGCGGCTATATAAATTTGCTTAATCAAATAAAGTTGTGACCTGGACTAAAAAAATCAACATACTTCTGAAGAAGACTGTGGCAAACCAGTTTTAATTTGATAAGGAAGCTGCACAAACTATCTATAAAGTTAGAGAAAGGAGGACATTTGGAGTAGAGCAACCAGGGTATATAATTAAATACATTTTTACCCTGCTGGAATCGAAAGAACTCACACTTCTTATATTTATAGAACATAAATGAAGCAGGGTAAAACACTCACTGTCCCATTTAAGCAGAGGGAAACAAACTTGTAACAATAGTTAAAAAAACTCCCAACCATTAGCTAAAAAGAAAAACCAACAATAAACCATTTAAAAAATGAAAGGAGGCATATAAGCTCAAGGAAAAACTCTCCGAAACAATTCTGTGTTCAACGATTTGCAGAAAATCAGCACAGATGAAGCTTGCCTGATCTCCAACCCAAGATTTGTCCACAGCATTGGTGCTCTGAGAAGCAGCCCTTTAAAATGTGGAATTTGCAGCAGTTTCTCTTTGGCTGTTTTGAAAGGTCAGGCCAGTAGTGATTAGAGTAGGCTATGTGTGTATGTTGTGACGGGGGGGGGTTAAGGACCAAAAACATCATTTACCCAAGACCTGCTCTTCTATTGCATTATGATCAGTGCTGGGTTTTAAATTTTTTACTACCAGTTCTGTGGGTGTGGCTTGGTAGGTGTGACATGGCTTGGTGGCATGGCAGGGAAAGGATACTGTAAAATCTCCATTCCCAGCCCACTCCAGGGGAAGGATACTGTAAAATCTCCATTCCCACCCCACTCCAGGGGAAGGTTATTGGAAAATCCCCAATTTTTCCTCCCAATCAGCTGGGACTTGGGAGGCAGAGAATAGATGGGGGCAGGGCCAGTCAGAATTTTTTACTACCAGTTCTCCAAACTACTCAAAATTTCTGCTACCGGTTCTCCAGAACTGGTCAGAACCTGCTGAAACCCACCTCTGATTATGATGAGTTAGATGTGGGAGCAGCTCCCACCAAACATGACCCATCCTTAGGGATAATGGGAGTTCTAATTCAACAGTGGAAACACACCAATTCCTCAGCCATCCAACCCCAATCCTCTTGCATTATAATGTATAATATCTAAAGATTGTAATGTATTTGATATATTCCCTGCCTTGAGTGGTTTATAAAAAAATAACAAGTATGGGTTACAAATAAAATAAAATATGTGTACCACCTACTTAGCTATCTGTACCTGGGAGTTTGATTATGCCGACAGTGAGGGAGGACTTGGATTTTTTAATTGAGTTGGTACATTTGCTCTGCTGTCCTACAGCTAACTCCCTTTGTGAAAACACTGCAATTGGCTATGACACCTCACGGATTGCTTAACATCCGTTATCCGTTGTGAGCAACCATTGCAAAAGAGAAGTTGAGTGAAGTGACACATCAAGGATTGCAAACTTGAATGGTTTCAGAGTGAATGCTTGGCAGTTATAATCAGTAACATAATTCAGTAGAAATTTTATGACTTGCAATAGTAATCAGAGTTTGCAGTATTTTTGCTGTCATTTCTAGCCTAGATATAACACAGACATACTCATACACACAAACAAACATATATGCATTTTCAATGAACTGAAACTATTTTTTAAAAAAACAAATGAACTCAATTGTATAGAATGTCAATGCCAGCTATTGTTTGCTGCCCCCCTCGTGAATTATGAAAAATAAGAATCAAGTTTTCAAATGCAGTTGTTTTTTATGCAGATAATGCTTATTTAGAGACTACTTCGGAGAGTGACTGTTTGTAGTTATGCAGAGATAAAAGAGTAACTTTGAACCAATCCCATCATTTATGACTTTTACAATCACTCTTCTTTGTCTCTCTTTCTTTCTCTCTCTTTGAGTGGAGAGATTGCCTAAACAAGCAATCGCTTCCTTGAGCTACTTCTGTCTGCAGGCCAGAGCAGGACTTCCCCAAAAGATGCTTAACTGCAATTGAACAAACTCAGCTCTGTGACTTTAATTAGTTGATTAGAGTGCTCGGCCTTCTGGCAGCTGCTGCCTAAAATTGATAAGACCCTAATCAGTTTTACATTGAAAGCTTTCTTTTGCCTCCTAGGTTTGAGATTTCCAGTTGTGAACATGCTAGGCAAACAACCAGCACTAGTGCATTTCTTTCTATGTGTATTTCCCATTGTGTGCCTGGCTTATTCTCTGTTAATCTTCTAACCAGTGAATCGGAGGTGGCATTCAGCCAGTTTGGACCATTAGTGGCGACTGTAGGCCCCCGCCTATCCGCCCAGACGTAATGCTGTCTTATTTAGCCACATTTTGGAGACCGGGCGCATGCGCTAGCAAAGCACATGTGCAGAAGGCCGGGCGCATGCACGGAAGGCACGCGTGTGTGCAGCAAGTCTGTGGAACACCGGGCGCATGTGTGGAAGGCAGGTGTGTGCAAGCAAAGCAGTGGCAAGAGCAAACCGGTGGCAAGAATATGAGAAACCCACCGCTGCAGTGAATGTAAATACAAACAAAAATGCTCTTCTTGTTTATTATCCCAGCACTGGTAGTATGAATTCTAAAGGCCAAAGAAGTGTGTGTGGGGGGGGGAAGTGGTATAATTTACCCTTTCATTTGTTTCCTCATATGTCAAGTTCTGAAAATCTTCCAGAAGCCCTTTCTGGACCGTCTCGCACAAGAAATCTTCTAGAATTTGACATATTGGACTTACCCAGCTGTTTGGGGTTATATCCTTCATATGCTATAAAACAAAGGAAAGCTGAAGTAAATTCCCATGCACAATCATGGTCATGTGAATTTTCACTTAATAACAGCTTTGCTTAAAGACTGAGTTGTGTAGCTTAATGAGAACTACTTGTACACTACACAGGTGGAGAAACCTAATGATCTCATACCTAATTTTTCATTGTTTGGAAATAAAGAGTTAGCATAACTTGAATCCAAGATATCCAACATTTCACATCAAGATGTTTTTACTTTTTCCATCCTTTCAAATTCCACAAACATTATGATAAGTTATGGATATATTAAGGAATTTAGAATATTTCTATACCACCTGTTCTCTACCTAGATGATATACAAAATTAAAATCCATTGCATTCTATGCACAGTAAAATATCAACTAAAATCCCAAGTGTCCAGTCAAATAATGGCGATGAAAAGCATGCATCAGAACACCATGGCATAGACACTTTTAAAAAAATATTTTCATCTTGGCATCAGACAGAAGGACAAAAGTCACAGTGTCATCAGCTTATCACACATTTGCTCCCGTTTCAGCTCCCTTCCCCTTATAAAAAATACGAATAAATAAATGGCTTGGACTAAAACCATAAGCAGGTTAAAAATAAACCAGTAGCTAACTTTAAATTGTTATAAACAAAGCAAAACCCATACAGCAACAAAGAAATAATTATTGCATCACTTTATCACTGGAGCTCAAATTAAAAATTTTCACGATAAGGTTTAATATTTCTTAAATAATACTTTTTATAGTACCATCTTAGAGTAGATTACTATACCCTATCATGTGCTTTACTGCGTACAGAGCATGTGCTCTAAAATGCAATTTGACCCAAAGCCAAATGAGTTTACTCTCTATTTATATCTAGGGTCTGAGAAGGTGTAATGGGCTGTGAGAATAACTTTGGGAGACAGGAGGAAGAACCTCAGCCAAGACAGCCATCTGATAAGAGACATCTGAACCCAAAGGAGGGATGAAGTAGAGAAAGTATTTTAGAAGGGAGCCTTCCCAATTCTCTGAAAAATAAAGGTTTTGATAGGGAGTGCATTCAGACTTGCAAGATTCTATTACTACAACTTAACATTCATGGTTTTGGTTTCCTGTCTGAAGAGCTGACAAGAAAGGCTGACGGAGGGGCAAGAACATTATGTTCTTACACCTCTGGCTTTTTGTGGATGGAACATGAGTAAAAACATCAACAGAGGTTACAGCTACAGCAAAGCTTTGCTGCACTCCAGACCTTTGTGCAATTGAAATTCTGTGATTCAAATAAGTATCAGATTAAGTTTAGAGAGGAAGGCAATGACAAATTTAGCCAGGTTCATAAAGATATAAATAAATAAGAGCAATGGGGGGGGGTGTTTTTGTGTGTGTATGTGGAAAAACTACCATTGTGGGGAAAAAATACAGTTCTGGAAGCTGGATATGTCTACTTTCAGAAAGGAGCAGAGAAAGAAAGAAATACCATCAAATTATGAATTTTGGAAGATCCATGGATTACAAGATGATCCAATCAACCCTGGAAAACATAATAACTCATTTAAACCCTGGTGCTAGACTAGCAGATGATGGCTAGAAACCCCATTTCCACCTCTGCTGCAACTAACCTTGGTAGAGTTGAGATTAATTAATTGATAAAGGATTGATAGGATCAAGATGACCAGTGGAAAGGCTGCAATTTATCCTAACAGGATCTATGGATTATCATTTGAGATAAATTGAAATGTCAAGCATTTGTCCATTTGGGGATGGATCCAGCATGATATCTCCTAATTAAAACAAACCAAAATGCCCATACTCTTCTTCTTCTATTTGAGAAACAAAGAAAAATATTGATTGTTCTCTTATCATGTCTATTTGCATCATGATTCTAAAAGATAGTGACGGTTTTGCAAATAAAGTCATTCACATTTGACAGGATTTGAAAAAATGAATGGCACAATTTTTGCAAGGTTAAAGGATTGCCTTTAGCATGACATCTGCAACCTGTAAGATTGATCTATACCCCACCAATCTCATTGAGATAACTGTGAGGGGCATATATTATGCCTAATTTGGGAAATGATCAATGGTTTATTAAAGGAGAAATGGTGTCATGGGGCCTTGAAGGATAGTGATGTGACTTCTTCTGAAGAAGCTATTCAAGACAAATATTGGCTGATCTCCAATTTCTCCTTCCAAGGAAAGGTTGTAGATAAGATTCTTCTCTCTCTCTCTCTCTCTCTCTCTCTCCCTCTCTCTCTCCCTCTCTCTCTCCCTCCCTCCCTCTATTATCTATCTATGTATCTATCCATCCATCCATCCATCCATCCATCCATCCACCCACCCTACCTACCTATCATCCATCCATCCATCTATCTATCTATCTATCTATCTATCTATCTATCTATCTATCTATCTATCTATCTATCTATCTATCATCTATCTATCACCTACCTATCTATCTGCCAATTGAGTGACAGCAGATAGTTTATAGCTAAAAGCTTAAAACTTTATAAAAACATCAGTAAAATGAGAACCACATAAAAGCAAGAATAGAATAAGTTAAAAATTAAAATATGGGGAGACAAACCACCCACAGGGTTGCATAACACTTCATATGCTCCATGCAAGTTAGCAGAGCCAGGTCTTCATGTTTTCTGAAAGACCAGGAGAGTAGGAAAGATAGTAGGTAACCTGCTACAAAGTTGAAATGGATTTCCTAAATGCTTGCAGTCCAGATTTAGAACTAAGTACAAACAGAAATGGCCTCTGGACTCGCTCAATTGTATTAATGTCCGACATACAGTTCGGATTCCAGGCAGATGAGCTGTATTCGAGAATTGGTCTAGCAAAGGTTTTGTATGCCCTAGTTTGCAGTACAATGTTACTGAAGAAGAATCTTTGCAAGATTAGGTTTACAACTCTTAATGCCTTTTGGGCAATGCTGTTACAGTGAGCTCTGGCGCTTAGCTCATTTGAGATGAATACTCCAAAGTCCTTGACAGAGTGAGGGTCATCTACCAGGTTGTATCCACCCAGCTTGTATTTGGTGTTCTGATTTTTTTTTGCTAATGTGTAAGACGGAGCATTTGTTGGTTGAGATTTGTTTGACCACTTTGACACATAGTCAAGGTCGCTTTGTAGGGCAGCAGCATTGTCGGTAGTATTGAATAGTTTTACATCGTCAGCGAAGAGAATGCAGCTGCTTATAATATAAATGTGATATGTCAGAATGCCCATGGGATACCACTGCTCCACATGCTGCGTTCATTGATGGTTGGTTTTGGGTGCAAATAAAAGTACTTATTATCTTTAAAGCTCTTCACGGCATAGAATCTACCGTGTTTCCCCAAAAATAAGACCCTGTCTTATATTTTTTTGAACTCTGAAATAAGTGCTTGGCCTTAATGCCATGTGCTCAAAAGCCCGATTGGGCTTATTATCAGGGTGTGTCTTATTTTGGGGAACACAGGGTAGTTATCTTAAGAACTGCTTCTCTAATAGTTTTTGCCTGTAAAACTGACCATTATAGGTGCGCTCCAGTTCTCTTCAATCGAACAGTGTCATCTCTCCAGACCTAGAAAGCATGTCTTCTTTGTTGTAGTGGCTGCATTCTGGAACAGCATCCCCCCACAGCATCCCACCCATCCCAATGATGTTCAAAAGACATTGAAAGCGTAGCTGTTTCCCCAACATGGAGATATAGTGGCATCAAGCTGCTATAGAATTTTATCCGTTTCACTATCTTCTTTCTTCTGCCTTCACATGATCTTTATTCCTTTTAGTTTTATTGTCTTCTTGCTTTTAATGTTGTGCAGCCTCTAAATTGAATAAATGAATGAACGATATAAAATCACACATCTTTTATAGATGCATTCTGGCAGAGATGACAACAGTGGTTGTCTGTGTTATCTAAATATGCACAAAAGGCATACAAGGTGGGAAAAATCTCCTGATTAACACAGACATTTTCTTTCTCTTATTTTATGTGGGGGCATGTGTATGTGTGGAATTTCTTATCTTACTTTCCTGTATGGCAATCAAAGCTGCATACAAAAACAAGCTTTGTTAGATGAATTGCTTGGCTGTCAAACAAACCTCTTCTGGATTTTAATCTATTTGTAATACTTGAGGTTTTTTTAGCTTTATGTTGGCATTCTCTACATGGTGTATCTGAAGTGTAGGCAGAATGGGATGAAATATTTATGTTGCAGCTATGCATTCTAAAAACGAATCAAAGTAACAACAATAAGAAAATCATTTTCTGAAATGTAGACAGCAACTTGCTGCTTATTTTCTTCTTTTGCAAGGATTTTTTTTACATAGTTTGTTTTGTACTTGTAATTCAAGGAAATTGTTTTATATTCCATTAATGGTAAGAATTCATTGCTAAAAAAAACCAGGCTGTTTCCATATGGTTGCTACTTTTCCCTCCCAATAACAGCTTTTGCACAATTGCGATGCTCTTGAATGTATTCACAATTCTTCCCCCTTGAGCGAACTAGCATTCTCACTAGCTGGCCAATTTGGGAGTGATGGAATGGGCATGACCTTTCCTTCCTTGCTTTTTTCCCTTTTCATGTGAACAAAGAAATAAAAAATAATAAAAAAGGAAACATTACTATAATTACTATTGCAAAGAGAGCCAGGGATTATGGCACCAGGCTAGAGATCAAGAGACTGTTGAGTTCAAGTCCCGTCTTAAGCATGGAAACCAGCTGAGTGACCTTGGGCCAGTCATTCCCTCTCTCAGCCCAATTCACCTTACAGGGCTGTTGTTGTGGAGAACATAGGAGGAGGAAGGGGTATTGTGTGAGTTTGTTGCTAGGAGTTATTTAATAAAGCTGGGATATAAAACGAACAACTAAAATGGCAATTATGGAGAGGCAACATTAGAGTAACAGGGGAATGGCAATGAAGAGGAAATAAGTCACCTCAGGAGACAGTAGATGAGACAAGATAAGTGTCCCCATCAACACAGGTGTCTGCAGGAAGGGTCAAAAAAGTCAATAGGGCAGCCACAACTGTGTGGCTGAAACCCTATCCCTGTGTTACATGCACTGGAAATTCAATATATATATATATTAGAAAGAAATGATTGTGTGGTGATATGACTTCCATATCATTTTTTTATAATTTATGACATCTTCCCTGTGGACCCTCCTCTATAAAGGCAGAATGACCCCTTCATGAAGTCAATTTGTCCTAGCTGAATTTCTTATGAAGCAGTTGTGCAGCTCATTAGCTTCTAAGATTAATTGATTCTACATATAAAAACTGCCACAAGCCATGCAACATTATGGGGACATGCAAAGGCTGTACCAATTTTGGAATGTGTTCTTTGCACATGGAAGGACTCTTGGTTACGTGATGATATCAGTGGGGGAAAGCAAGCAGTTTCTTGCAGTAGCAATGTTCTCAATAAATATTACCATCATTTTAAGCACATACAGAAACCATGTACAATTAACAATTCGATGGATGGGTAAGTACTGTAGAACCTTCTGCCCCTGTCTTCAGTGTTACCATTGTCACATCTCACCACCGAATGATACAGTAGAAGAAGACATATGCAAAGGAGATGCTATTGTCTGTGAGCCTGCCTCACCTGTTATATGAAAACTCATCTGTGGAAAACAACTGTACCAGATGTTGGCTAATCTTCATTCGTCCCCAGCGCTGCCATTTTGTAGGCCATTTTTATATTAGGGTTAAGCAGTGTGATGTCTGCAGATACTTCTCATTATCTACACATTCCTGCCTATGCTTGACGTTAATTTCTTTTATATCATTTAATTTCTTTTCAAATTAGAAATGAGTATCACGCAAAGAGGGCCACAGCACCAACCTGGCTTATCATCCTGATTTCTGAGAATGCTTTTGGATCCCCATATTAGCCAATAGTATTAAAAAAAATTAACATGCTGCATGACTACAGCCCACTGCCTTTGTTTAAAAGGGTGCCCCCTTCTCCAGAAAAAAAATAATAATAATACAACAAATGGGGTAGAGAGTTGGAATGGCTCTGTGAAGCTAGAGGGTTGGAATGACTCAACCTCTTTTTTACTTGTGTTACATATGTAATGTACTTTAAAAAAAAAGAGGCAGGAATTCTACTGTTGGTTGTGATTATTGTTTTGAACATTTTCATACCTCCTCTCCCAAACTGATGTCTGCAATAGAGAGTACTCCCTCAACATGTTCTGTAACTGAACTGACACACCATGGCAGCCATTTTGTGATAAGGCCCATAACATCTATTCAAAATTCTAAATGTGCCCATTGGCACAAAGCTATTCTTCTTCTCAGGTAATATAACATAGCCAGTATTATCAGGAAAATAAAACTGCTATCAAAGCAGTTGAGCAAAGAGATATTAAAACAGGGCTCCCTTTTCCTACGTGAGACATTTATCTTGGACTATTTCATTAATCTTCAGAGAGCAGCATATCAGTCATGGGTTTCTACTGGTTCACACCAGTTTGACGAACCGGTAGCGGTAATTTGGCCTCGGTCACTGAACTGATAGCGATCACTGGCTGGTCATGCCCCTGAACCAATAGCCCGGTCGTCGCTTGCTTGCCCTGCCTGACTGCCCGACTGCCGGGAAGTGGCTGGCAAAGAGTCCGAGTGCAATGCAGCAGGCAATGGGATGTGTGTGCACGGCCAGCGCGAAGAACAGAGTGGCAACGGCAGTGACTTTTTTGGCGATCTACACTAGTTTTTGGTGACCTGTGGGAGGCTTTTTCTTTTTCAATGCGACTGCAAGAAGCCTCCCAGCTGCTGCCTCTTTGCCAGCCGCTTCCTGGCAGCGGCGGCTGGCTGGAGGTCATTGAAAACTACTGGAGGTCAGCTTGCCTTCCAGACTCCGGACCAGCCACCGCGGGAGGAAGGTAAGCAGCCCAAAGAAAGAGGCGGTGGTGGGAGAGAAAGCGGGGCTAGGGCCGGTGCTGCTGAAGGAGGGGAAATGGGGCGACACATGTGACTGGTGAAGGGGTGGCATGTAGGAGGAGGGCTTTGATAGATTAGGTCAGGCCTGGGCAGAAAATAAGTAGATAGGTAGAAATTCAAAAAAATTTCCTACCTTTTTCTGTGGGTGTGGCTACGTGGGGTGGTCATGTGACTGAGTGGCCATGGCCATGAGTAACCTCAGGCTGGCCACACCCACTTAGTCACATGACCACCAAGCCACGCCCACAGAACCGGTAGTAAAAGTTTTAGAAACCCACCACTGCAACACATGATGTTCAAAGTAAATTTCTTGAGTTCCCTGAAGTAGAAAAGAAAAAGAGAGCTTTAGATAGTGCAAGAAGTGATTGTTCAGCAGCAAGTCAGATACAATTTTCTCTGCTTCTAAAGTAGCCATCAGAGAGCTAGTTTGGTGTGGTATGGTTAATGCATTGGAACAGAATAAGAATGGTGAGTTCTAACCCCACTTTAGGTACAGTATGAAAATGGCTAAGTGGTTTTGGTCAGTCACTTTCTCTTAGCCCTAGGAAGAAAACAAAGGCAAACACAGGGACTAGTCCTGGCAGTTGCCAGGAGTCAAGACTGACTTGAATGCAAAAAAGAGAAGTAGCTATCTAATTGCAAAATCCTGGCAAGCTCAGCTGCTCTCTTCTCTGCTGCTATTTCTGCTGTAGTCTTTCTCCACATTTTTTATTTATTTATTTATTTATCGTATTTGTATACCGCCCTATCTCCCTAGGGACTCAGGGCGGTTCACAGGCAAATAAAAAGGTACATATAAATACAGAATAAAATATCAATTAAAAAACTTATTCTACACAGCCAAATAGTTAAAAAAGAACAATATAAATAATAAAACCCATTAAAACCCGTATAAATTTAAAATCTAATCCAGTCCTGCGCAGATGAATAGATATGTTTTAAGCTCGCGGCGGAAGGTTCGGAGGTCTGGAAGTTGACGAAGTCCTGGGGGGAGTTCGTTCCAGAGGGTGGGAGCCCCCACAGAGAAGGCCCTTCCCCTGGGTGTCGCCAAACGACACTGTCTAGCAGACGGCACCCTGAGGAGTCCCTCTCTGTGAGAGCGCACGGGTCGGTGAGAGGTATTCAGTAGCAGCAGGCGGTCCCGTAAATAGCCCGGCCCTATGACATGGAGCGCTTTAAAGATAGTTACCAGAACCTTGAAGCGCACCCGGAAGGCCACAGGTAGCCAGTGCAGTCTGCGCAGGAGAGGTGTCACATGGGAGCCACGAGGGGCTCCCTCTATCACCCGCGCAGCCGCATTCTGAACTAACTGAAGCCTCCGAGTGCCCCTCAAGGGGAGCCCCATGTAGAGAGCATTGCAGTAATCCAGACGAGACGTCACGAGGGCGTGAGTGACCGTGCATAGGGCATCCCGGTCTAGAAAGGGGCGCAACTGGCGAACCAGGCGAACCTGGTAAAAAGCTCTCCTGGAGACGGACGTCAAATGATCTTCAAAAGACAGCCGTTCATCCAGGAGGACGCCCAAGTTGCGCACCCTCTCCATCGGGGCCAGTGACTCGCCCCCAACAGTCAGCCACGGACTCAGCTGACTGTACCGGGATGCCGGCATCCACAGCCACTCTGTCTTGGAGGGATTGAGCTTGAGCCTGTTTCTCCCCATCCAGACCCGTACGGCTTCCAGACACCGGGACAGCACTTCGATAGCTTTATTTTTATTTTTCTTTATTTCACATTGTTTTAACTTTGAAGGTGCTGAAATGGGTTTAGGAGAAAGGCCAGGCAAATCAGCTATAGAAAAGCACAGGTTTGTGAAATCAGACTCATCTCCTTCAAGCTGACATACACACCCTGTCCCATAGCTTAACATTCTTTCAAGAGGCTGAAAAGGAGAACTGTAGCTGCAAAACTGCAGCGACAATCTATTAACACAGAAACAAATCAGGACATCACAAAATTGGAAGTGATGCCAAGACCTAAGTTTAACTCACAGAATCATCTATTGTAATGTCCTTCCTGTTAAAGACTACTTCAGCTTTAATTGCAACAATACAAGAGCAACCAACAGATTTAAACTTAATGTTAACCGCTTTAATCTAGATTGCAGATAATCTGACTTCTGTAACAGAATCATCAGTGCTTGGAATACTTTACCTGACTCTGTGGTCTCTTCCCATAATCCTAAAAGCTTCAACCAAAAACTTTCTACTATTGACCTCACCCCATTCCTAAGAGGACCATAAGGGGCGTGCATAAGAGCACAAATGTGCCTACCGTTCCTGTCCTATTGTTTTTCTTTTCTTCTTCCTATATATATATTGGTGCTTATACCTCCTAATATTTACTCATATATATGTTTATATACTATATAATCCTTATATGATGTTGTGACAAAAATAAATAAATAAAATAAATAAAAAATAAAAAGGACAAATGAAAAAAAAAAATAGAGGCAAGGGTAGAGATTGGCAATGCTGCCCCTGTTTTGTGCTGATTCAAGAAGGGTGGTGGCTACTTTGGCCCAGTAGTAGCCAAAGAGCTGTAGCTGAATGATGACACTGCTTCTTTATACTTTCTCTAGATTTGTTAGTGGCCTGCACCATTATCAGTATAAATAATGATGATGGCTATCGGAATTGAGGTTAAAACACCTTGGAATGAAGAATGCTGCCCACCCTTCCTTTCCAGCTATATTCAGTTCAGTATAAATCTTTTTGCTTTCCCAATAGATTGATTTCTGGTTTATATTTTCTGCTTTTCTGGGCAAAGCATAGATTGGGCCTGTAAATATGAAGCATTTTTATGGCAATTTCCTTTTATCACTTCTTTTTTTTAAATCGGAATAACAGATTTCCTATAATTCTGAAAGGAAATATTATTTCAAACCAGTAACAATTCTCCATGGTCCCTTAAAGACTAAGAATATCTTCTGATAGCCGCCAAGTTCCTTCTCTCTTGTTCTACTAGACCTGTGTTGGCGAACCTATGGAATGCATGCCGGAAGTGGCATGCAGAACCATCCAGTGAGGGATGCGTGGCCTTGCTGGCTCCTCTTAAGCGTTCCTGTGCACACACACGCACACTGGTAAGCTGGCCTTCGTGCGTGCGGGAGCACCAAAACCCAGAAGAGCAGCATTCCGTCACGCATGCGTGTGCCAGCACTCGAACTTCCAGGTTTACATCATGTGCATGTGTGATGGCCAGCTGTTCATTGGGTGCCTATCCACGCCAGAAACCAGAAGTTTGGGTGCTGGCTCGCTCATGCATGACGGAATGCTGCTCTTCCGGGTTTTGGCGCTTCTGGATGCGCGAAGGCCAACAAGGCTGCATGGTCCAGGCGGGATGGTTTTGCATGCCATTTCTGGTTGGCACACGGTGACGTAAAAGGATAGCCATCACTGTACTAGACAAATCTCTGAAGGTTTTCTAGAGCAGGGGTCTCCAACCTTGGTCCCTTTAAGACTTGTGGACTTCAACTCCCAAAGCTGGCTGAGGGACTCTGGGAGTTGAAGTCCACAAGTCTTAAAGGGACCAAGGTTGGAGACCCCTGTTCTAGAGCAGAGTTGGAGGACATGCAGAGAGGTGATGAGAATAAGATAGAGTTAACAAATATCTGGCAAAAGGAGGTTATATCCTTCTTCTTTTCCTCATGTCCTCAAATTGGCAGGCCTAGCCTTAAAATAATATATTGTCTGGCTTTCCCACTATTTTTTAATTATTATTTTGGACTGTTTTTACAACAGTAGCCATTTACATTTTTTTGTGTAATGTGATCTTGTAAATTGTCTGCTTCTTTCTTTTCCACACCCGTAAACAGACTAGATTTATGTTGCTTATTTCTTGATTCCACCAATTGGCTTCAACCCAGCACCTTCAAATCTAGCATCACTGTAGTCTGTAGATGACGAGTCATATGTTTCTGGTAAAATTTGAAAAGTGCATTGTTGTGAGTTTTGTATTATTGTTGGCATATGTTCTTGAACATAAAGATCTGTTAGGAAAATATTGCAATTGAAAAACCAGTTTTACTAAAATTGCATGTAATTTCATGTACATGTTGACCCAAGTACATGATTTTGCTGTTTTTTGCTGTAATTTTTGTCATGCCAAAATGGATGCCAAGAAAGTTTAACAGTGTCTCCTCCTTTTCTCTCTGTTATCTTCCTTTATCTGTTCAGATGTCTGGAACCTCTAGGATGAAAGGACACCAGGAAATGTCATAAATGAGTGGAACTCCTACTCACATAGTCTCAACTGCAGATCTAACAATAATATCAAGTATGCAATAATATCAAGAGCTTAAGGAAGATGGAAGGATAAAGAGTAAACAACAAAGAGATGTGTGATTTGAAGAATACCAAGGGTATTACTGTATGGCGTTAATGTTCCTGCTTTTTTGTCAACCAGCTCTCATTCAATTTGAAGAAAGAACACTCGCTTTTCAAAAAAAAAACATTTTTCAAAAGGAAAACAAATTTCAGAGACATTCTTATGGGTGGAATGTTGTCCTACTGAACTTAGTTATGTCCCTTTTTTCACTGGGCGATATGCTCTCCAGCTGTCTGCAACCTCCTAGACTTTCTATCTGTCAACATTCATTCTGTTGTCACAGAAGCATTTTGTATTCAAAGAGTACTGACATCAGTACTGATGTCTGACATCAGTTGATAGTTCAACTTCTTTTGGCGATGGGAGTGGTGATGGGAGTTGCACTATGGTCAAAAGGAGTGAAAAAGCTATGGTATTCTTCGAGTATTACATTCGTGTTATTTAAAAAGCTGAATGTGACTTTAGCAATATTTCTGAAGAGTCCTAAACCTATGTTCAAAAGAGGATCAAACAATAATTGACAAGTGCAGTAGGTGTTTAGTTTTAATGAGAGGGGGGGGGATGAGTCAACTAGTTTTTTCCCATTCCTACAGTCTTCCTCATTTTTGGTCAGCTGTCGTTCAGGTGGTTTGAGTTCGCTGGATGCTGGAGGTCATCCTGCAGGATACTGTCTAGGGCAAGGGTCTTCAACTTTGACAACTTTAAGCCTGGAGGACTTCAACTCCCAGAATTCCCCAGCCAGCAAAGTTGGCTGGGGAATTCTGGGAGTTGAAGTTCTCCAGGCTTAAAGTTGTCAAGGTTGGAGACCCCTGGTCTAGGGACTTGAATGGGCAGGGAATGCCCCCACCAGCTAAAGGTGGCCAGTCTCCTTGGGAAAAGCTGGATCAATCGCATTCCCTAGCAGTTCCTTCATTGTGCCACCAAGTGAATAGTTAATGAAGCATGTCAGATTATACAAACAGTAAAGCTGCCTTGGCTTGTTGGCTGCTTAAGGGGAAAAATACAACTTCAAAACTGGAACAGCTAAGACTTAAGGCTGCCTCAGGTATGGGCTGGCAAGAAGATGAAGACAACATGATGAGAAGGCGGCAGAAAAAGGAAGGAGTTGGATTAGATGCAAGTGCAGAAAGACTCACAGTTGCTGCATTTCATATTTCCATTTTGTTTCATTATTTGATGGTTGAGGCCATAGACCACTGAAATAATATTGAATATTGACACAATATTGGAATAATGACACAAAGCATGTGGGTGGAAATAATATCTTTTCTGGTTGTTGGGAGGGAAAATAGGATGTTTTTTTTTTGTTTTCAAAACTTTGTTAGGCATATTTTAAGGTTTATATTACATTTTTTTGTATGTGTCCTTGTTCAGTATATCAGGAACCTATCTGTTTGCTAAGTTCATGAATATTAGTTGTGGAGGAAAGGCTGTCCAAACGCTGAAAGCAAACAAGGGACTTGTGAGGCCGTATTAAACATCCTGGGACCTCAGTTTACCTTACTGTAATAAATCCATTGAACAGATGCAGAAGCCTTAAAAGTTCCCTCGATTATTCTTTCTTTGCCATCCCGGTTTCTACTCACAGTTTTGGTTTTAAAGATTTTACAATCTTGATCATTTTGTTCAATTGAGAATAGCTAAATTTGGCTATAATTTATTCCACACTGGAGAAAAATGAAGGTTGCCTTCTTAATGCCCTCGTCCCTCTCTCTCTTTAAAAAAAATAAAGAGTTATAGATTTCCTGGTTATTATCCTTATGCAAAGCAACTATCACATTAAAAAAAAGAAGGGGGGGAGGAGAAAAACAGAGAAAGAACGGTAAAACTTCTTCAGTCAGCAAGTAGTCGCTGAAATCTCCAGGGTTAGATGCTAATTGGCTATCTTGCACATTAAATGTGTACTATTCTTCTGCTAAAGCTATTGAAGTGTATTATGCCAGTAGCTACTAACTGCTGATCTTGCCACTAAAATTAGTTTGTTGTTATCCTGTTGTCATGGAGTGAGAGCTGTTGTGTATGTAATTTGAACAAAGCTATAATACTGAATGAAGAAGAAAATGTTAATGATCTTCCTTCCAACAAGGAGTCCTTTTTTCTTTTTAATTGCTAAATTGTAAGTTACCTTATATTACTTTCAATATCTCAGAAACATACCAAAATATAATTTGGGTGCTAGGAGGAACACATTAGTTTGGATAACAGCACTCTTTTCAGTTTTCCAGTGAATTTAACTGATGAAAAAGAAACTAATGGCTCTGGCCGATACGCCTTAAAAACAGGGAAAGAGTTTTTTCCATTTTGATCTCTTTAAGATTTGTAAGAAAAGTTGCAATTGATTCAAAATAAGACATAATAATTTGCTAAGTCCCAAAACTATTATACCCGGGCCCCCCATATATATAGTGAGCAATTTAGCCATCAATAATATAACATTTCCATGGTCAACTTTAAAACCTAGGTCAGAATTAAATAGAGATAAATATAAAACTCTGCATCTAAGTATGAAATATAAAAGGCACAAATATAGGATGGGGGAGGAGACCTGATTTAGCAACAGCACATATGAAATTATCTGGGTGTCCTTTACGGACCACAAGTCATACATCAGCCAGGATTATGATGCAGCTTCTAAAAAGGCAAATTTGGTACATTAATAGAAGCATAATGTCTAAATCATAGAAAATAATTGGATAAAAGCCACTTGGAATATTGTGCCCTCTTCAGGGCAGCACAGTTCCAAAAGGATAGTGACAAGGAGAATATTCAGAGAAGGCTACCAGAATAGTGAGTAATCTGGAAAGCAAACCCTGTAAGAAATGGTAAAATGAACTAGGTATATTTCAGAGATATATACAGAAATGATTATGAAAGGGGAATATTTTAGGAGTCTTTCAAATTCAAATGAAAGTTGCCAGACATAAGAGGAAATTGAATGTTTCTACATTACCCTAGAAGGCAAGACCAGAGCCAGTAGGTTAAAATTACAAGAATGTAGGTTCAGATTAGACACCAGGAAGTCATGAACTAATGAATTCCCTCTTGTTGAAGATTTTCATACAGAGGCTAGATCAGGGGTCTCCAAACTTGGCAACTTTAAGACTTGTAGACTTCAACTCCCAGAATTCCTCAGCCAGCAAAGTTGCTAAGTTTGGAGACCCCTGGGCTAGATGATCACTAGTTTGTACTAGTTGACTTTTATGGTCACTTCCAATGCTTCAGTTATTATACGATCCTGCATAAATAACTTCTGGAATTTCCAAAGAACTTTTTTTATGTTTAACTATTAACTGTGCCAAGCATATAGCGTTAAAGACAGATGTTAAATGTTTTAATGGCTGTCTATAGTGAAGCTACTACAGATGACCTCATCCTACAGTTTTCAAAAGTTTATTCATTAATCTTTGAGAGGAGGCCAAAGACGTTTCTGAGCCAAAAGAGACTAGGAGTAACTAAGTGCATTTTTACAATAGATTCCTGTTCCATTCCTATTTGTCAAATATTTATATGGTTCTTGTTTATTGCATATTGCATTTCTTATACCTCTTATTAATGTATTTTTTGTGTATTGTTTCTCACATACCTTACAGTATATATATACAGTTCCAATAATCATTTGGGATTTGCTGATCTATATTATTTGGTGATCTAATTAATAATAATGATGATAATAATACATGCACTCCTCAATTCTGCCTTGCATCATATAAGGCCCTACCAAGGAACTTCTCATCATAGATTGGACCCACTTTATCCAAAATATTGTCAAAACTGAGAAAAGAAGAATGAACAACAGGCAGAGTGATCAGAGACATGAGTGTAGAATCACAGAAGCACAGGAGCTATTGGCATAGAAATTGACACAGAAAATATGGTCTCCCATGACATCTATGTAGCCCAAGTTGACTACATGGAGCCACTTAAGACACAATAAATCAGAAAACACCGCCTGAGTTATGGAACACCTAAACTTAACCTGAGGCTGCTTCAGACTCTGACTGGCCTCAAGATATAGGTGAGGATGCCCAGACAGATGACCAGATAAGGAGTTCCTCACACTATGATAAGAATGCTGTTTGGATTTGCCTTTAGAAAATTATGTGGGAAAATAAGTTGCTTTAGTTATGGTCTTAAAAACCAGTAGTTAAATGGGGAGCCCCTGCAGAGACTGTACAAATAACAGTTATAGTTAAGGAAGATATGATCTATGTTGTGCAGGTCATCTAGGAATTCAAAAGCCTAAGTGTTTCCAGATATATATTTTTACTATGGAACTGCTTACCTCCAGAGATCAGCAAAGTGCTCTCTCAAATAGTTTTTTGGAATACAGTTAGGACTGAGTCTTCTACAGAGTTTTTAGTGGAATAAAGATATTAAGAAAGTTGCTTTCAAACAATTGATTTGGAGCTGTGAGAAAATTGTTATAGTCAGTGGTGGGTTGCCCCCGGTTCGGACCAGTTCTATAGAACCGGTAGTAAAACCGGCAGGAGGCTCCACCCACTGACCCAAATGTCATCAAAACTCTTCTGCACATGTACAGCAGAGTGCGCGTGAGCGCAAGTGGAGCAAGTAAGCACGGGCACAGTGCAAACCGGTAGTAAAGGTAAGTAGAACCCACCCCTGGTTATAGTTTATATACTCAGCTTTTTGTAAACTACTGGAAGTCCTTGTAGGAACTAGTGGTATAGAAATTCTGTAAATAAATATAATTAATAAAGAAGCATAGACCCCATGCAAATTTTTTGGGCCTAGCAGAATATAAAAATTCAAACATACCATATAAAAAGTTTTAACATACCTTAAAAACCACTGCCTGTTACAGCAATGGTAAAACTTTTAGTTTTTATTTTTACAAAAAGAAATAAAAAAATAAAGGAAACAAATGAACCACATTAAAAGATACAAAGCAGGAGCTGTAATAACCACCAAAGCTTTAATAATTGTTGAAACCTTTTTTCCAGTTACAATATTTCTCAATGAAATCATTTCAGACAAAGGGACTAATTATATGTGTGAAAACATTGTGAGACAGAATATCAAAACAACAAACAACTAGTTTTACAAAGAGTTTCAGTGACATTACTGAAAATTACCCTCACAAATGTACTATTAGTCTTGTATTAGGAAAAATTCCTGTAAACTGGATGAAGAATTGTCATATTTTGTCTTTGCTTATCAATTGAATTTGATCTTTTTGGATTAATACTTGGAAGCAACTTAAAAGACCTTTAGATCCATTAAAAGAAAACTGGAAGAATATTTCTGTAGTATAATTTTTGAATTGCAACTGGAAAAAAAGATTTGGAAAGATGATGAAATAAGGAAAGATAAAGTTTCTACTGGTTGATCGCTGCCTCAACGAAACATTGAATCTTTATTGGAACTTTTATTTGTTTTCTTGTAGTTCATGATTTTCTTAGTAATGGTCTCCCACTTGGTTATTCAAAATTCTCAGCCTTCTCTACTTGGACCAGCAAAACAAAACTGCTGTGCTCACATATGCTTGCTCAAAAAACTAAACCATTATACCATTTTCCAGGTTGATTTAACACAAGAGACTAAGACAATGAAAGCTTAGACTAAAGTGTTATATAACTAGATATTTTCAGATTCTTTGTCTGTTATATCAAAATATTGTTGGAGATCTCAGTGAACAATTTCAACTAGGTTAATTGTCAAGCACGTTGCATATCTTTTGGATATATTGGAAAACAACTCTCATTATCTCAACGATCATGGCCCTGGTGGCTCAATGATTAGAATGCAATATCGCAGGCAAACAGCCCGGACTTCAGTCCTGACAGGGCTCAAGGTTGACTCAGCCTTCTGCCTGTATATGGGGATTCTCAGTCATCCAGGTCATGATTATTCCAAAGGTGCTTTTTTTTTTTTCAAAAAGCAAATGGACTTTCTTTGTTTTTCAAATCTTTCCATTCCCACCGTTCAGTCAGAACTGAAGAAACTTCTTGGATGAGAAGGGAAACATCTTCCAGGAAAAACAAAGGAAGTCCAGTTGCCTTTGAAAAAATACCTTTGGGTCAGCTTTTCATCCTTCCAAAGTTGGTAAAATGAGGACTCAGATTGTTGGAGGCAATAAGCTGATATTGTAAACCACCCATAGAATGCAATAAAGCACTATTGGGCAGTATATAAATATATGTGCTATTGCTATTGCTATGTTGGCTAGAAATCACAACTGCATCTGCCTAGGAAGAGCACCTGATTGTGGAAGACAGGGTTTGGGCATTCAAGTTAGCTTGCGGAAGCTCTTTTAAGCCATGCAGGCAAGGGTAAGTCTATGCCTAACCTAATTCACAAAGCCATAGAGAATAAAATGGATGACTGGATGATTCAGATCAAGGAGAGGGAAGGCCAACAGCATGAGATAATTTTAGCCCTGACTGTGATCAATATTTGCAAGTCGGAAAGGCCACCTTCAGTTCAGAAGTCATGATAATGGTTGTGGAAAAGATCTTGGGATAGTTATTGTTGAACAAGGAAAAAAAAAACCTTAACTCTAACCCATAGCAGTACATATCCCATAATTCATCTGGAATGTATTTCAGGCAGGCCAATCTCTAACGAAGTATAATGAACACAATATATCTCAAAATAGAATAGAATAGAATAGAATTTTTATTGGCCAAGTGTGATTGGATACACAAGGAATTTAATATTTAAATCTAATATGTGGCACTTTCCTGCACATAATATTCTCCCCACTGTAGGTTTACAGTGAAAATAAACAACTGCAGCCTAGGGTAGGCTAAAGGAAAATGGGGAAGGAAGAGAGAGCAACTTAAAACTCAGCCTATTAACAGAAAGCTTGAAAAAAAATGGATGCATTTTCAGGCAAAGAGAAGAATGGACCGGTTCATTTGAATCCAGACAGGCAAGTGAGTATCAAAGAATACAAATGAATGAATGTATAAACCAACAGATATACTCTTTTTAAAATGAAGAGATAGAAATATGAAATAGTTATGGGTTTAGGCAAAGTTTGGTTATATATGTCCCCCGGCTCTGTTTTATGTATACCAAGTGTTAGTGCTTAAATGGGTTTAAATCCCAGAAGGCTTACTTACATCCACATGAGCCCATCTGCACTCCAGGAAAAAGGGCCATTTTACACATGACTAAAAAAAATGAAGGGCAAAAGTGACAGCATTTTGCATTCAATTTGCATACCTAATGAATGTGTGGAGATGCATAATTAGAAGAAACTACTAATAATTCAACTGCAGTACACCGTAATAAGAAAGAGTATGACCAGGTGGGCCATGCACTGCTCCTTCTGTCATCAAGGTACAACTTGATGATGGATAACTTTAATACCAGCTATTTTCCCTACTTCGGCTTCAAAGCAGTCTTGAAAATGTCTTCAAACAGAGAAAATCTATGTCCTGTTGAATATGTAACTATCCCATACTCAAATCATCTTCAAGACATTTTATCTGAAATGAGATGATAGTAACTGGAAGAACAGGCTTTGGGGTTTGGGCATCCCACTTGTGAAATATACATACCTATTTAGGTACTATGCGTAATTATTCTTAATATTGCTTGGCTCTAAACCTTCTTTTAATTTTGTTAAATTGTGTTGGTATGCCATTAATTGTAACTTTTATTTTGGTTTTGGGTTACTGGTCTCTTTTACTTTTTTTTCTTTTTTTTAAACATGGTTTTGTTTGATAGTGTTACCCAAAAGCTACTTTTATACTGAACAACCAGTCATAATTTGCTAAGGGCAAATAAAGAAGTAAAGCCAGTGTAAACTAAATTTCAAATGTGAGCAAGAAAAACTCCAAAGTTTATATTATTTATACTATGCAGACAAAATAGAGCATGAGGTACCATAAGAAATCTTGATACAGGAGTGCAGGCTGTCCAGAATCAGTAAAAGGGTCCAATTGTTTTTTTTTGTTTTTTTTTTGCTTCCACCTGCATCCAGTGGTATTGCATATTATGGATTAGGATGCAGGACAAATTAAAAGAAACTCTGAAATCCCAAATAAAGTGTTGCACTCAATGTTCTCTTTCTTGAAACCTGGTGTTCCTCTGTTTTTCTTTTCTTTGGCTAGCAATTCAATATTGTTGATGGTCTAGTAGGATTGGAAGGCATGTAAGTTCAACTAGAGTTGAAGTACAGAACCACAGAATTAGAGGGGGTGGAAATAGCTTCTGTTATAAGCTCAGTGTTATAACCTGGCATTTTTGGATCAACCTCATCCTGCCTCCCCTACAGAAGACGATTCATTGTGGTTTCTAATGACACGATGCTGGCAGAAAAGAATAACCAGTTTGGTATTTGTTCATGTAAGCCGGTTTTTTCATGTCAAATATTAAATATGAGTATAAGAGCTATTTTAATTATTATGCAGGTCAATGTTATGCAATATTATTCAGAGGCAAACCACTGTGCGGGTAACTGGCCAATGCCCCATTTGAATTGAAGCATGAAACACTGATATTTGGCAATCACTGATGCAAAGATTATTCAGTACTCAGAGAGGTCAAGACATCACAAATAAATCAATATGTCAGAAAATACTGTTCCAAATATAATCCGCATGTCATTTCTCATTTCTCTGGCCTTAGGAAAATCATTTCCTTGGTTGCCCAGCTCCATTCCCATAGGCTGTTGCTTGAGGTGCTGAGCTCTGTGGAGAGAATGCAATCTTTCAAGCAGGCATTCTATCTTGGGTGAATCTTGTCTCCAAGCAGTCATCGGTATAATGATGCCCCCAGGTAAACATATTGAGAAATGGCAATATAGTTGGAAATCAATTGGCTAATTCATTAAAAAGGACTCAATTTTTTGAATAAATTATTCATTGCAAACCATTCTTAGCTTCCATCAGCACTTTTGCAGTGTTATCTTCTACCTAAGCTGCGTGGGGTGAATATGAATTGTAAGGTATTTTCTAATTGGACAAGCTGGAGACTACTTTTGCATCATACTCTGCATGATGAAGATGGTGATCAATAGACATGATCGTGGGAGTCACCTAACCCGGTTTGATCTGAACCACAGATATCAAGTTATCCAATGCCACTTCAAGGGAAATGACAACTCACTTAATTGTGCTTGTACAATATCCCAGCCATCTATATAGCTGGCAGATTGTTCTTTTTTGTGTTTTAGTTTAGGATTTTATTGTTCAGCTGTCCAGAAAAAGAATGAAAGTGCCATCTGACGTAAGTGAGGTTAGAATCATGGCAATGTTATATACAAGTCATCTAGACTATCCCTCACAGCAGCCATACGGATGGTCCTGTGGCTAGTCTCTCCCCACAAGGAACAAGACATCTTTAAAGGGCTTCTGTGTGGCTTTCTGTGGACATCAAAAAATTCAATTTATGCTCAGTTAGATTCTATGTAAGCCTGAAAAAAAATTGTTTTTAGGAATCATTGAATGTAGTTCATTTAAGTTAATATAATTCTTAAAGCATCAGCACTTCTCTCTCTCCCTCCCTCCCCCGCCCTCTCCTTTTTTTAAAAAAAAGTCTTGCCCGGAAGTTTTGAAAAGAAATCAGGTTGTTCCAACAAATAGCAGTTCATATGAAATCTGAAGTAATTCTTCTGAAACTTTCTCAAAGTGCGCATAGTCCCAGTTCAGAATGTCACGATATATAGCAGGATATATTTGTTTAGTACAAATGAAAGTTAGGAGGTTTTTTTTTATTCTATCACTTTGACTTATAATTAAAATATAAAATACCTATGGGCAATACTACCTTTCATTGGATTAATTATTTATTAGTAGTTTTCACACCAGTGAAATTAAAATTAAAGTGGTCCAACCTATCAACATTCTGGGGTATGAATTCCAGCATACCAGCCAATGGCAGCAGCATCCAATAGAAACCACAATGTGCAATAGAAACCACATTGTGCAAATGACATGATTACATAACTCACACAAACAGCATCACAATGTACTGTTGTCATTTGTTCCCACCCCTTGTAGATATCTGGCCAAAAATAGATCAACAACTATGGTAATTCAGCTTTCCTCCATTAATTGGAAACCAATGGAAAGGGTGCGCAACTTGGGTGTCCTCTTGGATGGGCGGCTGTCGTTTGATGATCATTTGGCGGCCGTCTCCAAGAGGGCCTTCCACCAAGTACGCTTGGTGCACCAGTTGTGCCCCTTCCTTGACCGGGATGCCTTATGCACGGTCACTCATGCTCTTGTCACTTCCCGCTTGGATTATTGCAATGCTCTCTACATGGGGCTGCCCTTGAAGTGCACCCGGAGGCTGCAGCTAGTCCAGAATGCAGCTGCGTGGGTAGTAATGGGAGCCACTCGTTGCTCCCATGTAACACCACTTCTGCGCAGTTTGCACTGGCTCCCTGTGGTCTTCCGGATGCGCTTCAAGTTTTTGGTTACCACCTTTAAAGCGCTCCATGGCTTAGGAGCTGGGTACTTACGGGACCGCCTGCTGTTACCTTTTGCCTCCCACCGACCCGTACGCTCACACAGAGAGGGCCTTCTCAGGGTGCCGTCCGCCAAGCAATGTCGGTTGGCGGCCCCCAGGGGTAGGGCCTTCTCTGTGGGAGCTCCTACGCTTTGGAATGAACTTCCCCCTGGTTTACGTCAAGTGCCTGATCTTCGGACTTTTCGCCGTGAGCTGAAAACACACCTATTTATTCAAGCGGGACTGGATTAAAATTTTATTGGGGTTATTTATATTTTTAGATTTTAAATTGTTTTAAATTTTTCGGCCACATCATAATATGTTCCTTTTAAATTTCTTTTAATTTGTATACAGTGTATTTTTACTTGGCTGTACACCGCCCTGAGTCCTTCGGGAGAAGGGCGGTATAAAAATCGAAATAAATAAATAAATAAATAAATAAATAAATAATTGCTCTTCCTCCATTGCATAACTAGCAGCTCATATGCTGGCTGGAGGTAAAGGTGTTGCAGTTGAATTTGTCTGAAAGATGCCATCTGGAAGAGGTTGCCATCATTCATAGATGTGGTTCAAAACTACGAGCAGATGAATTTATATTTTCTTTGACCTATCTAGTACCCAGCAATGCTTCCTTTTGAATAGTTTTTGCCTGCTGCCTAGCAATATTTACTGAGGGAGCACAACATTACAACCAATTTATACAGGATGTGATTAATGCACAGAACCTCCCCGCTAATGTGTTATAATGATTTCACTTAGTGTTAGGCTTCAGCCAGACAAACATTGCTTTACATCTACATGAAAAATGAATTGCCAGTAGAATGGTGGGCATTCCCAATTCAGAATGCAGAAGTGATTCTCTCTAATGCTATCCTTTGTCAGGACATGGCTTTCAAAAAATATTTTGTTCTTCTATAGCTTTCTTTAATATATTATTTTTAAAGTACAAGGTCTTGTAAAGGCAATGTTGGCAAACTGAAAATTGTTTTCTTTTATGTACACTGAGAGCATATGCACCAAGACAAATTCCTTGTGTGTCCAATCACACTTGGCCAATATTCTATTCTATTCTATTCTATTCTATTCTATTCTATTCTATTCTATTCTATTCTATTCTATTCTATTCTATTCTATTCCCCTTGGCAGCAGCAGAATGGTTAAAGCAGAGGCCCTTTTATGACTTGTGGACTTCATGCTGGCTCAGGAATTCTAAGGAGTTGAAGTCCACAGATCATAAAGTAGCCATAGATCCCCATCCCTGAGTTAAAGGGTACTAGATAGGTCGAGTGCCATACATAGTATTTTTCTTCCAAAATGAAGAACACATGGTAAATCAGGAGAAACAACTGGGAATCTACATCAGTCTCCAGTGTGTTTGCCTCTCTATCTCTATCTGTAACTGGACAGGTATCCTCAACTTACAAATGGTAACTTAGCACCTGTTCAAACTGATGATGGACTTCCCCAGGTTGGAGTCCCCTGGGGGGGGGTCACGTGATCACGTTTGGGGTACTGAGCAACTGGCCTGAATTTACGGTGTTTTACAGCATCCTGTAGTCATATGATTGCAACACACAATGTTTTTTGTCATAAATCAGCATTTACTTTTGCTTTCCAGAAAAAGAGGCCCATTGCAGATAATAGATTTGCTTAATGATGATGGTGTTTGCTTAAAGCTGCTGCAAAACAGATTGTAAAATGGGGCACAGTCACACTGTGATCCATTTATGACTGGCATGACTTATACCTGTAATTTTGTGCTCACTTTTGGTCTGAGTAAGTCCTTGACTGAGTAAGTCCTTGACTGAGTAAGTCAAGGACTACCTGTAATGGTAGAGCAATCCTTGCCTGACAATCTACTGAAGTATCATCCCCTTCGTTGGCTCCCATAGAGTATCTATTTTAATTATTCTTTCATCAAGTGTTCTCCCTGATGAAGTTGATAGAGGTAACCTTGCATATGGTGTTGTAGACTAGAAAGTATGTTTTTTGATACATTAAATCCTCAAAGAACTTAAATGTTGCTAGATGCATATGGAAGATCATATTCTTATTGCTTTTTATCTATTCATTTATTTGTCAAATTTATATGGCTGCTGATCTCACACAAAGTGATTCTGAGTGGCGAACATAAAACCAACAATTAAAACCACTTAAGAACAAACAAATAAAAACAATCAGGGAGGAAGGGAGTGTGTCAGAATATTGCACATGATGCAACTAGCATGTGGGATTTCCAGCCCCACTGGAAAAAAGACATCACAATTTGAAGCTTTTTAGAAGGTCGTCTTGAGGGGCTATGTTCCAGAGGACAGGTGCTGCAGCAGAAAAAGCTCTTCTTCATACAGTTGACACATTTATCATACCAGGATATAGAAGAGAATTTGAGAAAACAAGTAAGGGTTTCATCGATGGATCAAAACTATCTATAACAGGGGTGTCCAACTCAAGGCCCGTAGGCCAGACCCAGCCTGTGGGATGCTTAGATCTGGCCCGCGGGGTTGCCCTGGAAACAGTGAAGTAGCGATGCCTCTGCCAGTGAAGTAATGGTGCCTCTGCCAGCCCCCCCCCCCCAAGTTCCCTTTTCAGCTGCGATGGCCTCCTGCAACTTTCTGCCAGTGAAAATGTAGCATAGTCCTCCCAAGCTCCCTTTTTGCTAGCAGAGCACTCGGACCATTGCAGGCCCCCTCAGCATGAGTGATGTTGAACTGGCCATGCCCACACTGGCCATGCCCCCCAGCCACCCCAAGGTCAAACACAACCCTGATGCAACCCTCAAAGAAATCGAGTTTGACACCCACGGTCTATAACATCATATCCTGATCCTCCAATCTGGTGGTTGTTATAAATAAGAATGATCAAAGTTGTAGTTTACCAATTCAGAGACTGCCAGGTGAGGAAAAGCCAATCTGGGCTTGTTTTCAAGGGTTTCTTTTCATTTTCAGCACTACACAGATTAAAAGGCTATCGTTTGTTCCCCCTTATAAATTGTTAGGTGGGGAGGAACAGTTCAATATTATAAATTGTTAAAACTCAATTAAAATTTAAATGATATAAACAGTGCTGCATACAGTAATCAAAGTGAACGCTGTGGTCAATTTCCTGATCTAGCTATTTCTGCCTGATTTGTTATAATTGCTTTATAAAAATTTTATTTTGCCATCCACCTTGAGAATATCAATATGATGGTGAAAGAGAAATAATATAAATAAATATATCAATGTCCAAGATGCTGCCGTGTAAGGCAGTTTTTTCTGCCCTGAAAAATGGAACTATAGAACACAGATAGGATGGTAGGAGTCAACAACCAATCCTTAAATTGAAGTCCTCCATTGGGAGTGGACTGTTCTTGCTTGTCCTAGTTGGATTCTGCAAGCTCCTTGAGAGGCTAAGCTTTTTACTCCAAGGACATTTAGTCAGCTGTGCCTCAAGGACCAGTCTCTGTCCACCAAAACTGATAAAGTTCTTGCTGCACAGTTTATTGATCAGTTTGACTAACTAATTCAAGAGCATTCCTAAAAGCCCATTCATCAAGGCACATTCACTTTTCAAGTGACTTTTGGCAAAGTATTTCCTCTAAGGCCCCCTACCCAACCTCTTATATGAATGACCCCCATATAAGTCTTCCTTAGTAAGGGCCAGCAGCAGTGCTTAGATCAGTATTTGACGCTGCCATTTTGATATTCTACAAGAGGTATGTCAAGCTGGCATGCCGGAAGTGTCATATGCAGGCCATACCCATCCCAGTTCCATGAAGGGGAAAACATCATGATACATCACGTGACGGCAATGTGACACCACGAGTTTGACACCCGTGTTTTACAATGTACCCAGTAAAGGACTATGTTGAGTCAACAATTCAGATTGTTGAGCAGTCTCAAACAACTTTTCTTTTTTTTCTAAAAGAAAATATTTTTCATAATCACAGAAAATATGGCAGGCCCATAGTTTTCTGAGGTGTTTTTTTTTAAAAGCTGTTTCAAGCTGCAAATTACAGCTTAAGAATTTGAATCCCATCTGATCCTTTAATAACATGCAGGTGGTCCCTTGATCATGCAAGATATATCATGTGAACTCAATTGTATACAAGGAATGTAACACACAGTGGCAGCAATGTATTTCTATAAATTGTGATTTCCATTTTTTGGGAAACATGCCAACATGGCAGCTAGTCCACATTCATCCATGTGGAAAAAAGCTACCATTTATGCATGTACAAAGTGTTGACTAATCTAGCTGAAAGCTGACTTATAAAAGAGATCCGGGAACAAAACAGTGCCATTAATTAGGAACATGAATTCTTTGCTGCTCTGTAACCCAATTCTTCTTTGCTTTGATTCTTGAGTGAACCCTTTGATTCATGTTTGCTTCTGTGGGACTTAAGTCCTGACCAATCATTGTTTTCCCCCTATATGTATGCTAGATACTTCACAAGGCTCCAAAATAGATCACCACCACTTTTGCCCACCAGCTTTGGAATACTTACGTAGTCAAAACTTCAGTAGCTATTTCCTGACCTCATCTCAAGATGCCCAATACTGGAAAATCTGAATATTGCAAACTCCCTTATTGTCCAGTACATCAAGATCATGGGACTATTTATATATTAGTTGGGAATTCTGTGAGTTGCATTGGCTATGTTTGGAAGGCATTGGTTTTGAGAAATTTAGATCAAGTAAAAGCAAATTATTGGGTCTGTTGGGCATATATGGACTTCTAGCAACAACAAAGATGATGAGGGGACTGGATGTTAAAACATGAAGAATGGTTGTAGGAATTGGGTATGTCTATTCTAATGAAAAGAAGGTCTGGGGTGACATGGTAGCAGTGTTCCACTATTTGAAGGACTGCCACAAAGAAGAGGGGGCCAATCTGTTCTCCAAAGTTCCTGAAGGCAGGAGAAAAAGCAATGGATGGAAACTAATGAAGGACAGAACCAACCTACAATTAAGGAGAAATTTCCTGACAGAACAATTAATCAGTGGAATGGCTTGCTTTCAGACTTTGTGGGTGGTCCATTAGAGGAGATATTTTAGATAGTCATTTGTCTAAAATGGTATAAGGTCTCCTCCTTGAGCAGGGCGTTGGAGTAGAATACTTCCAAAATCCCTTCCAACTCTATTATTCTAGCACTCTCACTAATTGTTGCAATAATATGGTTACCCCATACCTAGTTTTTCTCAGACATGACCCCAATTTAAGCTCTTAAAACTTTACTTGGCCAGTACTTCTGCATAATTAAAAATGTCTGGGGGTCAGCAGACATACAGCACCATACTTATTTATTTTATTTATTTATTTATTAAATTTTTATACCGCCCTTCTCCCGAAGGACTCAGGGCGGTGTACAGCCAAAAGATAAAAACATAAGAAATATACAAGTAAAACAACAATTTAAAACCGAGCATATTAGAAAAAGGCCAAATAAAAAATTTAAAATTTAAAATTAGAAACCCTAAAATGATAAAACCCAGTTAAAAGAATTTAAAATTTTTAAAAAAATATTAAAAATATTAAGCCAGTCCCGCTTGAATAAATAAATGCGTTTTCAGCTCACGGCGAAAGGTCCGAAGATCAGGCAATTGACGCAATCCAGGGGGAAGTTCGTTCCAGAGCGTAGGAGCTCCCACAGAGAAGGCCCGTCCCCTGGGGGCCGCCAGCCAACATTGTTTGGCGGACGGCACCCTGAGAAGACCCTCTCTGTGTGAGCGTACGGGTCGGTGGGAGGCATGAGGTAACAGCAGGTGGTCCCGTAAGTACCCGGGCCCTAAGCCATGGAGCGCTTTGAAGGTGGTAACTAAAACCTTAAAGCGCACCCGAAAGACCACAGGAAGCCAGTGCAAGCCGCGCAGGATCGGTGTTATATGGGAACAACGAGTTGCTCCCACTATTACCCGCGCAGCTGCATTCTGGACTAGCTGCAGCCTCCGGGTGCACTTCAAGGGCAGCCCCATGTAGAGAGCATTGCAATAATCCAAACGGGAAGTGACAAGAGCGTGAGTGACCGTGCATAAGGCATCCCGGTCAAGGAAGGCGCAACTGGCGAACCAAGCGCATTTGGTAAAAGCCCTCCTGGAGCGGCCGCCAAGTGATCGTCAAACGACAGCCGCCCATCAGGAGGGCGCCCAAGTTGCGCACCCTTTCCGTTGGGGCCAATAACTGCGCCCCGACAGCCAGCTGCGGCTGCAGCTGGCTGTACCGAATGCCGGCATCCACAGCCACTCCGTCTTGGAGGATTGAGCTTGAGTCTGTTTCTCCCCATCCAGACCCGTCGGCCTCCAGACACCGGGACAGCACTTGACAACCGTTGGGGTGGTCCGGGGTGGAAAAGTACAGCTGCGTATCATCAGCATACAGATGGTAACTCACCCCGAAACCACTGATGACCTCACCCAACGGCTTCATATAGATGTTGAACAGGAGAGGCGAGAGAATCGACCCCTGCGGCACCCCACAAGTGAGGCGCCTCGCGGTCGATCTCTGCCCCCCACTTCTCAATGGTCCCAATCTGACCAACTACCAGTAGTTTCTTGATGCCAGCTGATGAACTGTGATAATATCAGAGCAGCAAGAGAATTGGGTATGATGCCTTATAAAGGAAAACACTTGTCTAGACACATGACATCCCCACATTTACTGACTGCTTCAGTAAAAATTGCACATGTGCCCAATCCCATAAGCTCTTCAGCCAAATCCAGAAGACCTACAGCAAAGTGGTGAGTGCTAATTTGAACGGGGGATGCAACTGCACTGAAAGTGATAGCTGAAGAGAACCAGCACCAAACCTACTGGAAGATCAAGGAACTTCAGTAGCTGCCTTGCATGTCAGTTGGGACCTTGAAGCCAGATATCATGAAACTACTCAATGGAGCCTTGATTAACCACAAAACAACTGTTTATTCTGAGACAATCTGCTGAAATGGCTTGCTGCCATCCATTTTAATTAATTAATTAATTAATTAATTAATTAATTAATTAATTAATTAATTTTATTTAGTTAGTTATTTCATCAAACATGTATTTTATGACAGATACCAGTGTAAACATAATTATAAATACATGGAAAGGATATGAATAAAAGAAAAGATTAGAACAGGGATGATAGGCACGTTGGTGCACTTATGCAAGCCTCTTACAGACTGCTTAGGAATGGGGTGAGGTCTACAGTAGACAATCTAAGGTTAAAGTTTTGGGGATTTGGGGAAGAAACCACAGAGTCAGGTAGTGCATTCAGCATCTCCAACCTTCCAAGCAGGCGCCATTTCACCCCAACCTTTTTGAACAGGTAAACATATTTTCATAAGCTCGAGGAGTATACACCCATTATTGTTAGAGTTCTAACTAATGGTTACAAAGTCATTTGTGATATAAAAGTGATACCAGAGGCAGATGGCTGGCGCATTGCAATGCAGTATGTTGGCTTCTCATTTAATTGATTTTAATGAACATTTTTTAAAAACTAAAGTAAGGTGGAGCAAGAAGCCTGTTAAGAAGTACAGAACATTTCCTTGAATACATAGGTACCCATGAGTATTGTATTACTCAGTTAGACATTGCACAGTTTCTGTACCTCGTAATCCTGCAAACTACAGCAGCTTTTCCAGTTACTGAAATTATTTCAGGCTGCACTCTGGCCCATTCAATTTGGGAGTGAATATCTGCAGTGTCATCTCTAGGCATTTGTGCCTAGGGCTTCTTACTGTTCCATCTTCCTGCATTCTTTGACTTTCTATCCTCGAGCACTACTATTCATAATTCCAACCCCAAGAGATGCAAATTGGACACCACATATGAAAGGTCTCCTGCATCCACCCTATAGTGGTTGCTATCACAAGTATTAACTTGTTTCTTCCCATGGATTTCATTCAAGGATCCTAATGGCATTGCTTCACACTTAATATTATGTCACTTTAAGAAATAGTACCTGCCTTTAGGATGGGGTGGGTGGAAAAATTTAATAATATCATATCAGCATTTCTCTCACTACCTTTGTCTCCACTCTTTTAACTCAATCAACTTTAATTCTCTTTCAACTCTTTACCTGCCTTTAGCAACTTCACCTATTCCCCCCTGGTTCTTTCTTTATAATTGCAACTTTCTCCCAGAACACTTTACTTGATTTCACATCCCTCTTATCTTTTCCAGTCATGCTGCTTAACCTTTACTTTGTCATAAAGCCCCTTTGTTTTTCCCTCTCCCACACTATAATTTTTGCAGTGGGATTTGTTCAAAGGCTTTTATAAATCCTTTTCCATCTCCTTCTCTTGGCTGAACCTTACTCAAGGTCAGCCAGATCTGGCCAGCTTTCTGTGTCTCTTGTTTGCACTCTATTGGTTATCCAGATTTTTGCATTCCAGATCTCTTTGTAGTAATTCTTTCAAAAGAACTTATTGGAGTCCTTGCTTTGGGAACTATTTTAGGTTTCTCTGACTTTTAGTTCAATTTAGTGTAAATAATGTGTACTCTCACATTGGAAAAGAAAAATGAAAAGAAAAGATGGGCTTGTTCTCCTAGAATTTAGATAGCTAATCTTTCTAGGTTGAATATGCATCTTTTGTGGTATATTCCAGCATGACCAGGGCTGAAATCCAGAAGGTTCTGACAGGTTCTGGAGAACTGGTAACGGAAACTTTGAGCAGTTTGGAGAACCGGCAAATACCACCTCTGGCTGGCCCCAGAGTGGGGTGGGAATGGAGATTTTGCAATATCCTTCCTCCAGGAGTGGGGAGGGAATGGAGATTTTGCAGTATCCTTCCCCTGCCACGCTCACCAAGCCACGCTCACCAAGCCACACCACGCCCACCAAGCCTCGCCCACAGAACCGGTAGTAAAAAAAGTTGGATTTCACCACTGAGCATGACCATCATTTGTATGTTGTTGTTAGCTGCGAAGTCGTGTCCGACCCATCGCGACCCCATGGACAACATTCCATCATTTGTATAATGGATAATATCTGTTAGATGTGAAAGAATCTAGATTTATGGCTCATAGTTAAGAAAAAGCTTTGTTTGATCACTTTAAAACTAGGTGAGCCTGTATGCATGACAGCTGATGAGTAAGAGCAAAGAGAGAGAAGGAGAGCTCTAGTTTCCCACAGAGTATATTTTGCAAAGACCCCAGCAGAGATATGTTCAGAAACGATCAGAAAGAAATGAAATAGGGTTAGAAAACAAACTTTTAAATATTTAAGAATACTTCAGCAAAGGAGAGTCCAAAGTGAAGATCCTTGGGAAGCCATGCATGATATTAATTGAAATGTATTTGAATATAAGTAGTTTGGATTGGTAGTTGGGTTTGGGTTGGTAGTTGGTAGCTCAGACCAGCAGCCTATGAGATTAGCTGTTTTGTAGCTGCTTAAAAATGAAAGAAACTCTTACAGAGGAGGCATATCTGGGCAGGGCCCAGACTAGTTTTCTTCCTGGTTTGTAAGAGGTTTAAAAATTTCTTTACCTTACTGGGACTCCTTGGCTTGTATTTTCATGCTTCCAAATGGTGGAAAACCATACAGTTTTCTGCAGATGTGTTTGGAGGTGGCTCTGGAGGCTGCAGAAAAAATGCTGAGGACCAGCCAGCAGCCCTCTCCTACTATGTCTCATCAGCTATTCCTGGTCTTCTCAAACTTATTACAAGGATTCCTAAGTTATGGTCTCTAAGCAGAAAAATCTAAAACATGTCCCTTTTTATTTTTCCTAGAACTCAGCTGAAGAGAGCAATTCTTGGAAGAAGGACTTAGAATTCCCCAGCTGGGGAGACATCTCGGACTGCTTGGCACACTTGAAATGTTGGGAATAGAAGAGTGGTCTTGCAAAATAACTGCTGAGAAGAGGCTTGTCAGTTCACACAATATCGACCAAGAGCACATAAGCAACCAGTCACAAAGCATGGATTTTTGAGAGTGCTCCCTAACTTATCTAGTCTCCTTAGTTCTGTAGATTGCTGCCTATAACCCTTGCTTACCTTTGTCCTTCTTCTAGGCAGGTGGGCATATCTCTGTACATAGCACTGGGCTGTGAAAAAACCTGGAAACATATTTAGGATCTAGAACAGTGGTGGGTTGCCCCCGGTTTGGACCAGTTCTTGCAAACTGATAGTAAAACCGGGGGTAGGCTCTGCCCACCAACTTGAATGTCATCAGGAAGCTTCTGTGCATGGTGCAGAAGCAAGCATCCATGCGCTTGCTTCGTTCGCACATGCGGATGATCCCGCTGTGAACCGGTAGTAAAGGTAAGTAGAACCCACCCCTGATCTAGAACCATTATTGTAAAAAACAAAAAAATTCTGTATGCTGTTATTTTTCCTTATAGCATTTAAGTCAGCTTAACTACTTTGGGGGGTGGGGGGTGAGGCAGAGGTTAGTTTGTATCCCTTCCAATGTAGAAGCCAAGGTAAAAGCCAGAATCTGTCCTGGGTTATCACAGAGAATAACGGACAGGGAAAAAAGAAATCTGTACATTCTGAAAACCTTGAACTACGAAGCTGAAATTTGTTTAAATTTAAGCAGCCCTTGGCCAAATCAGTTGCTTGCATTTTTGTAGTCTGAAGTTCTGCTGATCTAAACTAGACTTTAGCAATCTTGTGACTTAGGATGAAGCTATTGAGGTATTCTGTATTTAACTTCTGTCAAAATATTTCTTTTAGAATTTCAAAATGCCTGTCACTTCCATTGTGCTTCTGCGGAAAAGATCCTTGGAAGGCTGACACAGGGTGTGCAGGCATACACATACACGCACACACACACACACACACACACACACACACATAAACCAACAAATCTTGCAACAGCTCCTTGGCAAATCCTCAAGTCATCATTTCCCCCCTTTTTCGTAGCATCCAAATGTTACATAAAAAGTCACTAGAGAATTATAGCCTAAATAACACATCTACCTTCCTTTTCCAGATGCAGCTGCCCAGAATCTGTCTTTTTCCGTATGACTGCACTAGTCGTTTATTGTGAGCTACTGCACTGCAAGGCATCTATTTAACATAGCCCATTCTATGCCACCTTCACAGAGGCCAACACTAGAATATAAGTTGGCAGGGACAACCATAACAAAATGAGATCAGTTCAAAACCAGGAGAGATTTCTCTACTTTAGCTTGCTGTATTGTTGTTTGGATATGGAGCTTATAATATGGGAAATCCAATTCATGGAAATGTCCTCTTATACTAAGCTAATTGGCACATAGAAAGTGTTAGATTATTGACATATCTAGCCCAGTAGAGTCTACATGGGTATTAGCCAAGGTGACAAGTGATGTCTTGGTGTTGTGATACCATCATGCAAATGATACAAATTACATAGTTTGTGACATTTATACAGTAACATCCCGAATCACATGTCATCACTGTGGCTTTTGGATGCCTAGGATTGTTTATCTAACTCACAGCTGACAGTAACAATCTAGGGCATTGGGATTCCTCTCATCACCTGCCACCCGACCTTTTTAAACTAGAAATTCCTGGAACTTGTTTCTTGCTTATCTTCAACAACAGTAGCAATAGCATTTGTATGTTACCTACCAGTTGTGGGTTCTAACCGGTGTTACCACCGCTTTGCTTCGCGCAAACGCTTTGCGCGCGATCAACACTCACGTGCTCATTTTGCTCACATGCACATCAAACTTGCGCTTTGTGCAAGTATATTGACTGGCTGAACAGCTGGGGCATTACAATCCACTCTGTCACGCCTTTCAGCTGGGCTAAAAACGGAGGAATAAAGGTAGATATAGTACAGGGGCAGGCGTGAGGGCCCAGATGACAGTCGGAGTAAACCGATTCGCTGTCACTACAACATCTCCACTACTGGCTCTCCCGAACTGGGGAGAACCGGTAGCAACCCACCACTGTTACCTATTCAAGTGACTCTTGGTAGATGATGCATCACTGAGATACGAACAATGGTTAATCTTTAATTGACAAGCATCACTGGTCTACTTAAAACATGGCCTAATGGTTTATTTGGATTTCTAGGAAGAAGGGTGTGATGGAAACACGAACTGAAGGGGAAGAGGCATCACTAGAGGGAGTAAATAGGCACTCCAGCTTGGAGTCCATTTGGGGAGGAAACGTCTTAGATCAAACCGTTAGGTCTATATCTGCCATTTCCCAAGGAAAGACAGGCAGTCTGGTGAGATTCCTGTAAATAGATGGTCAACAATAAAGAACACTACTTTGCTCTATTCACCCAGTTGTTCTGTTTGCTTGCGCCTAAGAATGAGGAGGAAATCATCTGGAAATAGATTTCCCTAAATTGATGCCTTTCAGATTTGTCAGAATTTTTAGTCATCTACAACAGTGTCTCTCAACCTCAGCCACTTTAAGAACTGTGGACTTCAACTTCCAGAATTCTGCATTATTATTTTTTTGGGAGGGGATGTTGTTTGTTTTGATTTCACCTAGTGTAATATGCAGACCTTGCGGCTGAAGTTTTATAATGATTGTTTATGGACCAAAGACAATCAACACAATAATTAGCTAATTCATTACCAAGGCATTTTGCTTCTCCCAGTCTAGTATTACAAAGACATGGTCTGTCCCTTCTCTTTTCTTTGTTAGAACTATGGTTTATACCCTGCCCATTGTCCAATTTAAGCATCGCCTATTTCTTCTCTCTGGCTTTTCTCAATCATACCGCACTCAATCATACTTGGTTAGTGGAAAGTGCCCAATAATGTAATCTTGCCTGAAAATATATTTTTGAAGATGCTAAAAACAAGACGACACCATGCTAATGAAGATCTCCAAAGACAGAGCATGTGCTGTTAACTATCCATTTGATCAGTTATGGAGAATGAGAGAGAGACACACTCAGAGACTGGCACTATTTATTATTAATAATGTGTCACTGTAGTTGAGGAAAAGGGATGCCCTCGGACATCTCCAAAGCAGTTCATGATTTATTGGAAGCACTGAGAGAAATATAAAGTCAAATAGCAACATACCCCACGGAAGGTTTACTCTTTGTTCTGCAAACAGTTGGATTAAGATAAAATACACACAGAGGCAAATGTTGGACCTGAATTTTCCTTTTGAAAAATGGCACTGTTTGATGTTAGATGTCAAGAGAGTAGAGCTATGCTCAAGTACAGAAAGTTTGCCTCCATTTTTAGATTATAAATACCAAAGTTCATAGACCCTTAAAGTACCAGACTTAAAGGAGCAGCACAACCATTATAAATGTGAGAATCTGGAGGCAGGGAATGATATCCCTTTCCTGTATTGCAGTGGCCATTCAGAAATACGTATTTTTTGAGGGAGCATTTGTAATAAGAAATAAATTCCTGGCTTACATTTTTTGAACCCCGAAATAAGCGCTTAGCCTTATTTTCAGGGAGGTCTTATTATTTTGGGGCCTGTGGAGCAAGATGGAGCTCCTCTTGCCCTCTCACCTGATTTCCAGCTCTGCGTTTAAATATTTTCAGAGAAGGCTTATTTTCGGGGGGAGGCTTATTTTAACGCATGCGCTCAAAAGCCCGATTGGGGAGGGGATGCCTTATTTTTGGGGAAACAGGGTAGTACCCCATTCTTTCTATCTAGTTACATTGAAATCATTGTATTTAGTTTTGAGCTGATTTATGGCATATCTTTTGATCCTATATTAATTAAAATTCATTTCACAGCTTTATTTCAAGGAATCCTGGAACAGGATAGGCTGAAGCTGAATTCCTTCACTAGAATTATCATAGAAATATAATTTTCATTTTTCCATTACAACTGTATACACAGTTGGAAAATGGAAAAAAAAACAGTTCATCATAATGTCGGATGTTTTATCTGCACACAATCAAAAGTGTGAACTTCTAGGGGTATAGTTAAGTTGGGACTAAATTTTTTTAGCATATGTTTGTTTTATTTTTAACTATACCTTGTGCTCGTTCTGGGAAGTAGGGAGGGGGGTTGTGAAGGGAGGGGAGGGAGGTGGGGAAAGGGGAAAAATTTTCTGTAAAACTTTTTGAATAATAAAAAAAAGTGTGAACTTCTAGAGCAATTTCAAAAGAGGGTTTTTTTAAAAAAATTAAACAATTTCATTTTTTTAAAATTTTCATTTTGTTTATTGGGGGGGGGAAGAGTCATTATGGTAATAGAATGGTTTACTGAACCTTATTCAGAACATGGCTTCTATTTTTTTCAGATATTTTAATCTCTATTCCCCTTTGTGTAACAGAAACTGACTGGCTCAGGATTACCTAATGCACTTCTTATTAAACTGGTATTTCAACCTGAACCTCTCTGTTAGAGCTACCTTTATATCAAAGATGGCATATACAGTCCTTGGCATTTACAGGTAAGGCTAGGAAACATTCCAGAGTCACTGACATCCAATTTTTTAATCAAGGGGTTACTGGATTAACGTTGCTCTAATGTTGTTCCCAACGTATTGTAATTAATTGTTAAACAACCCCTTTATATTTATTACAGATGCATAGAACAGTGTTTCTCAACCTTGGCAACTTTAAGATATTCCCCAAGCTGGCTGGAGAATTCTGGGAGCCGGTCCACATATCTCTCTAAGCAGGGGTCAAATCTACTTACCTTCCTTACCAGTTTGAAAATGCATGCGCCGCACGCAGGAGCTTGCTTCGCTCAAGCGTGTGTGTCACATAAGCATGCAGACCTTCTACATATGTGAAAAACCTTCTGTGCATGCACAGAAGGTAAAAACCAGGAAGTAATGACAGCCAGGTGGGTGGGCGGAGCTTCACCATCGCTACTGGTTCGCCAAACCAGCAGCCACGATCGCTATCGGATCGCGCGATCCGATTTGAACCGGGAGCATTTCACCCCGTCTCTAAGGTTGAGAAACATTAGTATGGATTAATAGTTGAGGCCTTAGATTTGCGCTAAAGTCTCCTAGGATAAAATCTGTCCTCACCCATAAAAGCTTCCTGAATGACTTCAATTATATCTGACTCCAATCATCCAACTTATCCTGAGGACACAAATAAACCTCCAAGTGCTTCAGTGACCCTCTAAAAGAATCCAAATGACCAGCTGTTTGCAAGGAATATAAATCCTTCCATTCCCCACCATCCTGTCAGACATGAAGAAGCTTCTTGGATGAAGAAGTAAAACATCTTCAAAGAAAAAAGAAGCAAGTTCAGTTGCTTCCTGAAAAAGCACCTTTGGTACTACCATGACGTGAATGACTGAGAGTCTCAACAGACTTTTAGCTATACAATTTGGGATGGAGATCCTTTGAATCGTTTGGGAGTAGGAAAGGATTTCCAGAGAAAAAATTGCAGACTAAAGGAATCGGGAGCACTACTCAGGTGGCCCTCAGGACGCAGATAAACCTCCAAGTCCTTCAAAGACCCTTTAAAAAGATGCAAATGACCAGCTGTTTGCAAGGAATATAAATCATTCCATTCCCCGCTATCCTGTCAGCTGAAGAAGCTTCTTGGATAAGAAGCAAAACGTTTTTCAAAAAAAAACCAAGAAAGCTCAGTTGGCTCCTGAAAAAGGACCTTTGATATCCAATTTATCATTGTGGATATAAAATTAGAGAAAATACTGTAATTGTTTAAGTGCTTTTAGATTTCTCAAGGAAAAGTAAGATATAACAGTTTTCCCCCGAATGCCATCACTCTGCTAAACAAATAATTCCCTCAACACTGTCAAACTATATACTAAATCTGCACTACTATTAGTCCTCTCATCGTTTCCCTCACCCATCTCCTTCCACTTATGACAATTCATATTGATATTGTTTCCTGATTGCTTATTTGTATCCTATGACTATCATTAAGTGTTGTAAGTGTTGTACCTTGATGAAGGTATCTTTTCTTTTATGTACACTGAGAGCATATGCACCAAGACAAATTCCTTGTGTGTCCAATCACATTTGGCCAATAAAAAAAAATTCTATTCTATTCTATAAATGTAATAAGTGAGAAATATTGCACATGCTGGCTAATAGTGATGACCAAACAAATATACACTTACATGGAAAGATGCTTCATTGACATCTGTGAGGGTTTTCTCTAAGCGAACGTGCATCATATTATATTATTCGTTCTTGAGTGGATGCAATAATCTAAAGACATCTAAACCACCTGACCTGAAAGAGTTAATCAGATCCAAAACAGACTCTTATCTAAGCCTTTCAGAGGGCAGGTTGCAGGGTATGTTTTCTTCCAATTATGTGTACATCATGGCTGCTCTTTCTGAAACAGAACTGAATTAAAAATGTTCCCAGTGCCCTGCCTGAAATAGGATATATATACACGGAACTGTAAAACAAGGATTGAAAGCTTTCTCTTGATCCTGGTTGAAATAAACATTTATAGCATTTCTGACCTTTTCCCATGGATCAAATATAGCCCTTCATTATGTCTGGTATGATTTGAAATTTCAAGCAACACTCCCTTTAGGCTGTGTACATTTAATTCCTGGATGGGAAAGTTTCAAACTCAATTTGAAATTTTCCACTAACTTCCAAATGTAATACCCGCAGGCAATCATGACAGGATTAGCTCTGCTACCTTTTCCACTCCATGCTTTATTCTTTGTTTCATACAAAAAGTGTTGTTTTTCCTATCACATCATCAGAAATGGATTTCCACAAACCTGCATAAAATTAGAGCATGATAAATCCCATTGACTCAAATCAATAAACTTTACCCTGTTTTAGCTTCTGGCTATGGTAGTTACTCTTATCTTTCTAAGGAAGCCAGCATTGTAATGCTTCTTGGCTTCATTTTGTGAAGGTTTTTTTTTTATTGTCACATTTCTGAAAGACCACAATTTTATTGTGGTATAGTAGTTATAGATGTAGTCTATAACTCAGTAGCAATGTAATAGTACTTAGGCAGCAGCTATGAAGGCCTGGCTAGTCTGTTCCTTGGACAGTATTTTGAGGCAGCAGATTGTTGGCAATATTATTGTCCAGTGGAAAAACAGGATATTTATACAAAGCACTTTACCACTAAATACATGCAGAAACATCCCACATGAGCCATGAGATATTCAGCCAATATTTCTTTTTCATTTTTTTCATTTTTTCTGTCATAAAAAAATTGAAGGAAGCAGTAGACACAAAGCATGTTTATTTTAGGTTGATTTGTACAAGTTGTATATAATTTAAGATATTTTGCCTCACTCCAATTATACTATTACATCTACCCATATTCCCACTGACACAGTAAAAAATCTCCCGACAGATGATGATGCAGGCAAGGTAGAATATAAAGGTGCTGATTATTCCTCTACATCCGTGTTTTTCAAACTTGGCCACTTGAAGATGGATTTCATCTCCCAGGAATCCTCTCAGAGTTCTGCGAGTTGAAGTCTGCACATCTCAAAGTTGCCAAATTTTAAAAACACTGCTCTGTATGCTTTAAGGTATGATGATGATGATGATTGATTGCATAATCAGCCAGAACATTAGACTGGATTTGGCATTTTTATCTACCTATCAAATTCTTCCCAAGATCCTGGGATAGACAGATGTTGATGGCCTTAAAGGTATTGTCAAAAGATGTAGGCTGTTCCAAGTAAAGTTTCCTATACATGATTTGGTGGTGAGTCCGTCAGTGCAGCTGGTGTTTAAGTACTGCTCCAGACATTTTGATATTGCATTCAAGGCACCTATTACATTTGATATTACCTTTGCTTTCTTCTGCCACAGTCATTCTACTATATTTTATGATTTTTCTCCAGTTCTTTCTCTTCTCTTCTGCTGTCTCAGGGACAGGTGGGCCTTAACTTAACACCCAGAATTGAGTTCAAAATGTATGTTGCTAAATGAGACAGTTGTTAAGTGAGTTTTTCTCCATTTTACAATCTTTCTTCCCACAGTTGTTAAGTTACCATGTTTCCCCAAAAATAAGACCCTGTCTTATATTTTTTTGAAACTGAAATAAGCGCTTGGCCTTATTGCCATGTGCTCAAAAGCCCAGTTGGGCTTATTATCAGGGGATGTCTTATTTTGGGGGAAACAGGGTAGTTAGAGTCCAGTCTTCTAAGCTGTGGTGGCGCATTGGTTAGAATGTACTATAGGCTATTTTTGCTGACTGCCAGCTGCCAGCAATTAGTCAGTTCGAGTCCCACTGGCTCAAGATTGACTCAACCTTCCATCCTCCTGAGGTTGGTAAAATGAGGACCCAGATTGTTGGGGCAATATGCTGACACTGTAAACCACGTAGAGAGGGTGGTAAAGCACTATGAAGCGGTATATAAGTCTAAGTGCTATTGCTATTGCTACTATACTGGCTGTGTAGCTAATGATTGGAATTGCCCAGGTGTTAATTGCCTTGTTGGTATTTACTCTACTGAGTTTGGACTTGGATCTTCACTCTCATGATGTTTCCATTTCTAACTTTCTTCTTGATGTCAATGTGTTGGCTGTTGGCTTCCTGAGGGATGCCCAGGAATTTATAGTTAAATTCATCCAGATTTTTGATGTTATTTCTATAGGGCATTTGATTACCAGTTTTTCACTATTTTTCCCCTGTTGATGCTAACTGCTAACTGCACATTTGTCCAGTTCAAACTACATTGTAATAATTTGGCTGTATATATGGACGATATTGAGCAGCAATTCTATTTCAGGTACTGTTTTTCAAAACAGCTTCAGATCATCCATGTAAAGGATGTGAGAAATTCTGTCAGATGTTTTTGATCTTCAATAGCCAGGGTCTGACTTGTTCAGTTTTGTTGACACAGTAAATCAATGCAATGACAAACTGTAGAGGTGCTAGTGAATTTCCTTGAAAGATTCCTCTCTTGATAGTCTCCCATTCTACCATCATTGACCAGCAACTGTGTCTTCCACTGTGGTACTGAACTTTGCACAAAACTTCTGATGTTTCTGTTTGTTGTGACCCAGGCCCAAGTAGGTAGTAGTAGATGCACTTAGTTCAAATTAATTCATTCTCAGCATAGTCCAAACTAAATCAAAACGAAGTCTTCATAACACAAGTCTTCAGTCTTATCACCAACCTTGGTCTAATTAGGCTTTTCTTGGCAAAAGTTTAAAAGCAGAAGACGCCGACAAGAAATAAATGCAGCAAGACAAGGAGCAAGTCAACATTGTTTTCCGACAAAGAGTCCAAATGCCATTACTGGTCTTTTAAGCCTTATGGGACGGGCCAATCTTCTCTTGGCCCTACTCCAGAGTCATCCTCTTTTCTTCTGGCAGCTCTTCTCATGTGTGCATTAGGAACAGGTTCTTCCTGATCCTCTGCCTCACTACTGTCAGCCTCTGGAGGCTCTGGAGTCTGCACATCATTCCCAGATGGCCCTGGCCCCATCTCTGTCTCCGATGTAGAGTCCTCATCCGGGCCTTCCCCAGCCTCCAGGACTGACCCATGTTCTTCCTCAGCCTCATCGCTATCTGACTCTGCTGCCAGCTCCGCAGACTGCCGGTGGACCACAACACTATTGACTCCTGTTACTTCTAAGCACTTGATTACCCAATCATGTGGCAGGGAGTTGAATGCCCTCTTGTAAACAATCTAAGCTAGATTCAACTTGGTCTTCCTTTACCTGAAGTTTTCCAAAAACACCTTGTTAATGATGCTGATCTTTTATTCCTCTGCTGTTTGGGCTGTTTCCTTTCTGTTCAGGTGGAAAAGCTTGCTTTAGCTACAGTACATACTCTTGGATTGAATCAACCACCGTACAGTTAGTAATTTGAAAGTTGTTGGTAGACTTGTAGTTGCTTGCTGCCTCTTTTGTTAGATTTTTCATTATCAGGTAGGTTTTGCTAGATATTTACCAATCTTCAATTTCACCTCCTTGCAATATGGTATTAAATGCTTGGCTATAAGTGGGTCTAGACCAGTCAGATGCTTCAATCCAAAACTATGTCATTCATCTTCATCTGGTATTGACCATTTCTTGATCTTCCTTACCTTTTCTCCATTATTTCTGCTATTCTTCTATGCATGCTTTTCATTTCAACTTCTTTTTTGTTTTTATTCATCTGCTTTATCATAAAGCAGATGTATTCTTGTTATATTTCTTTGGAGTGTTCTATAGCTATGCTCAGAGCTACACTATTCTTTTTTTGTTGGATAGTTCATTGCAGTTGTTTCATTGATGGATTGATATAAATATTTCTAATTTGACTGAAATTGGAGATTCTGCCTAAGTGTGCAATTCAAGCTTCACATCTGCTGATTTTCTTGGTTTATGGCTATTATTTATTGCTTTATTATTTCCAGTGCTTTTTCTTGTTCTTCCTTGCTTCTAGGTAACATTTCTTGATTAGGTAGTATTTGGTCACCTTGTTCTTCAGTTTCTTTTCTTTCATCTATTCTAGTTTGTTTGCATCTGATCTTAGCATTCTAATCTTATTTTCCAACCTGAATTTCTATTTTGGTGATGCACTATTTGATTTTTTTCTTGTTTGTTGATTTTGCATCCAAGATTTCAGTTACAATTGCAGCTGTACTGTACATCAGTTGATTTATTTCTGGTGCTGAGCTGGTATTTATATTTGATATTACAGTATTAACATCTTTTGCACTAGCTGGGTTTTTTTCTTGTAATAAGCTTCAATGCAAAAACACATAAATAAATCCAGAAAAAGGACTACCAAGATGATGAAAGGACTGGAAACCAAGTCCTATTTTCCAACCTGAAAATAGAAAAGTTAACATTTCCTAGTTCAGGCAGCAGAAGGAGACAGGATTATTGTCTTTAAATATTTAAAGAGGCATTACATTCTAAAGGGTTCTGACATATTCTACCTTGTTCCAGAAAGTAATTCTAGAACTAATGAGAAGAGACCTAAAGATGTAGATCTAGATGACACATTCTTAAAGTTGTCAATCAGTGGACTGGGTCACAGCATATAGGATCCTCTTTCCCTTCACTGGAAGTTTTAGGTAGTCATCTATTGGGAATGATGTAGAGATTCCTGCAGTGCTCAATCAAGACTTGATGACCTCTTAAGTTTCTTCCAACTTTATGATTCTATGAGTTTATAGAGTTTTGAAAATAGGCTATACTCAGCAAGTATTGCATGTTCCTCTGTAATGTGAATCTTCTTTGTGAGATAGATTTAGATTTCCTGGTTAGAAAAATAGCAGACCAAATTTGATTTGATGTTGCTATTCATTATTCAAACCAAGGAAACTGACAATAAGCATTCAGAATTTTAATAAATGGTTAAATCAACCTAAACAAGCAATTCAGAGGAGAGAAAGTCTTCAACTTTTGTGCATAGCCAAAATAAACACATACACATAAACATAAAGTTCCCCAGCACTGGCAAATAATTGTTATATATACACATAAAGGCTTGTGCTACCTGATCTGGGCTGCAAAAATATGAATGGTCACTAGATGACAGCAAAAGGAAAATACCTTGACTCTTTGCTGCCATCTAGTGGCTATCTGGAGTTTAACTTTCCAAATATGGTAGCACTGCTTAGTATGTACAGGCAGCAATCATACTGAATTTAATATTACTCTGAAGGCCGTGGGTATACAATTTGCAGCATAAAATAATTATAAAATCCTTTTCTTCTGTTCAACACACCATAAGGCATGCTAAAATCTTACAGCCAGGCTTCTTTTATTTTTGTTAAGTATAAACTTGCTAGCTTTCTTTTCATACTAGATCCACTGGAATCTTGGCTGAGTAAAGTGCCAGCATACAGCACGTACTTGCAATTACTGCTAGGATGTACACCAACAAGAAATGTGAAATGGTGCTTATTTCTTTTCTGAACCATCTGTTATTAAACACTTTAGCCTAATCACATTTAAAGAACATTTCTAGAAGTTCATCCATCTACCCAGCGACCTTTTAAAAAGGAAAATAAGTTGGAGTGGAGAACAAATGGGGGAACAGAGAAATTCATTGCTCCTGTTTAACAAATAGTAGAGACTCGGTTAAACTAGCCATTATGCACAGAAGCATGCAACAGGCTGTATTCAAGCTGCATGCTAACTCAATTATTAACTGCACTTAAGGAATTAATAACACTGAATACATTTGAACAGCACAGTGGCTACATTCATACAATATATATAAAACCCTGGTTACTGATTTAACCCATTCTCTGGGTGCACATAACATATCAAACCCTAGGCTTACCAAAGTGGCCGGGACACAAACTAGCTAGCCATAATTTTATCTACATTATTGTTCAAGCCTACATCATAAAATCAGTGGGTTGAGGTTTTAAGGTATTGTAATGTATCTTTAAGAGTTTTGGAGGGAAATTAGAGCAGGAAATAGCACGTTGCTGATTGGCTGTTGCCCCCGACTGAACTGTATATAAAGAGGGGTTTGTCTGTTGTTCGCTGCTGGGTTCACTATAAACTAAAGAGCTGTTGTCACTCATCTGGTCTCCTGCCTCGTTATTGCCCGAATCCAACACTGGCGACGAAGGTGGGATCTCGAGGCAAAAGAGCGCCAGGAACGAACCCAGCAAAATAAGGGCGGATAGCAACGATGTCCAGCTATACACCGCCAGCGCCATTCGACCCAGCCAAAGAAAAATGGGGGTCATACATGGCTCGTTTCGAGTGTTTCCTCGAAGCAAAGGAACTCCAGGGGGTCTCCGACAACAGGAAGAGAGCATACTTCCTAAGCCACTGCGGTTCGGAAGTTTTCGACACCGCAGAGTCGCTTTCGGAGTCAACGCCGGTACAGTCGGTACCGTGGCAAACCCTGCAGACCACCCTTCGGGCTCACTACGCACCGACGCCCTCAAAATTTGTTCAAAGGTTCGAATTGCGGCAACGGATGCAACGAGAGGGCGAATCGATTCACGAGTACATGGCAGCGCTGAGAAAAGCCGCTAACCATTGCGAATATCGAGACTTGGAAGACGCATTACTCGACCAACTCATCTGCGGGGTCAGAGACATCCGATTGCGACAGCGGCTGCTGTCCAGAAGCAACCTAACACTGGCCGTCGCCTTGGACGAGGCCAGAGCTCACGAGATGTCCACCCAAGCGGCAGAAACCCTGCAAACACCGATCGCGCAGGGGACTGGGGTGAAAACAACCCCGGTCCACAATGAGGAAGTCCAGGCCGAAGAGGACGGCGAGGAAGAGGAAGAAGTCTTCCACACCGGGAGGCCAAGGAAAGACGACCGGGACGAATGCGCGAGTTGCAGGAGACAACACAAACGACAAGACTGCAAATTTAAGGATGCGACTTGTCGGCGGTGCGAAGGGAAGGGGCACATAGCACAGGCCTGTCGAGCGCCCCAACCTTCCCGCCAAAAATTCAAACCGACCAATCAGAGCGCGGGAACGACGAAGAGGCCCGTGATTGGTCGATTCAAAAAAGGCGCGAAACTTAATCAGACTGCCGTGAGAATAGGCCAAGCAGCCACGCGCCTTGAAAAAAAGATTTTCACTAAAACGCACATTGAAGGGGTACCGTGCCGAATGGAAGTGGACACCGGTTCATCGATCACGATCATGTCCTGGGACACTCTCGTGAAACGTTTGCCAGCCGTCGCGAAGCGCAAGCTGCAACCACAGAAACTAAGGGTACAAGATTACCAAGGAAATCGCATCCCCGTCCGAGGGGTAACGTCCGTCCAAGTCAAGTATGGACAACACAACAAGACCCTGCCCATCACCGTGATCGACGGAACCTTGCCGAGCTTGTTGGGACTGGATTGGTTCCGGGCATTGGGCATGGGAGTGACTGGAGTCTTCCGAAACGACGTCAACCTAAAAGACGCACTAATGAAGGAGTTCGGGGACGTCTTCAAAGACTGTTTGGGCAAGTACGAGAGGACCCCGATCTCCTTTAACCTTGACCCACACGTTGCCCCGATCCGGTTAAAGGCTAGGAGGGTCCCGTTCGCCCTGAAGCCCAAAATTGACCGGGAGCTGGACAAACTAGTAAGCCAGGGAATACTAGTGCCAGTTGACCATGCAAAGTGGGAGACACCCATAGTCACCCCGATCAAACTGGACGGGTCGGTCCTGATTTGTGCTAAAGCGTTGCAGAAGAGTGCCTACCCCGTCCCAGTAGTACAACACTTACTGCACTCTTTGGGGCACGGCCAGGTCTTCGCCAAGCTAGATTTGGCCCAAGCCTATCAGCAGTTACCCGTAGATAGCAACACGGCCGAAGCACAAACGATCGTAACGCACAGGGGTGCTTTTAAATGCACCCGGTTACAGTTTGGGGTTAGTGTGGCTCCAGGGTTATTTCAGAACCTAATGGAGCGGCTATTGCAGGGACTCCCCGGGGTGGTACCGTACTTTGATGACGTACTGGTATCCGCCGAAAATCTAGAAGAATTAGGGGTACGGTTGAGAAAAGTTCTGGGCATTTTCCGGTCCGCCGGTCTCAAAGTCAAACTGAATAAATGCCAGATAGGGGTAGGATCCGTGGAATTCCTGGGCTATCGGATAGACAAGGAAGGAATCCACCCCACTGAGAGCAAGGTTAGGGCAATCAGGAAGGCCCCAGCTCCCCAAAACAAAACGGAGTTACAGGCGTTCTTAGGTCTGGTCAACTTTTACGCGGTATTTTTAAAAAATAAGGCGACTATAGCCGAACCGCTCCACAAATTACTAACAAAGACAGCTGTGTGGTCTTGGGGAAAAGCGGAAGCTAGGGCATTCGAAGCAGTAAAAAACCTTCTGTCTAGCGATAGCCTACTGATTCAATACAATGGCACGCTGCCATTGGTGTTAGTTTGTGATGCATCTCCCTACGGGGTGGGGGCTGTGCTCAGCCACAGGTTGCCAAATGGCACAGAAGCCCCTATAGCATTTTACTCCCGAACAATGTCATCTGCTGAAAGAAACTATAGTCAGCTTGATAGAGAAGCCTTGGCCATAGTTTCCGGGGTAAAGAAGTTCCATGAATATGTATTTGGCCGTGATTTCGAAATAGTCACAGACCATAGACCCCTACTGGGCCTGTTGGCAGGCGACCGCCCAACGCCCGTGGCACTTTCGCCTAGACTGACCAGATGGACTATCTTTCTGGCTGCGTACTCGTACAAATTGTTGCATCGGCCAGGAAAAGAGTTAGGGCATGCAGACGCTTTGAGCAGATGCCCACTACCAGAGACTATCGAAGACCCCACTCCGGGCGCACCCGTCCTGCTAATTGACTCTTTGGACTCGGGTCCAGTCACTTCCAAGGAGGTGGCTCGGGCTTCTTACAAGGACATTACAATAAGAACTGTAATGGGTTGGGTGCAAAGAGGATGGCCCGCTGCGCCGGGCGAGCGGTTTAAGGAATATGTAAAGAAACGCGGGGAATTGTCGGCTCAAGGAGGGTGTCTGCTTTGGGGGGATAGAGTGGTAATCCCGGAGAAATTGCGGGAAAAAGTTTTGGAACTCCTGCATGAGGGCCACCCTGGGATAGTGAGAATGAAGGGTTTAGCAAGGAGCTATGTGTGGTGGCCTTTGATGGACAAGGAGATTAGCGACAGGGTAGGAAAATGCCAAGCCTGCCAGGAGTCCAGACCACTACCACCAACGGCACCAACTCGGGAGTGGGAGAGACCCCAGGGCCCATGGTCTAGGATCCACATCGATTTTGCCGGGCCCTTCCATGGGCAAACATTCCTAGTGGTAATCGATGCCTATTCCAAATGGCTGGAAATCATTCTTATGAGATCCATGACAGCCGAGGCCGTAATCCCAGTCCTGCGGCGCCTATTTGTAACCCACAGGTTACCAGACACCCTAGTCTCCGACAACGTCCCTCAATTCACAGCGACCCTGTTTGAAGGGTACTTGGCAGAAGAAGGCATCAGGCATGTCCTCTCGGCGCCGTTCCACCCTGCGACGAACGGCCTTGCAGAACGTTTCGTACGAAGTGCAAAGGAAGCATTGTCCCGAATCAGGCCAGGCGATTGGCAATTAAAAATTGACACCTTCCTAGCAGTGCAACACAGAACCCCCTGTGTAGCAACTGGCCGCAGCCCAGCAGAACTACTGATGGGCAGGAAGCTGAGGTGCCCATTAGACCGGTTAAACCCAAACTACACCCCAGACAGGTACAAAGGGACAAACGGTAAAACAAGAGAAATGACAATGGGAAGTCCAGTATGGGCACACAATTACGGGGAAGGCCCAAATTGGGTAAAGGGGACAATCCTTGAAACAACCGGACCCAAATCGTATCGGGTAGAGACAGAGGATGGCCGGGTTTGGAAGCGCCACATAGATCAATTAAAAAAACGAACAATCACAAGTCCAGAAACAGGCCCTGACTATGCAATGTTTGAATCCACAGCTGACTCAAACCCGGGGCAAACGCGGGACTTATCTGAGTGCGATGAGGTCCAGCGACACCAACCGGTCCCTCCTGAAGAGAGCAGGAATGATTCTGCAAATAATCCAGGGCCGGATGGCCTGGAGGAGGAGCTGAGAGGAACAAACAGTCCCTCCGGCCAGCTCGACTCACTCCCAGAGAATGAATTGCGCAGGTCCGAAAGAGTTAGGAGACGCCCAGTCTACTTGCGTGACTACGTAGAGAAATAAGATGCTAATTTCATGTAAATAGGGGTAAAATGTTTTCTGGGAGGGAAGGAGTGTAATGTATCTTTAAGAGTTTTGGAGGGAAATTAGAGCGGGAAATAGCACGTTGCTGATTGGCTGTTGCCCCCGACTGAACTGTATATAAAGAGGGGTTTGTCTGTTGTTCGCTGCTGGGTTCACTATAAACTAAAGAGCTGTTGTCACTCATCTGGTCTCCTGCCTCGTTATTGCCCGAATCCAACAGGTATATTAAGCAAGTTTTTAAGATTTACGAAGTAGGCTAGTTTAAGATCTTCTGGTCATGCAATGCTTGTTGGATTCCTCAATGGGTATTTGAAAAAGTTTGGTTATCATCCTTGCCAGGAGGAAAAGGTAAAAAAGTGCAATTGTTTGCTGTGCTTAGGTCCACAAGTAGTTCCATTTTGATCAGGAATGAGAGTGGTGAACCAGGTAATAGAAGGAATTGAAGGCTTGAAGATGGTAAAGTGTTAAATTATTTTCCCCAAATTTGAAACTTATTCATTTATGAATATGCATGACATTAACATTTTTATTATTGTAGACAATAGAGAAATGTTATTGTATTATTGTATTATTCTTTTTATTTCAGGTAGCTCTTCCTTTTTTGTACCAAAAAAGATATGCCTCTTAGTATTCAAATATTCTCAAATATTAGAGAATCAGTGCAGAATTGTAGATAATAATTTGTAGGACTGACCCAAGAAGAACCATGAAGCTCATTGGCATTAGCTTTTTGACTTATATACTGCTTCACAGTGCTTTGCAGCCCTTTCCAAGCAGTTTACAGAGTCAGCATATTGCCTCCAGCAGCCTGGGCCCTCATTTTACCGACCTCAGAAGGATGGAAGGCTGAGTCAACCTTCAGCCTGCTGAGATTTGAACTGCCAAATTGCAGGCAGCTGGCAGTCAGCAGAAGTAGCATATAGTACTAGGTTCTAACCACTATGCCACCATGGCTCTTAGAGATTAGATGTCTTTGGGCCAGTCACATTTTTTTTCTATTCAATCTACCTTAAAATACAGTCACAGTAGGAATCAGATGGAAGAGATACAGTAACTACGTGGGCTATCTGAAGATCCAGAAAGAGTTGGGATATTAATATAATCCGATAGAACAAGGAGAAAAAGAAGCTATCAACCCACTACTTGGATCAAATACCTATATCCCAAGTGTTTTTGAACATAGAACTGCTTGTGCTTGTGTAAAGAGCACATAATTTCAGTGTTTTTGTTCCTGCTGTTAACTAACAGTTATCTGCTATCGAAAGATTCATTTCCTAGATATGTAGCCCAAAGCTTTAAGTAAATCTTGCAAAGTTGGTACATTGTAAATCACTGCTATCACCACTGAATGAAGAAATGCAAAATCTACTAGAATAATATAATAAACGCCCAATTAAATAATAGAGACTGTACTTCAGAGTTGTTCCTTTTTTGGATGCCATACAGAGCATTTTCCTACCAAGTTGCCTTCTTCCCCAGTTATTTATTTAAGGTTTTGCTGTGTGGAGATGGACAAACTCTTCAAAGTAAGTTCAGAGGTTAATTTGGAAAGAGGGCAAGATAAATGGATAACAACCACCACCACAATAATAATAATAATATAAAGAGGGTTTCATAAACAATTAAATGGAAACAATATTGCACAGAAATAGGCACAGACATCCACATATAACACAGTGAGAAATGATTTATCCTGCAAATGGTAAAGGTATTTTAAAATAATACAAAAATAAAATAATTCAACTTAAATTGAATTTAAGTTATTGTAGAAATTAATAAATTGCATTCCTACTGGTATAAGGTAGTAGATTTAGAAATGCAAATTTGTAGCCAACATTTATTTCTTCAGTTCAAGCAACAAACTTGATTTCACTTCAGAGCTCAGACTTGATTTCACTTCAGGTCTCAGGACCATTTCACTCAGCACTTCCTACATTGTCTTTTTGGAATGTGAGTTTATTTATATTTATTTATTTATTTATTTATTTATTTATTTATTTATTTATTTTGTCACACAGTATATATAAGCATAAGCAAGAAATAACTATATAATATATAAGCATATATATAAGTATGAGTACGTAATAACTATATTAATTGGATATAACAAAAGGAAACAATAGGATAGGAACGGTAGGCATGCTTGTGGTCTTATGCATGCCCCTTACAGACCTCTTAGGAATGGGGTGAGGTCAATAGTAGACAGTTTTTGGTTGAAGCTTCCGGGATTTTGGGAAGAGACCACAGAGTCAGGTAGTGTATTCCAAGTATTAACAACTCTGTTACTGAAGTCATATTTTCTACAATCAAGATTGGAGCGGTTAACATTAAGCTTAAATCTATTGTATGCTCGTGTATTGTTGCAATTGAAGCTGAAGTAGTCTTCAACAGGAAGGACATTGTAATTGATGATTCTATGAATTAAACACAGGTCATGTCAAAGGCGGCGTAGTTCTAAATTTTCTAAACCCAGGATTTCAAGTCTGGTGGCATAAGGTATTTTGTTGTATTCAGAGGAGTGGAGAACTCTTCTTTTTTTTTTTTAATTTTATTTTGTCACAACATTATATACAAGCACATACATTGAAAGGAAACAATAGGACAGGAACGGTAGGCACTTTTGTGCACTTATGCACGCCCCTTATAGTCCTCTTAGGAATGGGGTGAGGTCAATGGTAGACAGTTTTTGGTTAAAGCTTTTGGGAGTTTGAGAAGAAACACAGAGTCAGGTAGTGTATTCCAAGCATTAACAACTCTGTTACAAAAGTCATATTTTCTGCAATCAAGATTGAAGCGGTTAACATTAAGTTTGAATCTATTGTTTGCTCTTGTATTATTGCGATTGAAGCTGAAGTAGTCTTTAACAGGAAGGACGTTGCAATAGATGATTCTGTGTGTTAAACACAGGTCTTGTCGGAGTCGGCGGAGTTCTAGGTTTTCTAATCCCAGGATTTCAAATCTGGTGTATAAGGCATTTAGTTGTTTACAGAGGAGCAGAGAACTCTTCTTGAAAAATATTTCTGGACTCGTTCAATTGTATTAATGTCAGGGATGTGCTATGGGTTCCAGACAGGTGAGCTATATTCAATAATAGGTCTAGCAAATGTTTTGTATGCTCTGGTTAGTAATGTAGAGTTTTTGGAAAAGAAGCTACGCAAAATTACAACTCTTAGAGCCTTTTTTGCTATGTATTTGCAGTGGGCTTTGGCACAGATCATTTGTTATGAAAACTCCAAGGTCTTTAACAGGGTGGGGGTCATCAGTGAGGTAATGTCCATCAAGCTTGTACTTAGTGTTTGGGTTCTTTTTTCCAATATGTAAGACTGAGCATTTGCTGGTTGAGATTTGGAGTTGCCAAATTTAGACCAATCGGATACAAAGTCAAGGTCTTTTTGAAGAGTAGTAGTATTGTTGGTGGTGTTAAATAATTTGATATCGTCAGCAAAGAGAACACAATAACTTGGGATATGGTCACAAAGATCATTTATGTATAGTATGAAGAGCGTTGGTCCAAGAACGCTGCCTTTAGGAACACCACTTTTGACAGGAACAGGATTTGATAGAGCATTGCCAATTTTGACCACTTGTTGTCTGTTTGACAGGAAAGCAGTTATCCAATTGTGAAGAGGTCCTGAAATGCCGTAGGATTTTAGTTTTAGGAGAAGTTTATCATGTACTACTGAGTCAAAAGCTTTGCAGAAGTCTATGTAGATTGCATCTATTGCTTTGCCTTGATCAAGATTAGTAGTCCATATGTTTTTGCAGTGGAGAAGTTGTAAGTTACATAATAATTTTTTTCTGAAACCAAATTGTTTGTTAGAGAGTAGGTTGTTTGTTTCTAGGTGGAGGGTAATGGATTGGTTGATGATTGATTCCATTACTTTGCAGGTGATGCAGCATAGAGACACTGGTCTGTAATTTTCAACTAAGCTGGGATCTCCTTTTTTGAAGATAGGGATGACTGTGGCTAGAGACCAAAGTTTGGAAAGGGAACCAGTCGTGAAAGCTTTATCAAAGATTATGCTTAGAGTTCTGCTATATTAGTGGAAATTTTTTTTAAGAAGTATGCACATAGTCCATCAGGTCCAGTTTGCGAAGAGCTTTTTCAACATTATCTTCTGTGAAGTCTATATGTGTTAAGTCATTGTAATCATTGATAGTACGATTGGGGAATGTCGGATATGTGCCATCACTGTTAACAAAGACTGAGCCAAAGAATGTGTTAAAGAGGTTTGCTTTAATTGTTTCATCGTTACATTCTTTGCCGTTAGATTCTTTTAGTGGTGGGATGGATCTTGTTTCTTTAAGTTTATTGTTCACAAAATTATAAAAAGCACGATTGGAATTTGTGCGTAGAAGGTCTTCTTCTTGCTTGGTGTGGTAAATGGTGCATTCAGTTTTTATTTGGTTGCAAATATTTCTGTAGCGGTTTTTGAAGTTTGCTACATGGCCCTTTTTTTTTCTTCTCCCAGAGGGATTTTTTTTTGGATTGAAGCTTTTTTATTGATATGGGTAATTTGTTTTTGTTTTTTTATTTTGGTGGTGATTTGTGGTACGTATTGTTTGATGATTCTTGATTTCAAGTAGGAAAACTCTATAGTGGTCTTCAGCAGTGATACAAGTTGAGAATAGATTTTGCCAGTCAAGAGATGAGAGGTCGTTGTTTATAAGGTCATAGTTGGCTTTTTTGAAATTGTAGTTAGGAGTACTATTATTATGACGATTTATATGAGGGAGTATATTGAGAGAAAAGTCTATCATGCAGTGGTTACTGTTGGAAAAGGGTTTATTTATTTTTATTTATTTATTTTATTTTGTCACAACAATATATGTAGGTATCATACAAAAAGATTATATAGTATATAAAATGAGTAAATATAAGGAGGTATAAGCATATATATATATAGGAAGAAGAAAAGAAAAACAATAGGAGAGGAACGGTAGGCACGTTTGTGCGCTTATGCATGCCCCTTATGGTCCTCTTAGGAATGGGGTGAGGTCAATAGTAGAAAGTTTTTGGTTAAAGCTTTTAGGATTATGAGAAGAGACCACAGAGTCAGGTAAAGTATTCCAAGCACTGATGATTCTGTTACAGAAGTCATATTTTCTGCAATCTAGATTAAAGTGGTTGACATTAAGTTTAAATCTATTAGTTGCTCTAGTATTATTGCAATTAAAGCTGAAATAGTCTTTAACAGGAAGGACATTACAATAGATGATTCTGTGAGTTAAACTTAGGTCTTGTCGAAGGCAACAGAGTTCCAAGTTTTCTAAGCCTAGGATTTCAAGTCTGGTGGGATAAGGTATTTTATTGTTTTCAGAGGAATGGAGAACTCTTCTTGTAAAATATTTCTGGACACGTTCAATTGTATTGATGTCAGAGATGTGGTGAGGGTTCCAAACAGGCGAGCTGTATTCTAGAATTGGTCTAGCAAATGTTTTATATGCTCTGGTTAGTAGTGTGGTGTTTTTGGAAAAGAAGCTACGCAAGATTAGGTTTAAAACTCTTAGAGCTTTTTTTGCTATGTAGTTGCAGTGGGCTTTGGCACTTAGATCATTTGACATGAAAACTCCAAAGTCTTTAACGGGATGGGGGTCGTCTGTAAGATAATGTCCATCTAATATGTACTTAGTGTTTGGATTCTTTTTTCCTATATGTAAGACTGAGCATTTGCTGGTTGAAATTTGGAGCTGCCAAATTTTAGACCAAGCGGTTAGATGATCAAGGTCGTTTTGAATGATAGATGTATTGTCTGTGGTGTTAAATAGTTTGACATCGTCAGCAAAGAGAACACAATTACTTGAGATATGGTCACAAAGATCATTAATGTATAGTATAAAGAGTGCTGGTCAAAGGACGCTGCCTTGAGGAACGCCACTCTTGACAGGAACAGGATTTGATAAAGCATTGCCAATTTTGACCACTTGTTGTCTGTTAGACAGAAAAGCAGATATCCATTTGTGAAGGGGTCCTGAGATGCCATAGGATATTAGTTTTAGGAGAAGTTTATCGTGTACTACTGAGTCAAAAGCTTTGCAGAAGTCTATGTAGATTGCATCTATTGTTTTGCCTTGATCAAGATTTGTAGTCCATATGTTTTTACATTGGAGAAGTTGTAAGTTACATGATAATTTTTTCCTGAAACCAAATTGTTTATTGGAGAGTAGGTTGTTAGTTTCTAAGTGTGAGGTAATGGATTGGTTGATGATTGATTCCATGACTTTGCAGGTGACGCAGCAAAGAGAGATCGGTCTGTAATTTTCGACTAAGCTGGGGTCTCCTTTTTTGAAGATAGGGATGACTGTGGCTAGCGACCAAAGTTTGGGAAGGGAACTGGTAGTGAAAGCTTTATCAAAGATAATACTTAGGGGTTCTGCTATATTAATGGAAAATTTTTTTAAGAAGTATGCACATAGTCCATCGGGTCCAATAGATAGCGATGGTTTTACATTATGAAGAGCTTTTCCAATGTTATCTTCTGTGAAATCTATATGAGTTAAGTCATCATAATCATTGCTGGTACGTTTGTGGAATGTCGGATATGTGTTATCGGAGTTAACAAAAACTGAGCCAAAGAAAATGTTGAAGAGGTTTGCTTTAACTGTTTTGTCATTGCATTCTTTGTTGTTAGAATCTTTTAGTGGTGGGATGGATCTTGAGTCTTTAAGTTTATTGTTAACAAAATTATAAAAGGCACGATTGGAATTTGTGCGCAGAAGGTTCTCTTCTTGCTTGGTGTGGTAATTTGTGCATTCAGTTTTTATTTGGTTGCATATATTTCTGTAGCGGTTTTTGAAATTTGCAACATAGCCTTTTTTGTTTCTTTTCCAGAGGGATTTTTTTTTTGATTGAAGCTTTTTTATTGATATGGGTAGTTTGTTTTTCCTGATCATGGTAGTCATTTGTGGTACATATAGTTTAATGACTCTATTGATTTCAAGTAGGAAGACTCTATAGTGGTCTTCAGCGGTTATGCAGGTTGCAAACAGATTTTGCCAGTCCAGAAATGAAAGATCGTTGTTTATAAGGTCATAGTTGGCTTTTATTTATTTATTTATTTATTTATTTATTTATTTATTTATTTATTTATCAAATTTTTATACCGCCCTTCTCCCGAAGGACTCAGCTTTTTTGAAGTTGTAGTTGGGAATACTGTTGTTATGATGATTTAAGTATGGACATATATTGAGACGAAAATCAATCATGCAGTGGTCACTGTTGGAAAAAGGTTCTTTAATTTGTAGTCCATAAATTGAGTTTGAGTTATTGCAGAAGATGAGATCAAGGCAGTTGTTGAGTCTTGTATTGTTAGTTACAAGTTGTTCAAGACCTAGGTTTGTAACAGCGTTGTATAATGTAGTATGGATTGGGTCAGTTGTACATTCATTAGTTATCCAGTTAATGAGAGGTAGATTTAGGTCACCCAGGAAGATGAGAGGATATGGGCAAGAGGTAGCCCATGTTAGCATTGAGGTTAGCATATTTGCATGAGTAATGTCATAGTCAGGGGCTCTGTAGCATAGTAAGAATCGAAGAGTAGTGTCAAGGGATAGGTCGCATACAATAGTTTCAGGAATAGTTTCTTTTATTTGTAGTCCACAAATTGAGTTTGTGTTATTGCAAAAGATGACATCAAGGCAGTTGTTGAGTCTTGCATTGTTAGTTACTAGTTGTTCAAGACCTAGGTCTATAACGGCATTGTATAGTGTAGTATGGATTGGTTCAGTAAAATATTTCTGGACACGTTCAATTGTATTGATGTCAGAAATGTGGTATGGGTTTCAGACAGTCGAGCTGTATTCAAGAATTGGTCTAGCAAATGTTTTATGTGCTCTGGTTAGTAGGTAGTGTTTTTGGAGAAGAAGCTATGCAAGATTAGGTTTACAACTCTTAAAGCCTTTTTTTGCGATGTAGTTGCAGTGGGCTTTGGCGCTTAGATCATTTGATATGAAAACTCCAAGGTCTTTAACAGGGTGGGGGTCATTTGTTAGGTAATGTCCATCAAGCTTGTACTTGTTTAGGTTCTTTTTTCCAATATGTAAGACTGAGCATTTGCTGGGTGAGATTTGGAGTTGCCAAGTTTTAGACCATTCAGATACAAAGTCAAGGTCTTTTTGAAGGGTAGCTGTATTGTTGGTGGTGTTAAATAGTTTGACATCGTCAGCAAAGAGAACACAATTACTTGTAATATGGTCACAGAGATCATTAATGTATAATATGAAGAGTGTTGGTCCAAGAATGCTGCCTTGGGAAATGCCACTTTTGACAGGCACAGGATTTGATAGAGCATTGCCAATTTTGACCACTTGTTGTCTGTTTGACAGGAAAGCTGTTATGTTGCCAGATGAAGTTGAATATGCTATTCTTTGCATGCAAAGTAAGTGCACTACATCTTCTATTAGAATTCATTAAGTAGTAGAGACATCATGCTGTGAGTTCTCTCTCATTACCAATCCATGTCAGCAGCATTCACAAAACACACAAAGAACCATTCTGGATCAAGTGAAATGTCCAGCTAGTCCAGTAACTAATTCAACCCAGCCCCTTAACAGAACATCAATGGCAAAATTATGTTTCTTCTAGATTTCAGATATCAATGTCACCTATCATTTTGAAGCCTTTTCGAATAATTACTTGAATTAATTTACATTTAGGAAGACATTTGATGCCTATCTAAATCTGCATACTAGCGTATAAATTCTGTAACAGTGATATGACTCTTTCCTAACCTGATAGTCTCATGACCTTATTGGTTGGAACAGACAAGTACTGAAGTCCAAGATAGCATCGGAAACAGATCAGGAACTCTGAAAAAGACAATGATGAATTGACTGGTAGTAAATTACATATCCGGAAAAGCTACTACCCAACTTTATGGAAACAAGACTAATTTGCAGTTATTTTGGTAATTGTGCCCCTGAGATTATATAGTATGTTCAGAAAAGTCTTCCCCAACATCTTTAATAACTTTGAAAGGAAGCTGCAGTTATTGCTACATGTTGCACTGATGCTTTGTCTAGGAACATTAAATGAAAATGATTTTGGCATGATTAAGGTCATAAGCATAAATCTATTCAACTGAGGTTCTCAGCAAACAAATAGTTGGTCCTGTGGATGAGTTCTAAGTAAGAAAAACAAACCGATTTTCTTTCTTTAACTTCTCAGATAAGGCATTCCAGTGTTGAAAGCTCTTTGGTCCTAGGAGAGTCATTTTTCAACACTTTTCTCCATTTAATCCAATCTTCCTGCTTTCTATCCTTGCATCAGTACAGAATCAGGCTTCAAAAACTGCAAGTAAATGGAGAAGCATTGCAAAGGCTGGGTGCAAAAGAGCCTCTGTGAGTTGCACTTTCCCCTGGAGACCTAAGATCATTACCTCCATGAAGCTTGTAGTCTTAAAGCAAATAACCCAAGGAGACTAATGGAAACCACATTTCCCTTTTGACAGCACATGGCATGAGATTATTAAACTGGGCCTTGGCACTTTGCTCCCTGACACTTATTAATTTCAATGCACATTGCTCCTGGTTTGGCTTGTCTGTGGCTTGAGCCTTTTCTTCTCTAATGGAAAATAGGCTCATAAAAGAAGAGATTTCCAAACTAACAAAGAAATTTCAGGGACTGAACTTCCAATGTGTATGTATCAAGTACCATATGTCACCAAACTAGGGGTTGATTAACAGGGTTAGAGGCAGAGGTTTAGGTATTCAGCAGGTTCTGACCAGTTCTGGAGAACCGGTAGTGGAAATTTTGAATAGTTCAGAGAACCCGTAAATTCCACCTCTGACTGCCCCTGCCCCCATCTATTCTCTGCCTCCTGAGTCCCAGCTGATCAGGAGAAAATGGGGGTTTTGCAGTAACCTTCCCCTGGAGTGGGGAGGGAATGGAGATTTTACAGTATCCTTCCCCTGCCATGCCCACCAAGCCATGCCACACCCACCAAGCCACACCCACAGAACCGGTAGTAAAAATTTTTGAATCCCACCACTGGATAGAGGATGTTGCAAACATACCAACTCCCAGGCTTGCCATAGCTGAGTCATTTAAACAGTAGAATGAACCAAGTGCAAACATGGTTGACTGGTGTATGGATCAGTATATTAATCCAGACAGTGTGATTACGGTAGATTTAGTATGTTGTGCAAAATTAAGAAATTGAATTTATTTGGCAAAAGAAGGATTAAGAAGTTTTAATAATACAGCCAATCTTGCTACTTGCTCTTAACTTTGCTCTACAGTTTTCCTTAGGCAAGAATAGAATAGAATAGAATAGAATAGAATAGAATAGAATAGAATAGAATAGAATAGAATAGAATAGAATAGAATAGTTGATAGTCTAGCATTAGCTTTTGGACTGAACCAGTGGTGAGTTTCAAATTTTTTTACTACCAGTTCTGTGGGTGTGGCTTGGTGGGTGTGGCATGGCTTGGTGGGCATGGCTTGGTAGGCGTGGCAGGGGAAGGCTATTGTAAAATCTCCAAATCCCACCCCACTCCAGGGGAAGGATACTGTAAACTCTCCATCCCCTCCCCACTCCAGAGGAAGGTTACTGCAAAATCCCCATTTCCTCCCGATCAGATGGGATTTGGGAGGCAGAGAATAGATGAGGGTGGGGCCAGTCAAAATTTTTACTACTGGTTCTCCAAACTACTCAAAATTTCCACAATTGGTTCTCCAGAACTTGTCAGAACCTGCTGAAACCCTCCTCTGAACGGAACTTAGATTCTGCTTTTTGAACTATGGTAGTTGTCCGTCATTTATTTACTCATTTGTACTTTGCACCTCAGTCTTAAATTATCTCCTAACGCTGCTGAGAGGTTTTAGCTGCATTTAGTACAATGCATTCAGCTAAAAAGCTGAATTATTGAGACATCTGAACAGGGCTGCAAAAATCTGGACAGCCATCAGATGGAATTAGAAGAGTCTCTTCACAAAAACTGTTTATCCCTAAATATGCCAGGTATTAGTTAATAATTGTTTGGAATTAGTATAAGAAAGTGTTCAGATAATTTTATACTGATCACCATAAAACTGTTTTTACATAAGGTTATTCTTGGTGTGTATGAAGTGACCTTTGATTTCAGTTGCTCATAAATTCCTTTCTGGAGAGAATTTAGTGAAGGTAAAGAAACTTGAGGAACACGGATAATGTGATGGCGGGGATGATAATGACAACTGTGGCATGAGCTCTTTCCAAGAAAAGAAAATTGCGATTTGGGGAAAATGCAGGATCTCTAGAACGTAAGAACTGTCTACAACAGCAAGAGCATATTTATTGTGAAAGGCCCTTCTTCCTTACCTGTAGAAATCATGTGGAGGATGGGATAATTTTGCAATTAAGACCTTTTGCTCACCTGAGCAGATTTTAGCACATATAAAGCTGGGGCAAGGAGGGAAATAATATGAAACCTTGAACTTAATAGTTTTATCAAATGCCAAGTCATTCCCTCTAAATGTTTTTTTTCCCTCTTCTAAAGGAAGTACTCAACTATCAGATCTAATTCAGTGAGGAATGGGAGATCATCAGCTGATATATGCTGTTGATCCTTTTCTTTTTTATTATTATTAAAATATATTGTTGTGGTCCACCAGCAGCCTGTGGAGCTGGCAACAGAGTCGGACAGTGATGAGATTCTTCTGCGCATGCGTGAAATGGCAGCGATCTAATTCCATGGAGACGGCAGGCGGGGCGTTCCCTGGCCAAGGCGCTGTTTTTGCCGACCGCCGGGCTGCTTGGGTCTCTGGCTCCGGGTGAACAGCATGTCGGCAACCGAGGGAGAGGTCTCCGGGCTTCGGAAGACCCTTGGTTGCCGAGAACGGAGCCTCAGACGAGCAGCGGATGGCGGCAGCGGATGGTGGCGGCCATTTTGGGGCGATGGGGGGGCGTTCTGGCCTGGTGCGGCCTGATGCCCAGCCGCGGTTACCATCAGCGGCATTGTGGTGGGCTGATTCCGGCTGATTCCGGATTGCCATAGGCCTTGTACATCGGCCGATCCCCGAGCCTGTTTTTGGCTGCGGTCTTCAAAACTTCAGCGGAGGTATGTCAGTGGCCCTGTTATCGGCCACGATTTCCATCGGCGACATGTTGGCGGCCTTGCTTTCGGCCGCGTTTATCTTCAGCCGCGTTGTCTTCGGCCGCGTTTTTTCATCAGCGGCACGTTGGTGGCTTGACTTTTGGCCGCGATTTTCATCAGCTGTTCTCCATCAACAGCTTTGGCAGCATAGCGGCGGCGGCACTAGTAACATCAGCGGTGCAGACCGTTCTCTTCCTCTTCTTTCGACGGATTGTATTGGCGGCCATTTTGTGGCACGGGACGGCATTCCGGCTGAGTTTGGCCTGACTCCTTGGCCGCGATTGTCATCAGCGGTGTGATTGGTGGGGGCCTGATGTCTGGCCGTGATATCCATCGACCATTCCCGGCCTGATTTTTGGCCATGGCCTGAATGCTAGCCGCATTTTCCATCTACAAGACAGACAGGGGTGAAGCAGACGGCGCGAACGGTTTAGGATTCAAGACTCGTTGATGTGGCATTTTACCCAGGGACCTTTTATTATCGTCCTACGGGAGAGTGAACTTGCCCAAATTTTTTAACATCTTATGGCGGGTCTTGATCGGGTCATCTGAATGATTGTAATATCTATGCCGGTTAGGGACGGACCCTTTTCTGCCATTTATTTTGTTTTCCATGAGATATTCGCCTATTGACCTCCTTCGACTGCGAGGTTCCCCCGCCTCGCAGGAATGGCCCTCCAAGTTATCGAGGGCTTACCTCAACGAAGGGTCTTGGGACCCAGAGAGGTGGCATGCGGCCAAGAAGAATCCCTACCCGTTCCTCGGGCGGCCATGATCCTCAGAGCTTGGACTTTCGGTTGATGTTATGTAATGCCCGGTCCGTGGTAAATAAAGCTCCCCTGATTTGCGATCTTATTCAGGGGGAGTCCGCGGACCTTATGGGCATTACGGAGACCTGGTTGGGTCCAGAGGGGGGGGTTCCCCTCGTTGAGTTGTGCTCTCTGGGTTTCCGAGCATTTCATCAACCGAGGGCCCAAGGTAGGGGTGGGGGGGTGGCGGTTGTCATTAAGGAAGATCTAGAGCCGAGGGAGGCCACTGTTCCTCAGATTGCTGGCTGTGAATCCCTCTATGTGAGGTGGGGCCATAGGAATCAGTTGGGTTTGTTGATCGCGTACCTGGCTCCTTGCTACGTGACCACAGCCCTGCCCGAGCTGCTGGAGGTACTTGCCAGTGTGGCGGTTGAGACCCCCAGACTTATAGTTATGGGGGATTTCAACCTGCCATCGACTGGCTTGTCATCAACGGCAGCTCGGGAGTTCCAGGCTTCCATGACGGCCTTGGACCTGATTCGAGTAAATGATGGCCCTACGCACATGGGAGGAGGCACGCTAGATCTAATTTATATCTCTGGACAGTGGCTAAATGATCTGGATTTAGATGACGTAATAACAGAACCGATGTCATAGTCAGATCATTTTCTCCTTCGCCTGGACTTCCGAACCGCTGCCCACCATCGCAGGGAGACGGAACCTGTACGTTGGTTCCGTCCCAGGCGCCTGATGGACCCTGAGAGGTTCCTGACGGAGCTTGGGCCATTCCCTGAGGATCTGGCCCGCGGCTCGGCTGAGGAACTAGTTGTGGCCTGGGGCCTTGGACCGTGTCGTGCCTTTGCAGCCTCTGACCCAGCGCAGATCTCGTCCAGCCCCTTGGTTCTCCGAGGGGCTGAGGGAGATGAAACGCCGGAGAAGACGCCTAGAGAGTACTTGGAGGTCCAGCCATTCCGAAGCTGATCGGACACTAGTTAGGTCCTATACTAGGACCTACCTAGTGGCAATGAGGGAGGCGAGGTGTTCTTACACCTACACCCTCATTGCATCGGCAGATAACCGCCCGGCCGCCCTGTTTCGGGTGACCCGCTCCCTCCTTCATCAGGAGGTGCGGGATGACCCTTTGCAGGGACGTGCCGAGGAGTTTAGTGGTTATCTATACGATAAAATCGCTCAGCTCCGGGATGGTCTGGACCGAAATTGGGATGATCCAAGCGAGAGAGAGGAGGCACGTCTTGTTGAGTCTGTTTGGGATGAGTTTGACCCTGTGGCTCCCAAGGACGTGGACAGGTTGTTGGGGAGGCTCCACGCCACCACATGTTTACTGGACCCGTGTCCTTCCTGGCTGGTGCTGGCCACTCAGGAGGTGACACGAGGCTGGCTCCAGGGGATTATCAACGCTTCTTTGTTGGAAGGGGTTTTCCCTGCCGCCTTGAAAGAGGCGGTGATGAGGCCCCTCCTCAAGAAGCCCTCCCTGGATCCAGCTATTTTGGGTAATTATCATCCGGTCTCCAACCTTCGCTTTGTTGCGAAGGTTGTAGAGAGTGCTGTGGCGCGGCAGCTACCCCAATACCTGGATGAATCCGTCTATCTAGACCCGTTCCAGTCCGGCTTCCGACCCGGATACAGCACGGAGACAGCTTGGGTCGCGTTGGTGGATGATCTCTGGAGGGCCAGGGACAGGGGTTATTCCTCTGCCCTGGTCTTACTAGATCTCTCAGCGGCTTTTGATACCATCGACCATGGTATCTTGCTGCGCCAGTTGGGGGGATTGGGAGTGGGAGGCACCGTGTATCAGTGGTTCTCCTCCTATCTCTCCGATCGGTCGCAGACGGTGTTGACGGGGGGGCAGAGGTCGGCCGCGAGGTGCCTCACCTGTGGGGTGCCACAGGGGTTGATTCTCTCGCCCCTTCTGTTCAACATCTATATGAAGCCGTTGGGTGAGATCATCAGTGGCTTTGGGGTGAGATACCAGCTGTACGCTGATGATACTCAGCTGTACTTTTCCACCCCGGGCCACCCCAACGAAGCTGTTGAAGTGCTGTCCCGGTGTTTGGAAGCCGTACGGGTCTGGATGGGGAGAAACAGGCTCAAGCTTAATCCCTCCAAGACGGAGTGGCTGTGGATGCCGGCACCCCGATTCAGTCAGCTGCAGCTGCAGCTGACTGTTGGAGGCGAGTTAATGGCCCCAAAGGATAGGGTGCGCAACTTAGGTGTTCTCCTGGATGAACGGCTGAAGATTTGAAGATCATTTGATGGCCGTCTCCAGGAGGGCCTTCCACCAGGTTCGCCTGGTTCGGCAGTTGCGCCCCTTCCTTGATCGGGATGCCTTGTGCACAGTCACTCATGCGCTCGTTACCTCTCGCTTGGATTATTGTAATGCTCTCTACATGGGGCTCCCCTTGAGGTGCACCCAGAGGCTGCAGTTGGTCCAGAATGCAGCTGCGCGGGTGATAGAGGGAGCTCCGTGTAGCTCCCGTGTAACACCGCTCCTGCGCAGACTGCACTGGCTGCCTGTGGCCTTTCGGGTGCACTTTAAGGTTTTGGTTACAACCTTTAAAGTGCTCCATGGCTTAGGGCCTGGGTACTTACGGGACCGCCTGCTGTTACCTTATGCCTCCCACCGACCCGTGCGCTCTCACAGAGAGAGACTTCTCAGGGTGCCGTCCGCCAAGCAATGTCGGCTGGCAGCCCCCAGAGGAAGATCTTTCTCTGTGGGGGCTCCCACCCTCTGGAACGAACTTCCCCCGGGTTTACGCCAAATACCTGACCTCCGGACCTTCCGCCGCGAATTGAAAACACATCTATTTATTCGCGCGGGGCTGGCCTAAATTTTATTGGTTTTAAATTTATTATTAATTTTAATGGGGTTTTTAGTTTTATATGGCCATTTTTATAATAAGTTTTTTAATTAGTATTTTAAATTGTATATTTTGTACTGTTTGTTTTTTATCTTGGCTGTACACCGCCCTGAGTCCTTCGGGAGAAGGGCAGTATAAAAATTGAATAAATAATAATAATAATAATAATGAAGCTGAGGAAGAGCGGTGGGCCAGTTCTGGAGGCTGGGGAAGGCCCGGATGAGGGCTCTGCATCGGAGGCTGAGGTGGGACCAAGGCCATCGGGAAGTGAGGTGCGGAGCCTGTTCCTAATGCACGCATGCACTACATCCTACAACATCTTGAGTCTCCAAAGACCTATGCAAGGATCCTTTTTGTAGACTTTAGTTCAGCATTCAATACCATCATTCCAGACATTCTTCTAACTAAGCTAAACCAGCTACAGGTACCGGAACAGACTTGTAAGTGGATCACAAGCTTCCTAACAAACAGGAAGCAGCAGGTGAAGCTAAGCAAGATCACATCAAATACCTGTACAATTAGCACAGGGGCCCCCCAAGGCTGTGTGCTCTCCCCACTTCTCTTCTCTCTGTATACCAATGACTGCATCTCCAATGATCCATTTGTTAAGCTACTGAAGTTCGCAGATGACACAACAGTGATTGGTCTCATTCGAGACAATGACGAATCCGCATATAGACGAGAGGTCGAACGACTAGCCTTGTGGTGCAACCAAAACAATCTGGAACTGAACACACTCAAAACCGTAGAAATGGTGGTAGACTTTAGGAAAAACCCTTCCATACTTCCACCTCTCACAATACTTGACAACACAGTATCAACAGTAGAAACCTTCAAATTTCTGGGTTCTATCATATCGCAAGATCTCAAATGGACAGCTAACATCAAAACATCATTAAAAAAGGACAACAAAGAATGTTCTTTCTGCGCCAACTCAGTAAGCTCAAACTGCCCAAGGAGCTGCTGATCCAATTTTACAGAGGAATTATTGAGTCTGTCATTTGCACCTCTATAACTGTCTGGTTCGGTTCTGCAACCCAACAAGAAAAACACAGACTTCAGAGGATAATTAGAACTGCAGAAAAAATAATTGCTACCAACCTGCCTTCCATTGAGGACCTGTATACTGCACGAATCAAGAAGAGGGCCGTGAAAATATTTGCAGATCCCTCGCATCCTGGACATAAACTGTTTCAACTCCTACCCTCAAAACGACGCTATAGAGCACTGCACACCAGAACAACTAGACACAAGAACAGTTTTTTCCCGAAGGCCATCACTCTGCTAAACAAATAATTCCCTCAACACTGTCAGACTATTTACTGAATCTGCACTACTATTAATCGTTTCATAGTTCCCATCACCAATCTCTTTCCACTTATGACTGTATGACTATAACTTGTTGCTGGCAATCCTTATGATTTATATTGATATATTGATCATCAATTGTGTTGTAAATGTTGTACCTTGATGAACGTATCTTTTCTTTTATGTACACTGAGAGCATATGCACCAAGACAAATTCCTTGTGTGTCCAATCACACTTGGCCAATAAAATTCTATTCTATTCTATTCTATGAGAAAAACTGCCAAAAGGCAAGAGCAGCTCAAGCAAAGAGGATGACTCATGAATAGGGCCAAGAAATGATTGGCCCCTCCCATAAGGTTTAAAAGACCAGCAACAGTGTTTGAGGTTTGCCGGAAAACAAGGTTGATAGCATCATCTTACTGCATTTATTTTATATCGGTGTCTTTTGAACTTTTGCCAAGAAAGGCCTTCGGCATTTTGCCTAATTGGACCAAGGTTGATGATAGGACTGAGGAATTTGTGTTGGGAGGAATTTATTATAATTTAGTTGAACTACACTGAGAATGAATAAAGTTTGTTTGTTTCCTACTACCTACTTGGGCCTGAGTCACAACATATATACTACAGTAGTCTTTCCTCCCTCCCTCCCTCCCTCCTTCCCTCCCTCCTTCCCTCTTCTGATCATGAACCAATAAGGTGACCATGAAATGTGATCACTATTAACATTAAAAATGGAGGAAAGTGCATCCTCACACTGCCCTTTTAAAAGGGGGAAATGTCAGTCATCAACAAAGAAGTTGATTTGTCTCCCCAAATTCTGAGGAGATTTGACCCTCTCATCTCCATTTACCTCTGATTGCATCCCAACTTCCCTTCCATGAAAAGATGAAAAAGAAGTGGCACAGGACCAGACTTCTCTCCTTACCCTATGTTATTCTTAAATAAGAATATTCTTTAAGAACAGAACATTCTTTTTACAATAGTATTAACTATTTTTATTTACTATATTTATAATTCATAATACAGATAAACATTTATTATATAAAGGCAATATTTACACTATGTATGATGTTTAATATTAATATTTATTCTAATCTTAAATTACAATTATAAAACAAGCATCAATAATTATGCACATGCTCCACAAGCTGTTCTTTTTATTAACCGAGGGAGATGTGGGGAGGAAGAAGAGGAAGAGGAGAAGGATGGGGAGGAGGAGGAGGAGGAGGAGGAGGAGGAGGAGGAGGAGAAGGTAGGCATATGCTATGGCATCTCTATATCAGCTCAGAACTCTGTTTGCTACTGCCTTGATCATCTGCCATTCTTATTGGGCTTGGGGTCCTGAGTATTTGTCCTAAACTCCAACTCCTTGATTCTCCATTGAGCATACAATGCACGGTGAAGGTATGTAGGTAAATTCCTCTTGTATACGTGTATATTTACAGGAAAAGTGAATAGCATTGGCAAAGACTGTATTCATTTACATTGGTTAATTTTATTACATTAAACTATAGTTATAGAAACTTGGTAATCATTAGCAGAAGCTTGACAATTGATTTGAATATAATGTATTTGCTGACATGTATCTTTTAATATTTCAGAAGTATTATCTGATACATTGAGCAACGCTTGTATCATGCATTTTCATATTGCAGGAATTTTTGCCATCCTCTTTATCTTGATTGCTGTTTTCTATTAATTGTTCACTAAAGATTTGGCAGCCAAACTTCACATGTCAAACCTGTTTTACCCATCCACTGCCCTCTGGCTTCAGTAGTGCCATTCTCGGTTACTGTGTGCCATGATGAAATGGTAGAGAGCTATCTGCATAGCTGGTGAGAACCAGTTTCTATTCCACTGTTCTTATCCAAAGTTGTATTTTATATTATATCTTGGCTGGTCTTTCTCAGTGGATGTTTTGTAATCAAGCTGTTTCTTTGCTCTCCGTTTAAGAATGCATAAACCTTTCCCATCTGGCAACCTGCAAGTCTCTTGAACCTGCGGGAAAGTTGGTTGGAAATACTAGGAGCTGCAGTTTCATCTGAAGGATGCCAGGAAGACTGATATTGTATGTGGAAATGACTTTGGAAGACAGTGCAAAGAGATTCTGCCTGGGAATGGTCAGGTGAGATTATGCTAATGTAGCCTTACAATAAAGTAGAATTAGTCATCTGGTCCTGGTTTCCTGTCTGGTCTATCTGGGAAAGCTGGCATCAGTCTTGCAAGTCTCAAAGTACAATTCTCCTGCCCTTTCCTTTACAGCCCAATAACTTAGGGAGGATCCCTCCTGAGCCTCGTGCTCCTCCCACTATATAGCTGTGCAGTGTGCACTATGTCCCCTCTTATCTGACCGTTCCCTAGGCAGTATCTCTTCACCCATCTCCCAAGGTCGTTCGCCATTACATAAGTTCCCAACAGAATCTAATTACTGCACTTCCTTCTTTTCTTGCCGATTGTAAAATCTGTATACTTTTCAATGCATTCTTTTCCTTGGCTTTAAACGCTTCAATAATCATATTTTGTAAGTACCTAAAAACTAGGCAGAGCTGCATTCAGCACAAAGATCTCTAACTTCAGTGATGAATATGTCATAGCTACAAATGTCCTCATGATTACTCCATAAATAATTTGTGTGCTATACGGTCAAGCTACATCTGGTGTAAATGGAACAATTGCTGGTTGGTTTGTTTATAACACTGATAGTGCAGCCATTTTCCAGAGGGTTACAATCTCAAGGTGAAATCATAAAAAAGAGTGAAGTCATAAAATCAAATAAAGTAAATAAATAAATAAATAAATAAATAAATTGGCTACAATCACACCATTTCAAACACTAAATGATGAGGAAGTAATGCTAAACAAAAGATGGACAAACGTGCTCAAACTTTGGAATTCTAAATCCTGCATGGTACAGAAAAATACCATGGTACCCTCTTGCAACATGGCTCTCTAGATCAGAGGTCTCCAACCTTGTCAACTTTAAGATTTGGGGACTTCAATTCCCAGAATTCCTCAGCCAGCTTTGAAGTCCACAAGTCTTAAAGTTGCCAAGGTTGGAGACCCCTGCTCTAGATCATTGGATGCCAAAGAGGACACTCCTTGCAGTTCTTCAAAACCTAATAAGTTTCAAAGTTTCAGCAGCAGATTTGTGTATATTTTGTATTTATTTGTGTGCAAAATATTCAAGCACCTTCTGGTTCTACCACCAAGCTGTGAAACTATGAAATGAAGAGCCAGCCCTGCAGATGTGTCTTCAGGCCTTCATGGAGGGGAAAATCTCAGGGGAGCCCTAGCACATCCAGGCCAAGTCTTTGAATGGGTATGACTACTAAAGGTCTCAGACAACAGATCCAAAGGAGCACAGTAATTTGAAGAAGAAGAAAAAAGCAACCCCCAACCCACTTTACTCTGTATTTTGGGGCTGATCATCTTTTCTACATTTTCAGAAAGCATCAGAATCTATGTACACTGACTTGTAATTGCATCCAAACACTGAAGTCATTTAGACAACCTAAGAACCTTTTGAAAACTCAAATAATTGCCTATGCTATAGTAATGTGTACATTTCCATGAATTCTGTGAGGGATCCTTGGTGCTCTCTGAGCTTGTTTTTTTTCTTGCAGATGTTTCATTACCAAAACTATCTGCTGATGTAACCTAATTTCAACCCTAAACTACAAATAGTCTCCTTTATTGATTCCATGGATTCTAAGATAGCAAACTAACTCCATGCAATTGCCTGGATGTTGCTTCTCATGCATATTTTCCAAACAGTGACTTGAAGAATTGGTTTAACTCTTGAGCATCATGGAATAGATTAGAAGAAGAAAGAAAGAAGGAAGGAAGGAAGGAAGGAAGGAAGGAAGAAAGAAAGAAAGAAAGAAAGAAAGAAAGAAAGAAAGAAAGAAAGAATGAATCATACTGATTACAGAAGCCAAGCCCAAACCCAGTTTTGAAGAATTTCTTCTCCAATCAGATTTCTTCTGTCCAACTCTCTGCTTTTCCAGAGTCAGAGTAGCTATATAGAATGAAAACTTTACTTCTGTTAACTTAGCATAGGATCCTCCTGGCATAATAATTAATTTAAACAATACTTCAGCATTAATGCCAGCAAAATATGTATGTTGCTTATGCATGCCCCAGGGAAAGTATGCCATCAAAGCAAATCTAAAATTGAGTAATGCCTTTGATTAAAACTGGCTTTAGTGTTACAGCAGAATTTCAGATGAAAAAGCAATGGGTATCACAGAACAGGGATATCTGACTTAAGGCAAGCTGCATGAGTTGCTTCTGAGGATTACTACATCATCATCATATGATGCATTAAATGTCTTGATGCATCACAAGAAAATGTAGTCTTGGCATTTCCAAGTTCTGGCAGGGTCAGGAGGATCAAAGCTGATGTATATTTACACAGGGCTTCCCCCTTTGGATTTATGTAAATCTGTGGAATGAGAATAGCAGGCCTGGGTGATTATGACTCTAGAAGTGGGACAACTCCCACTGCAGGCCTAAGACAGAAATACAAAGATCAACCCAGATTAAGAAATGAAAGAAAAAAGAGTCAAGAGGCCAGCACAATTGTGTGAGTGAAACTCTGCTTGTTTTTGTGGTATCACAAAGAGCTTTGATTGTACCATTGCAGCTACCATTCTGACTTTTTTGACATTACCCTGCAGACAATCCTGATTCAAACACATAGACTGGAGGAATGCTGTTTAATAAAAAGTCCTATCTTTTTGAACCACCCGCAAGCCCTTTGAAAAGTAACCTGCACAAGCTTTATCATTAAAATTTGTAGATTTTGGCAAATTCTTGCCTCCCAAAATTGAATAGAAGCAAAGTGGAAAGGATACGCATTTGTTCATCTGAAATATTACTATATAGGCATTTTTATACATGCTGTTAAAATTTTTAAATCAAGATCATCATAATAAAACAAAGCTAGATACTAGTGGTGCCCAATTCTTCTATGTTTAAGGCTTTTCAGTGAGATTCTGGGGGGGAACTCTTTGCTCCAAAAAGTGGATAGGAGTAAAACAGTTGAACTTGATTTTAATATTAAACTTATTTTTTAAAAAATCAAACAGCTGATCACTTCCTAGACTGGGGAAACATTCTTCAAGGCTTTGACTGGTTGCAAAAGATGGATTGAAAAGGACATCAAGTTCCATCTAGCCAGTGTCATATTGTTGTTTAGGACAAGAATCACATGATCTGCTATTTATTAAGAGTTCTTCCAATCAAACCAAAGACCAACCTAATATAGGATCTATGCAGAAGCCCCACAGAAGCCTCCAAAAAGCTCACAAGCAGAACCTGAAGACAATTGCTCAAATCCATTAAGCCACCATGGCTATTTATCCTTGATAATTTTGCCTAAAATCTTTGTGAATCATCTAAACAGTATAGACAGTATCATCTAGACAGTATAATTGGTTCAAAAAGAACCATGTTTGTCCAGGGAAATGGAGTTTGGCTGAAACTAGATTTGATAACATTTGCCAGCACAGGATTGCTATCAGTTTTAAAACTATGGATTTGTTAAACAGAAATAAATATTGCAATTGTGTTTTCCCACAAATGACTACCCTGCACAAAGTGTGACGCCAGCTTATATCAATTGTAAGAGATGATTGGATTGTTACCATCTACGGTAGAAGTCTAAAGGAAGCCACATCTTTAAAAAAAAGTTTGGACTGAGTTTTATTACGCTCGTGAGACTGCTTCTTCAACATTGATGCTTAGATGTCCCCATCATCCAGAGAGCTGAAGAAGCTTCTTGGATGAGCAGCGAAATGTCTTCAAAGAAAAACAAGAAAGTCCAGTTGCCTCTTGAAAAAGCACCTTTGGGAACATGGATGCTATATAGAAGTTGATTGAAGACAGAACAAAATGAACCCTTATTCCTAGAAGCATCTAGTAATTACTAGAAGCATCTGCAGAATCAAAGGTTTTTATCAAATTAATTAAAGCAGTGTGACTCTACCCTTTCTCATTGTGTGCAACGTCACAATGCACGTAACAAAAGGACAGACGTTGGATTGCAATGTACGATACTGCTTTCGTCATCCAGCCCTCACCCTCCCTTCAACCCTCACTATGGATGTCTCTGCTTATTTTTTGCATTCATTGCATCTATTTTACTAAGAATATTGATGAATCTGCTATTGGCCACTAGATGGCCAAAATAATTCCAAGAACACCTGTGACCCTAATGGAAGAGAGTCTTCTTTCTCACCTAGTGATTCTTTCTCTCCCAAGCAACTACATAACCACATGAGACCCTTGCGTAGGTATTGAGCAGCTCGTGCCTTAAAACTTTTATTGTATGAGGGGAGAAGTTTTTAACACAGAAGTTCTCAACCGAGTATATTAAAAAAATGTGACCTTTTGAACTGGAAAGAGTGGAGCCTGAATTGAGGGGGTTTCTGCACCCAAACATTTTCCCCACTGCAGAGCTTTTTGTGGCTGTGTCATTTTGCAAAGGAAACAACACCATAAAGATGATAAAACACTTAGTTGCATTATCGTTAAATAATAACCAGGACATCTGCATTGGAAAAATCTCCTGGTTTTAATAACAATAATAAAAAGATGCATTATTTACTCTAACATTGCTAATTCTTCAGTAATGTACAAGCTCCTAGATTGTATCTGTAAACAATCCAAGCAGTGTTTTGGGATTACTGAGTAGTTCCTATTAAAGGCATTAAAAATAATCGCATCTTGGCACATTAATAGAATTTAATGGTTAGGCAGGAAAATAGTAGAAAAAAATGGTATTAAAAATGCAGCAGATGGATTTCATATTTTACTGATTGTGTGTGGAGTTGCTGTTGCCAAAATATCTCTGAAGTCCTATCATGTACTAAAGACTTTCCACAGCCAGTATCCAATGTGACATTGGCTATTTTTTTGTAATTGCATAATAAATTTCCTCTCTGTCAAAAAAAAAAAATCTGGTTTATTCAGATATATTTGCTGCAACTTTTCTCAGCATGAGGGAGATTCCATTCTAGATACAAATTGGTAACACGATTATAAACTGCTCGGATTCATGGGGTCTTTTCATATGTATGAAGCTTAAATAGTTTTTTCATCCTAAGAAGTTATTCCATGTCATTTTTTTCAATTGTCGGTTCTCATGCAATTTTAAAACCTGCTTCAAGTAAATTGTAAAACCTGTTTTACAAATGTTCTCTTCCAATTTCTTCTGTTACCTGAGAATGCTCAGACTTTCACACGAGAAAACAGAATTAAAGGCAATTTGAAGCCTTGAATAAAAAAACCGTGACCTTAAGGGAGCACTAGTTGCCTTTATTTCATTTTTTTTTGTTTTTTTTTTGTTTACATTTATACCCCGCCCTTCTCCGAAGACTCAGGGCGGCTTACAGTGTATAAGGCAATAGTCTCATTCTATTTGTATATTTTTACAAAGTCAACTTATTGCCCCCCCAACAATCTGGGTCCTCATTTTACCTACCTTATAAAGGATGGAAGGCTGAATCAACCTTGGGCCGGGCTCGAACCTGCAGTAATTGCAGGCTACTGTGTTCTTAATAACAGGCTTTTTACCAGCGTGAGCTAAACCGGCCCTTTTTCTTCGGGGAACACTAATTGTCTTTGTTTAGTTTCATTCATTTACTTTTCTTCCAAGGAGTTCAAAGTGGTATACGTGGTTGTCACCCCTCTTTCAGCCTTACAACAAACCTGTGAGGTAGGCTAAGCATAAAGCTGTGATCCGGCCCGGTCAGCATCACTACTGAATAAAAGCAGTGATATGAAACTCAAGGCCTGGGGGCCGGATCTGGCCTGTGGGGGGGTGCTTAGATCTGGCCTGAGGGGGCCATCCTGGAAACAGCAAAGGACTGGCCCTCGGTGCCTCTGCCAGTGAAAATAAGCTCCTGAGCTCTGTTTTTGGCTGCGACAGCTTTCTGCAACCCTCTGTTAGAGGATTGCAGGAAGTCGTTGCAGCTGAAAATGGAGCTCAGGAGCCCATTTTTGCTGGCAGAGCACGCGGGCCACCACAGGTGCCCCCGACACGAGTGATGTTGAGCTGGCTACACACACCCTGGCCATGGCCCCCTGGACTCCCGAGGTCAAACACAACCATGATATGGCCCTCAATGAGATTTGAGTTTGACACCCCTGGAATAGAGGACATAAAACAAACCTAATACTAGTCTGATACGCTAATAGACTGTGCTTGAAAGAAAAACATAGATTCTCGGAGTTTTCATTACTACAGGCCTATTTCTATCCTACTAGAGCTGAATCCTCACTCTTTGAGGATGTGTGTGTACACACAAATAGTGTGTGTGAATGATTGGATGAAAAAAAAAGCGATAGTACGAAGCTAGTCACAAGTTCCATTGAGATCTACTCAGTGGCGGGATTCAGCCAGTTCGCACCACTTCGGGAGAACCGGTTGTTAACTCTCTGATCATTTTGGCAAACTGGTTGTTGGAAGGAATCATTAGGGCAGAGAACTGGTTGTTAAATTATTTGAATCCCACCACTGGATCTACTGCAAGAGGCAGAAAAGGAATAGACAAGCAAAAGATCAGCAGATAGTGAAGGGACTGGTACATCTTATCCCTGCTTCTGGCCCTATTTACAGTCTGTGGCTTTTTCTTCTATTTTAAAAATAGCATTTGTGAACAATTGGTGCTTTGCAATTTGCATGAGTTCTGTAGGTTTGAAAACATTGAGATTGCAATTATGATGCAACCTATATTGAGAAAAGTTAATTTTTACCTTCTATAGAAGATTAATATGGTATATGTGATAGTATTATAAAGTACTTTTTAATAATATTGCAATTGGCATTGGAATAATATATTGAAACATTGAGCAATTAAATAATGAAAGAACATACTTTAATATAAACATGTGTATTACTATCAGAATTATACAGATTTGATGATTGTAAAGAATATGATTAGAATAATTTTGTATGTCTCAATAATATTGGGATTGGTATCAGACTTGCATATTGAAACACTGAATAATGAAATAATGAATGATTGTATCTTAATATAAATAGATGTAAAGAGTGAAATATGGGAGGTAAGTTAAAAATGACCAGGATTCAAAGCACCAAAGTGGGCGAGAGATGTTGGATAGAAAGAAAACTTCTTTTAATAAAAGGGTGACAAGATTAAAAGTTAGAATAGAGATAGAAATAAGAGAAAGGGGGAATATTAATGTATACATTAAATAAAAGCAATAACAAGAGGGAAGCTTAGAAATTGAATGGTGGTATTATGTATTTATGTATTTATTTATTTATTTTATTAGATTTATAAACCGCCCTTCTCCCGAAGGACTCAGGGCGGTGTACAGCCAAAGTAAAAAAGAAACAATGTACAATTAAAATAAATTTAAAAAACTTATTATACAGTGTGGCCGAAATTAAAATAGTTAAAAATCTAAAAGACCCCAAGTTAAACTAAAAAGAAATTTAAAATTTAAAAATTTATCCACATACAGATGGGAGGTTTAACAACTAGTCTTGTGGTGCGACTGGAACAATCTGGAACTGAATACACACAAAACCGTAGAAATGGTGGTAGACTTTAGGAGAAACCCTTCCATACTTCCACCTCTTACAATACTAGACAACATAGTATCAACAGTAGAGACCTTCAAATTTCTAGGTTCTAGGTTCTACCATATTGCAAGATCTAAAATGGACAACTAACATCAAAAAAGCACAACAAAGAATGTTCTTTCTGCGCCAACTCAGAAAGCTCAAACTGCCCAAGGAGCTGCTGATACAGTTCTACAGAGGAATTATTGAGTCTGTCATCTGTACCTCTATAACTGTCTGGTTTGTTCTGCAACCCAGCAAGACAGACACAGACTTCAGAGGATAATTAGAACTGCAGAAAAAACAATTGCTACCAACCTGCCTTCCATTGAGGACCTGCATACTGCACAAGTCAAAAAGAGGGCTGTGAAAATATTTACAGACTGCTCACATCCTGAACATAAACTGTTCAACTCCTACCTCAAAACGATGCTACAGAGCACTGCATACCAGAACAACCACACTAGGGTTTAGGAGTGGGGGGCACCGTTTATCTGTGGTTCTCCTATCTTTCTGACCGGTCGCAGATGGTGTTGGCAGGAGGGCAGAGATCAACCGCGAGGCACCTCATGTGTGGGGTGCCACAAGGGTCGGTTCTCTCGCCGCTTCTGTTCAACATCTACATGAAGCCGCTAGGTGAGATCATCCATGGTTTCAGGGTTCAATGTCATCTGTACGCCGATGATACTCAGCTGTACATTTCCACTCCGACCCAACCCAACGATGCTGTTGAAGTGATGTCCCGGTGTCTGGAGGCTGTGCGGGTCTGGATGGGGAAGAACAGGCTTTGACTCAATCCCTCCAAGACTGAGTGGCTGTGGATGCCGGCATCCCGGTACAGCCAGCTGATACTATCGCTGACTGTTGGGGGCGAGTCGTTGGCCCCTATGGAGAGGTTTCGCAACTTAGGCATTCTCCTGGAAGTACGGTTGTCTTTAGAAGATTATATAACGGCCGTCGCCAGGGGAGCTTTTTATCAGATCCGCCTGATACGCCAGTTGCGTCCCTTTCTAGACCGGGATTCCCTATGCACGGTCACTCACGCCCTCGTTACTTCCCGCCTGGATTACTGTAATGCTCTCTACATGGGGCTCCCCTTGAAGAGCACCCGGAGGCTCCAACTGGTCCAGAATGCGGCTGCGCGGGTAATAAAGGGAGTGACTCGAAGCTCCCATGTAACACCTCTCCTGTGCAAGCTGCACTGGCTTCCGGTGGTCTTCCGGATGCAATTCAAGGTGTTGGTTACCATCTTTAAAGCGCTCCATGGCATAGGACCGGGCTATTTACGGGACCGCCTGCTGCCACCAATAGCCTCCCAGCGACCTGTGCGCTCCCATAGGGAGAGCCTCCTCAGGGTACCGTCAGTCAAACAATGTCGACTGGCGATGCCCAGGGGGAGGGCCTTCTCCGTGGGGGCTCCTGCCGTCTGGAACGAGCTGCCTCCGGGGATATGCCAAGCCCTGCCGGACCTTCCGACGCGAGTTAAAGACCCTCTTGTTTTATCGTGCAGGGCTGGTCTAATGTATTTTAAATGTGGATTTTATTATGGTCTTATCACCGTTTTATTCATTTTGGCCTTAATTGAATTTGGATTTTATAATTGTTTTTAATTTTTGTAACTTTGTTTTTATTTGGTTGTAAACCACCCTGAGTCCTTCGGGAGAAGGGCGGTATATAAATTGAATAAATAAATAAATAAATAAATAAACTAGACACAAGAACAGTTTTTTCCTGAATGCCATCACTCTGCTAAACAAATAATTCCCTCAACACTGTCAAACTATTTACTAAATCTGCACTACTATTAATCTTCTCATCGTTCCCATCACCCATCTCCTTCCACTTATGACTGTAACTTTGTTGCTTGTATCCTTACGATTAATACTGATATTGTTTCCTGATTGTTTATTTGTACCCTATGACTTATGATTCTTGATGAACATATCTTTTCTTTTATGTACGCTTAGAGCATATGCACCAAAGACAAATTCCTTGTGTGTCCAATCACACTTGGCCAATAAAAATTCTATTCTATTCTATTCTATTCTATTCTATTCTATTCTATTCTATTCTATTCTATTTGTATTAGAATGTATGACACCCAGGTGCCACACTGTTCACGCATTGATATGTATATGTAAAATAAAACAAAAACTTGAAAAAAAGAAAGAAGATGAATTATGTGTAAGAGAGGAAAGTTTGTGTACTAACTAGATATATATTCTAGTTATATTGTATACTTCTGTTATTTTGGACTTTGATTATATTGCAAAACTGAAAAACATCTTCCTCCTCCTCTCATGGTTATAATCAGAAGTAATAGCTCAAATGCACTGAGATTCAGTTTATTTGTCATTTGGTTTCAGGCAGGCTGATCAATGTATTCTTTAAAGCACTGAAGAGTTGTTGACCAAAGTTCTTCTAATGATTCTCAAAACATTTTACAATAGATTCAGTTCAAATTGATCAGATAAATTGTGGGTATTTTAGTTCTGTTTTGCAATCTCAGGAAAGGAATATAATCCTAACTGTGTTGTGTTTCTATTGGATGGAACCGTAGGATTCAAGAGTTTGGACTCATTGTTGCACATTTAGAACAATGTCTGAAAGTGTTTACGTAGGTGGGGAAAAGCACAAAGACAATTACTCCAGGTTCCACATATGGAAGGCAGCCCACTAAAAATATACTTTGGTATTTTAAATTGATCTCAAGAATCAACAGTTTTCATTTGAGGCAATTAAAATATAATCGTAAGAGTTATTTCAGGATTTCTTCATCCATTCCTATTTAGTGAGCCATTAACCTTAAGATACAAATAGAAATAAAAAGAAAAAAAGTTGACAATAGCTACTCCATGGGAAATGACTTAAATTAGGGGTGAAATCCGGCAGGTTCTGACAGAAACAGTAGCGGAAATTTTGAGCAGTTCGGAGAACTGGTAGCAAAAATTTTGAGTAGTTCAGAGAACTGGCAAATACCACCGCTGGCTGGCCCCAGAGTGGGGTGGGAATGGAGATTTTGCAGTATCCTTCCCCCAGGAGTGGGGAGGGAATGGGGATTTTGCAGTATCTTTCCCCTGGAGGGGGGTGGGAATGGAGATTTTGCAGTATCCTTCCCTTGCCATGTCCACCAAGCCATGCCCACCAAGCCACACCACGTCCACCAAGCCATGCATACAGAACCGGTAGTAAAAAAATTTGGATTTCACCACTGTCTTAAATTAATATTCCACTCCCAGCCCTCAGTATATACCACAGCTATCAGCATGCAGATCTTTTCTGACAAAAAATTTAAACCAATCAAATCTGGTTAATGGTGGACCAAAACCTTCCTTTTAGGGAATAGAATACCCACCTACTAGCTTTAGAAAATATCTAGTATCCTATGAACCCTTGTACTGGGATCATAATGGCAAGGCTTCATTGCATTCCTTGCCTTTCCTCATCAGATGATAGTCTTTGTTATTTAAGGAAGTCAGTGGAATCCACTAGTGAAAATATTCTGTGCATACATAGAACCATTCTATGTCTAAGGTCAGAATTATAGGAAAATATTTTAGCAAAATCTGTGATTGCTTAATAAAAGCACTGCTGGTTCCTTTCCCCCTTTCCACTCTGAAGTCATGTGAGCTGTAAAGTGTTGATTTGATGCTTTGGGGCCATTTTATGTTTAGAAACAACTCCTGGCATATGGGGAAGAGTGACAAATCCCAGCTGAGTATTTCAACCAGATGGGGACATGCAAGTGGAACAGCTCCTCAAAACTATGACATTTACAAACACGATACATTTGGGAGTTGGATACTCTCTCTCCCCCCACCCAACCCCAGCTTCTGAGCATTGTTAACAGATTAGTGCCATATATTTTATGCTTGTGCCTACAAGCACAAGTGCTGGAATTTTAAATCATATTTTATAGATCAAAACCATTCTTGACAAGCTCTTTCAATGAGCTTGATAATGCAGTGGTTCGGTTTCTACTGTATATGTAAGTCTTTAGAAGCTCTTGTGCAAAAAAAAAAGGACATCCTTGGAAGTTTATCATCCATCAGGATTGTGAAGTGACACAAGCATGTCAGTAAACTTCAAATTGTGGTTTACAGAACAAAAAATATTTAGAACTTATTGAACTCTGTTCGTATACAAAAAGACTGTCAAAACCATCATTTTATTGGAGATGTAATTCAGATAATGCATTACATGGCATATGTTTCTACAATGTCCTATACTATACTATTAATCTTCTCATCGTTTCCATCACCCATCTCCTTCCACTTATGACTGTATGACTGTAACTTTATTGCTTGTATCCTTACAATTTATATTGATATTGTTTCCTGATTCCTTATTTGTACCCTATGACTATCATTAAGTGTATCTTAGAATTCTTGATGAAAGTATCTTATCTTTTTCTGAGAGCATATGCACCAAGACAAATTCCTTGTGTGTCCAATCACACTTGACCAATAAAAATTCTATTCTATTCTATTCTATTCTATTCTATTCTATTCTATTCTATTCTATTCTATTCTATTCTATTCTATTCTATTCAACAAGTTTTGGGAGAAGGTAGTGGATTATATAAATATGATTGTGCAACAAAAGCTAAAATTTTCAGAGCGTAATATTTTTTGAACTATATACCTAGCACCTGGAATTTGACAACATAGGCAACATAAAGGAATTTTCTGTGCCTTTATAGATAGACCTCAATTTACCACAGTTCATGTAGTGACCGTTCAAAGTTACAACGTCATTGAAAAAAGTGACTTATGACCATTTTTCACACTTACGAACATTCCAGCATCTCCATGGTCACGTGATCAAAATTCAGATGCTTGGCAACTGATTCATATTTATGACAATTGCAGTATCCAGGGGTCATGTGATAACATTTTAGGACCTTCTGACAAGCAAAGTCAATGTGGAAACCAGTTTTACAACTGTGTTACAAATTTACCAGCTGCAATGATTCACTTTACAACTGTGGTAAGTAAAATTGTAAAATGGAGCAAAACTCATTTAACAAATGTTTCACTTAGCAACATAAATTTTGGGCTCAATTGTGGTCATAAATTGAGGACTACCTGTACTATAGATAAAAGACTGATATTGCATCATTGGAAAGAGAAATGTGTGGCTTCATTTATTCAATTGATTGAAGTCTGGTTGCAGTACCTATTTATCAGTGGATTACCTAGAGATGGAGACTTTGTAGAGACATTTAGACAAGAATATAATGTAATAATATAATATAAGAATCTATAATGAAATATGGATTCATTTATATAGAAAGCAGTAGATTAAAAACATTAGAAATATATACATACTTGAATAATATTTGCATTATATAAGTAAATACAGAATACTGGTACAATGACATATCATACTATGTTTTTCTTTTGTTATAGTTCTTTCCCTTTTTTGTTAAAGCACTTTTTATGTCTTCTTTTTCTTTTCTCATCATTTTGACAATGTATGCCTCTCCATCACTGTTACTATGTGGGTTTTTTTCTTTGTTATTAATTTAAAGCAATGAAAAATAAATTAAAAATGTAGAGTGGCAGAATCACACAACAGAAAATGTCACGAGTGAGGTCAGAGAGATGATGATAAAAAAGCAACAACAAAATATATTGGCAAAGTGATATTGAGGATCAGAGGATCAGATTAACATCTCAGAAGAGAAAAGGGCAAGAAGAAATGAAAGCACCGAACAGCAGCTCTACAAAATGCCCAACATATTTCAGGGGAAAGATAATGGAAAGGGATATTTCAATTTTCTATGATCACAAAGTGACAGTATAACATGTGAAGGACACCAATTTTCATGTCATTTATACAATGGTTTGAAAGGCTTGCCTCCTAAACAATAGTTTACTGCCAGCAATCTTATTTGGAAAAATAATTTAGGAATACATATTAGGCTTAATTTCCCATTTTTCCTATTTTTAAACAAATGTTAATAGTATAATTGTTTACTAATTGACATGAGATGAGATGAATATTTGTGTAACACAAATAAATGTTTAATATATCAGACATGTAATTTATGGTGGGTTTTTTTTCTTTTCCTTTTATCTTTCTCTTCTTATTAAAAATATATCTCAGATCATCCCGTTGCTATGCAAAAGAAGAAATCAGGACGTGTAGGATTTTGATCACAAGTCATCTTTGCGGCAATTCCAAATTCTGACAACGGTTAAACATGGGAACACTTAGCAATCCACAAAAATCCCCCTTGATAACAATGTGTGATCAGACAAATCCCAGATATGGAGGAGGTCTCACCAACACTATGTGATGGTAAAACAGAAAATCAATTATTGTGTGGATTTTTTGCTTAGATGAAACATTTAAACATCTTGGCTTCTAAGGAAGGAATAATTGCAACTTCTTAGGCTCAGTATGAATTAAAGGACAAGGCTTAGTAAGTGAACTGGAGCTGGACAACATGGTGCTTAAGGGCACCTCTTCTATGCTTTTCAAGTTGTTTGATGAATCTTAAGTTTCATATTACTTGCTTTTCTGTTTGTTTGAACAAGCCAATTTATTTAGTTTATAGCAAGATGCCTCATTAATTTCCTGATTGACTTTGGGGCCATGCAGACTCACAAGAAACATTCATAGGAAGTAGAGTTAGCAGTTGGCTGGAAGATAATAATTCAACTGCCATTTTTATTGGGGTCTATTCATGGAATGGTGAAAAACGTGCATTTTATTCTTTGCATCAAGAAACCAAATGTCTTGTACAGTCCTGCTGCTTCAGTTTATGGCATTCTGATGTTCAAGAAAATTCATGGAAGCTTAAAACTGCAAACCAATCCATAACTTCTTGGAAAAAACATATATTGGGAACAGTATGCCTAATGAATGTATTAATGAATAAATGGCTCATTGCAGTCAAGGACCAGCATAAAGGTAGATCGCTTTTCTGAGCAATCATGTACAAGTGCCCCAAAGGTGCTCTTTCAAGAGGCAACTGGACTTTCTGGGTTTTTCTTTGAAGATGTTTCATTTCTCATCCAAGAAGCTTCTTCAGGTGAAGAAGTGAAACGGCCTCTGTGGCTCAGACTGGTAAGACAGTCTGTTATTAGCACAGCTGCTTGCAATTACTGCAGGTTCTAGTCCCACCAGGCCCAAGGTTGACTCAGCCTTCCATCCTTTATAAGGTAGGTAAAATGAGGACCCAGATTGTTGGGGGCAATAAGTTGACTTTGTATATGAATATACGAATAGGATGAAGACTATTGCTAACATAGTGTAAGCCGCCCTGAGTCTTCGGAGAAGGGCGGGATATAAATGCAAATAAAAAAAAGAAAGAAAGAAAAACCAGAAAGTCCAGTTGCCTTTTGAAAAAGCACCTTTGGGACAACCATGACCTGGATGACTGAGAATCTCCATACACATGTAAAAGATTGATTTATTAGTATTTTAAAAGGTATTATTTTTTCCTTAGACTTCTAAGTATTGTGGCTTTTTACTAAAACATGAATATAGTTCCCACTCTTATTGTTGAAATGAACTTCTGCCAATACACAAAAAATGTCTCCAATGGTCTGCCTATATAATAGAGCCTATTATAGAATGACTGTCAGCACAAAGTCTGTCATTTCTAGTCTTAGAAATAAGACTTCAGGATCTCATTAGAACCTCCTTTCTCTTTTTTAATTTTTTTTTAATTTTACACAATCTGACAGACACACAACGTATAATATAAATATTTCCTATTTCTAAACAGCGTTTCTTAGTGGTCTTCTCTCTCTTTTATACCTTCCCCCCCATATCACATTTGTTATTTTATTTTCTTTCTTATCCCCTTTTCTTTATTTACATTAAATTATCTAATATTAATAGCTTTACTTTAATTTACATATTATACATTCCTAATACATTCTGTACATTCTAATTTCTCCCCTTTATTTTTTTCCTTTATTTCTAGACTCAAGCCATTCATACCATTTTTTCCAGATTGTATAATAATCTGTCTCGTCTTTCTCCTTAATTTCTTTTGTTAACTTGTCCATTTCGGCACGCTCTAAAACTTTTCCTATCATTTCTTCATCTGTTGGTATTAGAACCTCCTTTGTCATCCTGCAATTCTAGGGAATACAGTCTCGGTTCAGCTTTGTGTCAATTTTTAGTTGTTGTTGTGAAAATGGCACCTTTTGCTGCCTTCCTGCAATTATCTACAAACATAACTGAATATTTCAGATGCCATTCTCCTCCACATGTGAAGTTGAAACGACCAAGAGCAGCCAACGAAGAAACAGACAAATGGAATAAAAACCCAAGGAGAACATTTCTTCTGAAATGACCTTAAAATGCTCTCCTTGTGTTGTTCCCAGATTTTATGGAAGGCCATGTCCCTGTTTAAGATCTAATGTGTTTGGAGAGCAATAAAAAGCTCCTTGTTATTGGGGAGAATCCCTTTTATATGCAGGGAATTGGATCAATTTGACCCTGATTGTCTCTCTTCTCTTTTTGTCTGACTATTTCAAACGCCAGGCTCTTGGCATTAACTTAAGGAAGAAGCTGATTGAACCATAGGCCTGACACTTGTCAGTAGTGGATAATGCTGGTTTCAATCTGTCATGTTCGCACATAAATGAGCAGTGACAGAGATAGACTGTTGAATAGAAAAAGCAGTTTTACTCTGGCTAACCTTTCCATGTATAAATGCAGCCAGTAACAAGGCCTGAAAATAGCTTGTATAGCTGAGAAAGAACATTCTGAAACATATAACAGAATGATGTATTATCTCTTTGGCTATCAGAAATTGCCCCGTTAACAATGGACACCTTCCTGAGTATAAAGATAAAACGGACCTTCATTAGAAAAAATGACACAGACAGATTCACTTCAGTGTGAATTGTCAATACAATATTTAGTAGGTAGCCAATGTCACTGCTACCTGGGAGGAAAGCATTGCCCTGTCTGGAAGTTAAACAGCCTAGTTCTTTGACAAATTAGCTTTTTTAAAGAGGGAAACAATAATATCAACTGTTTATTCCATTTTAATCAACAGCAGAATACAAATTATACCTTTTAAAATTTTTACCAAATCTCATCAGATAGCTCAAGAACTATCCCTCTGCCTTCCAGTCAATCCAGCTAAAAGTTCAGTTGGAATACTGAGCCCTAAAAATAGAAGAAGTGAAGAATGGAAAATTGTTATGATTTCCACACACTTTTATGATATGCTGAAATCCCATTATGTACAACAGATTCATTAAAATGAGATGTTTCTTTAAAAGTGAATTTAACTCTGCCACGGTTTCAGAGCAATTTGCATAAGTGTGTGTGTGTATTTATGTATATATATGTGTATGTATATGTGTGTGTGTATGTGTATATGTATGTATACACACACACACACACACACACAGAGTTTCTAATTAAATACTAATTAGTACTATCATCAAAATTGTCTCCCAGCCCTAGCTCCTCATGGCTTTGTCACTTTGATTAATGCATAGTCATTTATTAACTTATTTAACAAGCTGAGGTGCTTCATGACAAACCAGATTAAATTATTCTCATAACAGTCTTGTTACTAGGGAGAAAAAAAAAAAAGAGAAGAATTTTAAACTTAATAAAAATTACCCTCAATAATCTTACAGTTTTTCCACAGAACCCTTAAAAGATGGAAATTGGCTCCTTGTTTGATTTATAATGTATGGGGTTGTATAAAGCATCCATTAATAAAATTTATGTGTTCATTTAAGCAGAAGCTTTACAATGGTACTGTAGCCCTGAGTGCTTATTATTTAACTTTTGCTATAGTTATGAAAATAATTAATGTTCGGACTAGACAGGGACTAAAATACCCACTAGAAAGAGATAATTAGAGGCATAAATAATGCGTAGACCTAGCATGTTGGTTTAAAAAATATATATTAATTGTCTTTGCTTCCCAGTTAAACTTTATCAAGGAGGAATAGTTTATGTAGGCTGTTAGCTTTAAGAGAAATAATGTTCCAGCTAATTTGAAGGTGGGGGATAGTTCAGTATGAAATAATGGGAGGTTTGTGAGTCTAAAGAGCACAAGAATTAAGGCTAAATGTTGTTTGTGATAAATATCAACAAGTCCACTCCATACAAGCAATGGCAGGGGAGTTATAAAGACAAAGCTATGTACAAAATCCCTCCCCTCCCCATTGGTTTAGTAAATAAGTTCATGGTGCAAAGCAGAATAACAAGTGTAATGCTCGTTAGTATATTCCAGTTTAATATTTGTCCCCTGGAAAATCACCAAGGTATGGTGATGTGATAACATCAAAGTAAATGACAAAGTAATTCCACATCAAGAGAGAGATCCAGTATGAATTTTTCATCCCAACTTCAAAACACTGGACAAATGGTGATGCATTAAAATAAACTTGAAATGTTTTAGTAAATACTATTATCTACTATCATATTTCAGTATTGAATACACCATGCACTAAGATAAAATTTAAATATTTAGTATTTATCATGATAAAGTGATCAAAATAAACACACACACACACACACACACACACACACACACACACACACACACACACATATATATATGTTTTCTGAGGTTTTCGTGGATGTTTGTATGTAGGTCTTTGGTTATTCGGGTTTTCTCCCGCGTAAAATTGGAAGTGTCTTGGCGACGTTTCGACGAAGTCTCATTCATCATCTTCAGGCTTCAGCTTCGTGCTTCTGGGAGCAATGTGTGACTGCAGCTGTTTCTTCCTTTTTAACTGCTAGTGGGGGTTTGAACTGATTGGGTGGGAGCTTGGCTGTGCTCTGATTGGCTGGGGGTGTGTCCTGTTTGGGTGGGGGCTTGGTTGTGCTCAGATTAGTCTGAGTTGCAGGGGGATTTGAGCTGGTGAGCTGCATTGCTGTTGTTTGGCTTCGTGTTCGTGGTCATGCTACATCTTCATAGTGGGTGTCAATCTGCTGCATGTATGGATTGGAGGGGTTTGAAATGGCTAATGTTGCAGCTGCGGTCTGGCTTCTGGTCCTTGGTCGTGCTTCATGATCAATGTGGGTTTGGGTCTGCTTTCTGGGTGGATGTGTGGTGGTGACATCCTGTGTGGACCTCATGAGTGTGGGTCTGGTGTCATTCCTCATGTTAGGGACTCGTTTGTCAATAAGGGCGGGTTTCCAAATGGCTGGTAGGCGGGAGGTATCATCTCGTTTGTTCATGCTGTGTGGGCGTTTTTCTATCTCGATGGCTTCTCTGATTATTCTGTTGTTAAAGTGTTCAGTTTTGGCGATAGTTCTGGTCTTTGTGAAGTCAATATCGTGTCCTGTGGCTTTAAGGTGTTGGACCAGGGAAGAAGTTGGTTCCTCTTTTTTGACTGAGTTCTTGTGTTCTTCAATGCGTGCACTTATTCTTCTGTTGGTTTGTCCAATGTATGTGGTGGGGCAGGTGGTGCATGGGATTTCATATACTCCTTGATTTTCTAACTCAATTTTATATATATATATCAATGATATCCGCTATACCCTATGATTCCTAAATTCCTAAAATGGTCAGCCAAGAACAAAAGAGCATTGACAAAAGAAAAATACTTACTATGGGCTTGACACAGTGCTAGGAATGGTCTTTACCAGGGTAAGCTTTGAACTGCTGGACTCCATGGTAGATGCAGGTGATTCTAGAAAATAACTACCAGGGATGGTAGTTCAAATATGCACCAGCTATAGAAGACATTACACATAAGTTATTTGATTGTCATTTATATGCTTTGGTGACGATCCAGTATCTAGATCCATTATTAATTACAACAGTTCCCTGCGGTCTTCATCTTACATTGTCTTATCTCCTTCAGGAGGTAAATGTACATATTGTTAGCCATTGTCAAGTTTGTGGTTATGCCTGCCCAAATGAGACATAATTTTCTAGGATAGATCATTTACAAAGGATGTGAACTTATTTAAACATATTTTAACATGGTGAAATACTTGTCCCTGTCCTGTCTTACTGTTATTGATGTGGCATCGTGATTTTTTTTTTATTTTGAGATGGTCTTTTGACTAATCAATAAAACTCTACTATTTCTACCAAACGATGAACATATTGATTTGTTAATGTATCAAGGCCATGACTGGATACAACAGGATTTCACTTGGTTTTTATTACCAAACACTTACTGTCTGGTGCAAAGGGCATAACCCGATAGCATCATTGGAGTTCTGGTCCAATGGAGTGTGCACTGGAGTAGTTTCTTGAACAATCAGAAAACTATGCCAACATAAAATACGCTGCCTGATTGCTAAGCCCTCAGCCATAGTAATAAACAGGTATCAAGTCCTGATATTACTATTTTAAAGTAGGCCAAGTTTGCAAATTTCCATGCTAATATTTCCTTTCCCTCCAACCATCATTCACCAATAGGAAGCAACTACTAATAACACTCTGTAATGTGGTGCAGGCAGAACTGGGTGAGTGTAGGTGGGTGCTTGGAATAATATGTTAATACGTTGCCCAATAAACAGGTAACAAGCATGGAGAATGTCTGTGCCTCTGTGTCTTCTAAAACGCACGAAGCCCATTGCCATATATAAAAACAATTGTCCATGAGTCTTTTCTAATATACTGTCCATCAATCCTAATAAGAAAAGTTTTAGTTTCATCTGAATACTAAATTTAAGAAGGGGCAAGGATGAAGCAGGACAGAAGGATTCTTCACTAGTGTTGCAAGAGTAATGTTGTTGACAGTAAATCTGCTTCTGCCTTTGTTTACTGCAGTACTAGAAGTAGGCTATGGATGGCTATGGAGCCAGAATAGAGCAGACAAAATCAGGCGCCTCCTTCTCCAGAGTAACAGAAACAAGAAAACGTTCAGCCATGCAAAAATCTTTGTTGGTAGAAGTGGTGGAAAACCTCTGATGTGCTCAGCCATTCATAGAGGGTGGCACTCTTTCCTTGTTTGAATGAACCTTTTGTGCAGCACAAGACTCGTGTTTTCTTTTTCAAGAGAATATTCATCATGGTTTGAATTCTCAGATCAATGAGAATTCAGGGTTATGAGCATTGCCTAATATTATGTTTTCTTGGAAGAAAATTGATTGAGCTCTATGGCATAAAATGCTTGTGTGTGTAATTAACATAACATAACATAACATAACATAACATAACATAACATAACATAACATAACATAACATAACATAACATAACATAACATAACAACAGAGTTGGAAGGGACCTTGGAGGCCTTCTAGTCCAACCCCCTGCCCAGGCAGGAAACCCTACACCATCTCAGTCAGATGGTTATCCAACATTTTCTTAAAAATTTCCAGTGTTGGAGCATTCACAACTTCTGCAGGCAAGTCGTTCCACTTATTAATTGTTCTAACTGTCAGGAAATTTCTCCTTAGTTCTAAGTTGCTTCTTTCTTTGATCAGTTTCCACCCATTGCTTCTTGTTCTACCCTCAGGTGCTTTGGAGAACAGCCCGACTCCCTCTTCTTTGTGGCAACCCCTGAGATATTGGAACACAGCTATCATGTCTCCCCTAGTTATTAAACTAGACATACCCAGTTCCTGCAACCGTTCTTCATATGTTTTAGCCTCCAGTCCTCTAATCATCTTTGTTGCTCTTCTCTGCACTCTTTCTAGAGTCTCAACATCTTTTTTACATCGTGGAGACCAAAACTGGATGCAATATTCCAAGTGTGGCCTTACCAAGGCATTATAAAGTGGCACTAACACTTCACGTGATCTTGATTTTATCCCTCTGTTTATGCAGCCCAGAACTGTGTTGGCTTTTTTAGCAGCTGCTGCACACTGCTGGCTCATATCTAAATGGTTATCCACTAGGACTCCAAGATCCCTCTCACAGGTACTACTATTGAGCAAGGTACCACATATACGGTACTGGTGCATTTTGTTTTTTTTGCCTAAATGTAGAATCTTACTTTTTTCACTGTTGAATTTCATTTTGTTAGGTAGCGCCCAATGTTCAAGTTTGTCAAGATCTTTCTGTAATTTGAGCCTATCTTCTGGAGTGTTGGCTATTCCTGCCAGCTTGGTGTCATCTGCAAATTTGATGAGTTCCCCATCTATCCCCTCGTCCAAGTCATTGATGAAGATGTTGAAGAGTACTGGGCCTAAAACAGAGCCTTGGGGTACTCCACTGCATACTTCCCTCCATGTGGATGCACACGTTGAGTGCGGTTGGTCAGCCAGTTACGAATCCATCTGGTGGTGGTGCTGTCTAACCCACATTTTTCTACTTTATCTAGTTTATCTAGTTTATCTAGTTTATCTACTTTATCTGTGTGTTCGTGTGTGTCTGTGTGTATCTCTCTGTGTGTCTATCTGTGTATACAGACATTTGAGAATAAATTAAGGCTGAAAATATAAATATTTCATAATACTTTCTTAACTTCTGCAGAAATCTCATTAGGCCTAGGATTCCTGTGAAAAGCAAGTCAGTTCTATCATTATCTTTTCTAGCTTCACTGTGAAAACCTATAGTTTCATTCCATCTGTTTTCCAATCACTTGAACATACTCAACCTCTCCCTTGTATGTTGGATGGAATAATGGAATAAAGATGAAATCCTTCTTTCTTCTTCGTATATATTTCTTCTTTATATCTTATTTTTCCTTTAGACACACGACTAAAATGTTATGGGCTACTATTTAGCCTGTGTTTAGTCTTCAGTGGACTTGTTACAAGAAAAACCATACTGAGCATTTTTTCCTTAGAACTGAGAAGCTATTTTGTTGAAAGGGATTTCAAAGGGATCATCCTCAAGACTCATTATGGTACACAGGAGATGCAGACCAAATGATCCATCTTAAAAAACATTCATCACCATCATCATGGCAAATTAAAGTTAGAATCCTTGGTAGCCTCATTGTCCTTAAGTCTTATTAAAATCAATGTCAAATGTTCTTCATTTCATGGGACTTAACTGCAAATTTGCTCAGAAACTGACTTATTGTCAAAATACACGCTAAGATTCTTTTGTATTGGTGAATAGCATTCGCTTGTTCTTTTTGCTTGCTTGGAACAATCTTATACAAATCTACATCATATCAGATTTCAAAATGGAGATAATGTCTCTTCATAGTTGAGTACAGATAAGTCATAAACCATGATGGAGAAAGGGCCAAGTAGCACCAACTTCTATATCAATATTCTATTTGAAGCACTGCAACACTTAACAAGATCTGAACAAGATTTTTTCAAGTATTGAGCTTTTCTATGTTCTTTTGCCCTATGGGATTTTCCCTTGATATCAAATAGATTTTCAAGGGTCTTAGGTTTAGGAGCATGTGGTAGCTGGCTCTGACTAAGAGAAAGAGAGAGCGAGTGAGCTGAAACAAAGCTGTCTATGAAGCTTTTTTTAAACAAAGTTCTGAATCCACTGCATTAAATGCTATTTAGTGGAGGAAAATGGAGTATATTTTCATAATTTGTATGAATTAGAATTCATTTTCTGTTCCTCAGAATGTCTGTGTTCAAACCAACCATATGATAGTGCTTTCACTTTTTAATCTTTAAACATTTTTATTTCTAAAATGTGAGAAGGAGGATTATGCGAATTGGAGGCTGCACTGCAGAATGTATTTAAGCTGACCCTTTCTGCATTAAAAGGTGCCCCATTTATTCTCTGTTTCTGACATATTCTAGATGGAACACCATTCCTTTAATATCAGGCACATCTGGCAACTATACAGAAAGATGAGAAATTTGGTTAAATATCACATGACCAATAACACTAGCACTAAGCCCAGGCTGGAAAGCCATATGTTCTCCATTCAAAATTCCTTTCATCCTCCTGTTACAAAAGTCATCAGCTCAGGCACAGGAGGTGAAAGGCTGTGCCGGCTGTGATACTAAACCTTAAATGCAAAGCTTTCGCATTTGGCTTCTCTCATTTTTGTTAACTGGTGCGGTTTTGCATCTGCCTTAGCAGCAAGCAAGCCATTGTCTGCAAAATGGAGATTAATGTTATTGACTTACTGTATGGTGATGCTGTAAGAATTAATGAGATTTGTGTGTTGACAGAATTGGAATAATCTTAAGGCTGAAGAAAGATCTCATATAAAAATATAGTTTTCAGGTTTTTTAATGTGTTGTTAGATTTTTTTTATGTTACTATCTATTATAAGATATTAGTGAATAACATATTACCCTTGCTTTTCTTTATCTTATCTTATTTGCTTATCTGCTATTGGTAGCATCCATTACATCTTTACTCTACAACAGCAGCCCCCAATCTTTTGGGCACCAGGGACTGGTTCGGTGCAGAAAAACTGTTCCGTGGACTGGAGGGGGCATGGTTTTGTATGCTGCTTGCATCCTATGGATGGGGCTTGGCTTGTTTTCATGACCCGGTTGCTGGCATGCAACCAGGGCAGGTCTCTGGATTAAATGTCTGAAATGCTACTCAAATGCTACTTTCCTGAATAATCAGGAAAACCTCTAATTTCAACTAGTCTGGTACAATTTGAAAGTAAAGGGATTTATGAAAATCTAAATAGGGTCCCATATTGTCCAGTGTTGGGACTGCTATATAAATGAGGGGTCCTTGGTGCTCTCTGAGCTTGCTTGTTTTCTTACAGACGTTTCATTACCCTAACAAGGTAACATCATTAGCACTCTGATAAAGATACTGTAAAGTAGCACTGATGATGTTCCTTGACCGGGATGCCTTATGCACAGTCACTCACGCTCTGGTTACGTCTCGGTTGGATTACTGCAATGCTCTCTACATGGGGCTGCCTTTGAGGTGCACCCGGAGGCTGCAGTTAGTCCAGAATGCGGCTGCGCGAGTAGTAATGGGAGCCGCTCGTGGCTCCCACGTAACACCACTGCTCCGTAGTCTGCACTGGCTTCCTATGGTTTTTCGGGTGCACTTCAAGATTTTGGTTACCACCTTTAAAGCGCTCCATGGCTTAGGACCCGGGTACTTATGAGACCGCCTACTGTTACCCTATGCCTCCCACCGACCTGTACGCTCTCATAGAGAGGGTCTCCTCAGGGTGCCGTCCGCCAAACAATGTCGGCTGGCGGCCCCCAGGGGTAGGGCCTTCTCTGTGGGAGCATCGACGCTCTGGAATGAACTCCCCCCTGGCCTACGTCAAGTGCCTGATCTTCGGACCTTCCGTCGTGAGCTAAAAACATACTTATTTATTCAAGCGGGACTGGCATAATAGTTTGATTTTAAATTGGGGTTTTATTAATATTCTTAAATATTTTAAATTTAATTTTAATTATTAGCCGTTTTTGTAATTTTGATATGTTTTAATTTGTTTTAATTGTACATATTTTGTATTTTATCTCCGGCTGTACACCGCCCTGAGTCCTTCGGGAGAAGGGCAGTATAAAAATTCAATAAATAAATAAAATAAATAAATAAATAAATGTTACCTAGTTAGGGTAATGAAACATCTGCAAGAAAACAAGCAAGTTCAGAGAACACCAAGGACCCCTCATTTCAACCCTGAGCTACAAATATTCTCCTTTACTGATACCATATAAATATCTAAAATAATATATAAAATAAGACAACATCATCTATAGAAATCTGAAATTATCCCAGTCTAAATTTGGGCTCCATTTATCACTGCTCCTACCTGATTATTCTATCTGTGGAGTACAGAAGAAAAAGGGAAGATAGAACAATCTATGCCTCCCTATTTTATCCTCTATCTATGGCAAAAGAGTAGTATTTCAATTGCTGATTGGCTCACATGCTAAAGATGTGCATGAATACAAAATTGGAAGAGATTGTACATAATGGTTGTAAAAGTGTCCTTTCCTCTAAAATATATCTATCTTTTTGCACCAAAAATAATTTTCATGAGAATCTGTAGAACAGCATGCAATAAGGAAGAGATTGTCTCATTTTTATAGTTTTTTTAGCTTGAATTTACATCATTAGGAAACAACATATAGGCATGTGAACAATAATACAGTGGGAATTTTACACTAAGCTACTGAATGGATCATCCAGTAATCAAGCAACTCTCCTCCCCCAAGGTTTCAAAATCTCTGCCAACATCTTCTGACAGAGAGACTCAGTTTGTGAAAACTGTAGGTAACAACTCTGCAAAACCATGAAACTTTGTGTTAATTGTTTCCTTCTGATACACTGGCCTGCAATTTCCAGAATTCTCAATTGTTACGGCTGCTATCAAGAATCACCCTTGTTTCAGAATATACAGTACATATCATTGCTCCCAATTTTAAACTGAATAACTTTAAGAAGCCTACCCGGAGTTGGCATTTGTGCTCTTGGCTGGCGAGAGCCCTTTGCTTTCTCTGTTTACAGGAGACACCTGCCTAATCTAATCACTCTAGGGAGGAAACCAAAGCACAGTAACATTTGCCCTCTAGCATTTCTGCCTCCAACCACTGTTAACAGTTTCTCCAGCTATGCTTAGCCATCCTGAAATGGGCTGAGATCCCACTTGTTAATCCCACATCAAATGTCAACTTGCTGGAGAATTTGACTCCTGAACTCTCTTAAGGTTGTGAGTCAGCCATTGTCTCAATGGAGAAATTATCACGTAACTCAGAGAAAGTTTCCACCATTTACTGGACTAAAGGACTGTGTTAATAACTTAGTGGTTGCTTCATACTACACCCTTAAAGTTTTATCTGAGGGGCAGTTCTCTTTGGCATCAAATGATTCCTATAACGTTTCTTCTATTTAGTTATGTTTTCCCCCCAATGGACTTTAAATGATGACTTTTATTTTTAATTTATCAGTTGGAAAATATGTGTCAGTTTAATTAATTAAACCTACCTACCTACCCTCAGTCTTACCTACAGGAACTGCATCTGTGCTATTTTATGTTTCATATAGCTTTTCTATCCTGTGAGTCACTAGATACATAATACATAAACAAAGTCAAAATTGTGATCCAACCAATTCTGATCAATATTCAAGTCCCATAGGTTTCAGTAGATGAGGCTTGTTACATAATCCTAACAATTAACTTCCACTTTGTCTTGTGGCTTGTAGCTATGGGACGATGCAAAGGACAGCAATTTTCAACAAGTTTTTTTCTCCCTCTCAGGATGCCCAGGGGACCTAAATAAGGCAATTGGTTGCAATGGCATCAAGGTCACGGTAACAGCATTGCCAAAAAGGCATTATGAGTTGTTAGCCTAATTTTGCGAAGCTTCTTCTCCATTAATATTGTACTGCAAACTAGGGCATACAAAACCTTTGCTAGACCAATTCTCGAATATAGCTCATCTGCCTGGAGCCCACACTGTATATTAATACATTAATACAATTGAGCAAGTCTAAAGGTATTTCATGAGAAGAGTACTCTGCTTCTCTGCTCACTACAGAATACCTTATGCCACCAGGCTTAAATTTTGGGCTTAGACAACTTAGAACTATGCCTCCTTCAGTCTGACCTAAGTATGGTACACAAAATTATCTGCTACAACCTCCTACCTGTCAATGACTACTTTAGCTTCAACCACAATAATACACGAGCACACAGTAGATACAATCTTAGGGTAAACCGCTCCAAACTCGATTGCAGAAAATACGACTTCAGCAACAGAGTAGTCAATGCCTGGAATGCACTACCTGACTCTGTGGTTACTACTATCCCCATTTATTTGTATCCTTATCCTGTATTCATAATCATTTTATACTTATATCTGTTATCTTATACGTGTTTGACAAATAAATAGATAAAATAAAACATAAAAGCAGCAATCTAGTGATCTCTAGAATCCTAGACTTAAGCCTAAAGCTACCAAGGACCCCAGATTCAGTACCGCATTAAGAAAAAATAAGACTCTTGTCCTGCTCTCCTTGTCTTCCTCCCTGAAATTAAGATTCCAGGAATAGTTGCAGCTTGTCTGTATAGTGATAGAAACATATTTGGAGGAAAGAGGAAGAAAGAGAAAGGGAAAATTGGCAAGGGAAAAGTGGGGAGAAAACACAGACAAATATGTACAAGACTGGAGGAGAATAATTAAGAGAAAGATAGCTAGGACAAGAAATCTGGAATGAAGCAGTCTGTCCTAAAATGAGTTTCTGTAGTTGAAAGGACATCTTGCCTTCAAACCGGACAGCATTGCTGATTAAAAGCCAATACACAAGGTAGCCAAGGTGTTGTGTATTTAGCTATGTTTAAAAAAGAAAATTCTACTATTGATTGGTTGTTAAAAAAAAAAAAGACAAGCAAGCAAAGGAATTACATTCAGTTCTCTCTTCCTCTTTTCCAAAGAGTTTTGTCACCTTGAATTGAGAAAGGTGACTATACCTGAAGAACTTGGTTGAAATGGACCTAATATACTCCGTAAACCTCCCCTCTTCCCTGTAACAATCTTACTATCTCAAATAAAATACAGTGTTTTTTTTAAAAAAAGTAAAAGAGCAGTCTGATCATTCTAAAAACCTTAAACACACAAAATAGCTATGATAATCCCATTCAAAGCAAGGACAGGGCACACCATTATACAACTTAGATCGGCTGAATATCAAAACTGGTCTTTTCTTGCTATAATAAACTTCTGCAATATTCCTCATAAAGTTCTTGACTGAGCTTCTGGATTTACCACTGTCCAGAGATTGTGGTTATGGGTGTGTATGTGTGTATATGTATTTACTTGTGTATTATATCATATTGCAGGCACATTTTCTTTGTTAATGTTATTACATATTGCATAAGCATTGAACTAATGGACCCCTCCCCCTCTCCTTTCTACTGCTACCTTGCTTCCATTAAAACTGATTTTGGAAGTTTGAGAAACAATCATAAACAAGCCTTGAATATATGTTAGATCAAGGATATCAAGGTAGACCAGCAATTCGCTGACTCTGATGTTTTGGATTTGAGCTCCCTCAGTTCCTTCCTATTGGCCACACTAATTGGGCATGATGGACGCTTAATCTGTTCAGAATCCTATGGATTAGAGAAGTGGAAAATCTACTGCATTACGGAAGATTCTGAAATTTAATTCTAAATACTATTCAAGTGGAGAATAAGTATGAGGAGATTTACAATATTAGTTTTTTACTTTACTGGAGCCTAAAATGTCTAAGTTAACAAAAAAATATTAGGTCATTTCCTTTAACATTCAGAATGTTGGATGTAATTCAGGAAGTCCTTTCCTCTCTTAGAGTTTTCCACAGCCAACCCACCCACCCAGGAAACAAAATAAAACAAGGGAGTTCATTGCGCCACTGTTATTCACTAACTAAATCAGCTCCAGGAGATGCCTTACTTGGCACTTGTAGGGAGACAACACCCAAACCTGTAGGACAAGATCAGAGAATTCTCAACGTTTGTCAGCCTAGGCAAATGAGAGGTCAAAAGATCCGGGTAAGCAAAATGTTGCAGGCCCAAGAACTAGCATGCTAATTGGCATCTAGGAAGACGGTTTGAAGGCTGCTTTAGATGAGCTTTTGTTAGGGGAATGTGCTAAAGGCTCTCTGGAATGGCTAAAATGAGTAGGTAACTTGATGTCCTCCAGCTTTTTGGACTATCCTTGCCACAGCCATGGCTACTGACTATACTTGCTGGTACCTAAGAAACTTGCCATTCAAATATCTTGGTGAAAGGTTCAGTTAATCAATTTTAGACAGTAAACTGGCATGTCAAAGGAACCATTCCAAATTTAAGTAGGACCAAGTCCATTTTGCAGAGGACAATTTGGGGATGTGAAGGAATTAAAGAGTGCTTTAAACATGTGCAAGGGATGGTGTACCTATTTCACCTGTTCAAAGTCTCCCCCTCCCCTCTCCCCATGCAAAAATAGCTCAAATGATTGTTTTGCCAAATTTAGGAGGCTGGAGGAAAGCACTGTCAGATTGCCATTTTAAAAGATCTAAAGATTTACCAAGGAGGACTACTTTCACTGGCATGGTGCATTAATCCATTTCCTTCATGATGCTGTAAACCAGCTCTGAAGCATTTAGAGCACCCTCTTGTGCCCCCCAAATCCTGCTCTGATGGCACCAGGCTATAAATGCCTGGGTGAAGTAATCATCACCTGGAATATTTCTCTTCTTCATTACTTCTGTTACGGACAATACAAGCAGAGTGTTTTTATAAGAAAAATAGAACACAAACTGCAGATGTAACAAAAATATATGGACACACTTATCATCTCTTTTGATCCCTGTCCCAGAAAGTCCCTGAATGTAGTGTGTGCGAAGAAACTGTTGTGAAACTGTGAACTGATTCCTTAATTCAATTACAATTTCTTTGGCAATAGCTTTGTATTTATGTATTCACTTCATTTATTACTCACCCCAGCTGTGCAACTCTGGATGCAAAAAGAGCATCAGAAACAATCCATATCTTAGAAAATGAGGGATGAAAACAGATACTGTAATGCACAAACTTACAAATGGATTCCCAGATCCCATTAAATGGAGTGGGACACCTGATAAAATAGAGAGGTTTTTAATAATTTTCTGGAATATGAGAAAAGAAAGTACTGTATGGAAACCTATAGAAATACATTCCATAATATGGGGAACTCCACAGAGAAAGTTGCTGTCTTGTCTAAGTCATATAAACCGTGTCAAGAGGTCACCTGAACTTCAGCAGGCCTTTTTGAACTAGTATTACTGGAGTTGTGAACCAGAGCCGGTAGCATTGCATCCCATCGGTGCATAATAGCCTTGCCTCGGGGAAGTTTGCTGATTTAAAGATCAGTAAGACATGTACTTCAGTGTCAACTATAAAGAAGTTAAATCGAAAGATACATAAAATGGCAGGTCCATCAATGAAAGGGCAATGTTACATCTTGCCTCTGATCCTCCCTCCTTCCCAGTCTTTCTGTTTAAATTTTCTATGGCCCAATGAAGAATTAACACTAGCATGTCTGCCAGACAAACTGCTGTTGTGTAACACTCTGCAGATGCTTTTGAGGCAAGCCAAAATGCCTGTCCATTGATACAGGATGACATTCATCGGCATCCATGTTGGTAAATGAGCAGCCATCTGGGCCACAGTATTTATCTGATGCATTTTTCCATGAAAGAGATCAACAGTAAAAAGATTGAGAGAATGAGAGAGAGGGAAAAAATGGCAATAAGTTCTATTTTCAATTTTTTAAAAAAGCTGGTGTGAAATTCTCCGTACATATTGTCTGCCCTGAACGCAAAACAGTATGCATAATGTTACTATCCATTTTTAAAAAAAATACCTATCATGATGCTATCAAAGCTATGGGTCACATGTTATAGAATTACACTATTTCACTATTACCAACTATTATGAATTCTTATGCAATTATAAGTATGCAATTAAGTACTATATTTACAAGTAGTCCTCAACTTACAGCTGTCCATTTAGTTTGAAGTTACAATGGCACTGAAAAGGGTGACCAATCACCATTTTTCACATGACATTGCAGCATCATGTGATCAAAATTAAAGTTATTTGGTCATGTGATCAAAATTCAGACGCTTGGCAACTGACTCATATTTATGTTGGTTGCAATGTCCTGGGGTCATGTGATCTCCTTTTGTGACCTTCTGATGAGCAAATTCAATGGGGAAGCCAGATTCACTTAACAATTGTGTTACTAACTTAACAACTGCAGTGATTCACTTAACAACTGGGGAAAGAAAGGTCGTAAAATGGGCTGAAACTCACTTAACAACTGTCTCTTAGTGACATAAATTTTGGGCTCAGCTGTTGTCATAACTTGAGGATTGCCTGTACCACCATCACTAATATACTTGGGAATCTTTACTGATTTCATTAACCAGGCAACTATTACAATCAGGTGTAGATCAATTTTTTCAATGATTATTCACAGTAAATTAAATTGCTAGCCTACTGCTTCTTTATCTACACTTTCTCCTGTTTCCATCATGGCCAAAAAGATGCTGAACCTGATAAAAAACCAATTAACCAGGAAAGGAAGGAAACTACTCAGTTGATCCAGAAGAGGATCTCCTTCAATGATGAGTAGATACCAGTGGAGAAGCTTTATAATTAGCCTTGCAAATAACTATCTAGAAAAACTGCAGAGCCTTGTTCTTGAAGAATATTGGTTTGGGTTTATTCACCACAGATGGATCTCCAGAAAGAGAAACCTGGTTTTGCCAGAGTGATGTTGTGTCTTATGGTCTAAACCAGGGGTGTCAAACTCAAGGCCCGGGGGCCGGATCCAGCCTGCTTAGATCTGCTCCATGGGGCTGCCCTGGAAACAGCAAAAGACTGGCCTGTGGTGCCTCTGCCAGCGAAAATGGAGCTCGGGAGCCTGTTTTCTCTGGCAGAGTGCTTGGGCCACAACAGGCACCCCCGACACGAGTGATGTCGAGTTGGCCATGCCCACTCCACCTATGCCTACTCCACCCATGCTCACTCCACCCATGCCCACTCCACCCATGCTCACTCCACCCATGCTCACTCCACCATCCTGAGGTCAAACACACCCTGATGTGACTCTCAATGAAATCGAGTTTGATTTCATTGGTCTAAACTTCTATTTGGACCTGTCACTTTGCTCTGTCTTAGTTCCCTGAGTAAAACCATCAAGTCTTTCCTTTGTTTTCTGATATTTTCTTTAGCTCTCAAGCATCTGTCTGTAAGGAAAGGAGCAGGATTCTTCTTATAAAAGTTCCGAGCAGATCACTTGCAGAGGCCAGCTTTTGAAATGAGGCTGAAAGTTATGAGCAATTGAGGTTGACATGGCCTAGGGCTGCATTTACTTACCCCTGACCTAGATAGCAATCTGAGCAATCACAAACATCACTTGGTAACAGTGTTCCCCAATATGGCAAGAAGCTAAATTACATTTCTATTTACAATCGTGATTTCTGAGTTTACACCAATACGTGAGAATAATTTTGCATAAGAGATGCCCTCATTTTCTTCTTGTACACTTTGTGAGGTTCGCAGAAGATTTTGTTTACACAACATAGCTCATCCAATATTCCACTGTTCTGAAGTTAAATACATTGGTGTCGAGAGGGACCATCATTGTCAGATACTCGCTTGCTATGAAGAAGGCGGCAAGACAGTTTTTGCCAAAAACAAAAAACCTGTTTTGCACACCTACACAAATTATAAATCAAGGTTGGTGTCATTTACCTATCCCATCCTCTCTCTTTTTTTTTTCCCATGGGAAGAAGTGAAAATTAAAATGAGTAGCAAGAGGAAATTTCCAGAGCAGCCCTACATTGTACATCTACTCTAGGCTCTGTGTTAGTCGCAGGAAAAGAAGAGTAATTCCCCTTTAACATTCTTGTCCCTATTCCAGCAATGCTGCTGACTTAGATTGGGCTAGTTTAGACCCAAACAACCCCCAAGATGATTTGCATTAAACTACACCCCTCAGGCCTTGGAGCTGAGTGATTCCTGGTATTTGCACAACGCGCTAACTCCGCCTATGATACAGTTACGCATATTATGAGAACTCTGCCGGAGAGCGAATAGGAGGGAGTAATCTGTCTAAAGGAGGATGTTGTAATAATTTTGAAAGGAATATTAATTTAAGCAAAAGCTCAAAAGATGAAAGTATTTCCACACTAAAAGCAAGATTGCTCATGCTACCTCTTCCTCTCCCAACCTCTCTTTTCTTACACACTGACAGTTCTCTATGGTTAAGGTAGAATTTACTACTTTAAAAGGACTGTGACTCACAGAGGCCAGGTGACAGTTGCTCTTTTCGGTGTTTAGAACTATAATTCTTTTCAATTATCAAAGACATAAATTACTATTATTTCCTTAGCAAATCGAACATCTCCCTTAAACATGTGAAGGAAAAATTGCTGGTTGTCTAGTGAATTTTTCTCTTGGAAAAAAATCCCTGCTTATTCTTAATATACAAGTTCAATGAAAGTTCAAAAGTTTATCAGCACAAAACCTGCATTCTGTAATTTGCCTGCTAGTGTCCCTATCCATTATTGAAATATCCTGAATTGAGTAGACTTTCTGGGGGAAGGGGACTTGATCCTCTTTATAAAAGTAATAGCACAGCATATTTTCAGAGTGTGGGGCGGTGCCTATTGATCAGAATCCGACCACAGATGGTGTTAGCAGAAAGGAAGCTGGCAGCGGTACAAGATGTGCCAATCACAGGAACGGATTTTGACTTTCGCAGGAAAATATTCTTTCAGGCCAGCACAATTCTTCAAGGATCCATCGCGTGAAGAATTCTGATCACACAGTATTATTTGGGGTGGGTGGGGGAGTGGGAAGGTGCAATGCCATAAAGTTAAATAGGATAACTAAAATAAACATTGTGGAATTCAGTCTACTTGTTATCTAGTGTGGCTGCATTGCAAGAGAATCAGTACAGTAATTCTAAAGTGGAAAGTACTTTACAAGTAAGATTAACTGATATAATAAAAGGTGGCCAGGATTTAATTGTTTAATTGCAATGAGTTTGGAATTGCTACCTTAGAAGACTGAGCAGAACAGAGCAGAGCAGTCTATTTGTTTACAAGTCCATAATTCTGATACTGGAATTTCTAACCATCTTTCGCAGTTGGAAATTGTTAAGTTCGGGAAGTAACGAGGCTGGAGACCAGGATAGTGACAACAGCTCTTTAATATAGGGTGAACCCAGCAACCTGGCTGGGGAAAAACCTCTCCTTATATACTGTTTAACCGGCGGCTTCAACCAATCAGCAACGTGCTTGTTTCCCGCCAAAACATTTAAAGATACATAACACTCCTCCCCTCCCAGAAAACACTTTACCTATATTTACATATTATTTACATGTTATTTTTCGACGTAGTCACGCAAATAACCTGGGCGTCTCCTGATTCTTTCGGACCTGCGCCGTTCAGTCCCTGGGAGTCGGGTGAGCTGGGCGGAGGGCTTGCTCCTCCCAGCTCTTTCTCTAGGCCATCCGGCCCTGGATTACTGCAGACTTTTTCTAGGCCATCCGGCCTTGGATTACTTGCAGAGTCGTCCCTGCTGTTTCCAAGGGGAACCTGATGGCGTCGCTGGACCTCCTGGGACTCAGCTAAGTCTTGCGCCTCTCCCGGGTTACGGTCAGCTGTGGGTTCAAATAATGTGTGGTCATGGTCTGTTTCATTTAGCTCGGATTGTTCGGCTATTCGTTTTCTTATTTGATCTATGTGGCGCCTCCATACTCGGTTGTCTTGTAACTCAACTAAGTATGACTTTGGACCGGTTGCTTTTATGATTTGCCCTGCCAGCCAACTTGGGCCGTCCCCATAGTTGCGGGCCCACACTCGGTCGCCTATGCCCATTTCTCTAGTTTTTTCCAGTTCCCCCTTGTAACCCTCTGGTGTGTAGTGGGGGTTTAAGCGGTTGAGTGGGCACCGGAGCTTCCGTCCCATCAATAATTCGGCTGGGCTTCTGCCTGTTGCAGTGCTGGGGGTTCTATGCTGAACGGCCAGAAAGAAATCTATTTTTGTTTGCCAGTCGCCTGGCTTGAGTCTGGACAATGCCTCTTTAGCGCTCCGGACGGAACGCTCTGCAAGGCCATTCGACGCAGGGTGGAAGGGCGCAGAGAGGGCATGTCGGATGCCCTCATCTGCCAAGTATTCCTCAAACTGGGTTGCCGTGGTGCGGGCGTTATCGGATACTAGCGTGTCGGGCAACCCGTGGGTTGCAAATAGGTGCCGAGGGCTGCGATTACTGCCTCGGCTGTCATGGATCTCATGAGAATGATTTCCAACCATTTAGAAAGCGTCGACTACCACTAGGAAGGTTTGGCCGTGGAAGGGCCAGCAAAATCAATGTGGATTCTTGACCAGGGCCCTTGGGGTTTTCCCATTCCTGACTGGGGCCGTTGGGGTAGTGGTCTGGATTCCTGGCAGGCCAGGCATTTCCCTACCCTCTCAGCAATTTCTGAGTCCATTAATGGCCACCAAACATAGCTTCTCGCTAGCCCCTTCATCCTTACGATCCCTGGGTGACCCTCGTGGAGAAGGTCCAATACCTTTCCCCTCAATTTCTCCGGGATCACCACTCGATCGCCCCATAGCAGGCACCCCCCTTGAGCCGAGAGTTCCCCCCGCTTCTTCACAAATACCTTAAAACACTCGCCCAGCGCAGCGGGCCACCCTCTTTGTACCCAACCCAGTACCGTTCTTAAGGTAATGTCCGGTAAGATGCCCGAGCCACTTCCTTAGATGTGACTGGGCCAGAGTCCAGAGAGTCAATCAATAGTACAGGTGCCCCCGGAGTGGGGTCCTCGATTGCCCCTGGCAGTGGGCATCTGCTTAATGCGTCCGCATGCCCCAGGTCTTTTCCTGGTCGATGCTGCAGCTTGTAGGAGTAAGCAGCCAAAAAGATAGTCCATCTGGTCAATCGGGGTGAAAGTGCCACCGGCGTTGGGCGGTCGCCAGCCAATAATCCTAACAGTGGCCTATGGTCTGTGACAATTTCAAAGTTTCTGCCAAAAACGTATTCGTGAAACTTCTTGACCCCTGACACTATAGCTAGGGCTTCTTTGTCCAACTGGCTATAGTTCCTCTCGGTTGAGGACATCGTTCTTGAATAGAAGGCTATTGGGGCTTCTGTGCCATTTGGAAGGCTGTGGCTGAGCACAGCCCCACTCCGTAAGGGAGCGTCACAAACTAGAACCAATGGCAAATTGCTGTGATACTGGATTAGCAAGCTATTGCTCGAGAGTAGGTTTTTTACTGCTTCGAAAGCCTTTGCTTCCGCCTTCCCCCAAGACCATGCAGCATTCTTTCCCAACAATTTATGTAGCGGCTCGGCAATCGTTGCCTTATTTTTTAAAAAAACCGCGTAAAAGTTCACTAAACCCAGGAAAGCCTGTAGCTCTGTTTTGTTTTTGGGCGCTGGAGCCTTTCTTATTGCCTTGACCTTGCTCTCGGTGGGGTGAATTCTCTTGTCTATTCTGTAGCCCAAGAATTCTCTGATTCTACCCCTATTTGGCATTTGTTCACTTTAACCTTTAGACCGGCTGACGGAAAATGCCCAAAACTTTTCTCAACGCTCCCCAATTCCTCTAAATTTTCTGCTGATATCAATACATCATCAGTAGGGACTACCCTGGGAGCCCTTGCAGAAGTCGCTCCATTAAATTTTGAATAGACCTGGTGCCACACTCACCCCAAACTGTAATCGGGTACACTTGAAAGCCCCCTATGAGTCACAATCGTTTGGGCTTGGCTGTGTTGGCGTCTACGGGCAGTTGTTGATAGGCTTGAGCCAAATCTAATTTGCAAAGACTTGCCCTTGCCCCAGTGAGTGCAGCAAGTGTTGCACCACGGAACTGGGTAAGCGCTTTTGCAAGGCTTTGTTTAACGTTGCCTTGTAATCAGCGCAGATTCTAACTGACCCATCTGGTTTCACTGGGTGACGATTGGCGTCTCCCACTTTGGCATGATCGACTGGCACCAGTATCCCTGATTTATGAGCTTGTCTATCTCCTATCAATCTTGGGTTTAAGGGCAAAGGGACCTCCTTGCTTTAACCGGATAGGGGCTACCTGGGGTCTAAGTTGAAGGAAATAGGGGTCCCCTTGTACTTGCCCAGGCAGTCCTTGAACACATCTTGAACTCACTCATGAGTGCATCTTTAGGTTACAGTCACTTGTAGATGCCAGTCACTCCCATGCCCAATGCACGGAACCAGTCTAGTCCCAACAAACTTGGCAGGGTCCCTTCGACGATCGTGATGGGCAGGGTCTTCTTGTGTGGTCCGTACTCGACTCGGACGGAGGTGGTCCCTCGAACAGGGATGCGATTCCCTTGGTAGTCGTGGACTCGTAGCCGTTGTGTTTGCAGGTGGCGCTTTGCTACTGTTGGCAAAGCTTTGCAAAGTGTCCCAGGACATGATGGTGATCGCTGACCCGTGTCCACTTCTAGTCGGCACGGCACTCCTTCTATTTTGGGTTTGGTGAAGATTTTCTTCTCCACTGGTTGCTGTGACCTATGATCACGGTCGCTCGATTTGAAGTTCGCGCCTTTTTTGTTTGAGCCAATCACGGGTCGCCTTGCCGATCCCGCGCTCTGATTGGCCGATTTGAATTTTCGGCGGGAAGGTTGGGGAGCTCGACAGACTTGAGCTAGGTGCCCCTTCTTCTCGCACCGCCGACATGTAGCGTCCTTGAACTTGCATTGTTGGTGCTGGTGTTGTCCTCCGCAACTTCCGCATTCCTCCCGGTCTTCTTTGCCACGTTTCTCGGTACGACAAACCCCTTCCTCATCCTCGCCGTCTGATTCGGTCTGGATCTCTTCTTGGTGCACCGGGGTTGATTTTGTGCTCGCCTTCGGTGTGAGTGGCTTTTGCAGGGTCTCCGCCGCTTGGGTGGACATTTCATGCGCTCTGGCTTCGTCCAGAGCGTTTGCCAGCGTTAGATTGCTTTTTGATAGCAGCCGCCTCCGCAAACGCATGTCTCTGACCCCACGGATGAGTTGCTCTAGCAGCGCCTCGTCCAGGTCTCGGTACCCACAGTCTTTGGAGGCTTTCCGCAGGGCGGCCATGTAGTCGCTGATGGATTCGCCCCCTAGCTGTCGGCGCTCTCCAAATTCAAAACGCCGCACGTATTTGGACGGCGTTGGCGCGAAATGGTTTTTTAGCAGGGTTTGCAGAGTTTGCCACGATACCGATTGTACCGGCGTTGGCTCTGCCAGGGCTTCCGCGATGTCAATGACCTCGGGACCGCAGTGGCTCAAGAAATATGCCCTTTTGCGGTTGTCTGGAACTCCTTGCAGTTCGTTTGCTTCTAGGAAGCTTTCGAAACGGGTCATGTACGTTCCCCATTTCTCTCTGGCTGGGTCAAACGGCGCGGGCGGAGTGTAACTGGCCATCTCCGCGTTTCTGCCCTGGGTTTGCTGGGTTCGGTTCTTCCGTGCTTCAGCTCGGTTCTAGTGCTCCTTAGCCTCGAGATCCCACCCTCGTCGCCAGTGTTAAGTTCGGGAAGTAACGAGGCTGGAGACCAGGATAGTGACAACAGCTCTTTAATATAGGGTGAACCCAGCAACCTGGCTGGGGAAAAACCTCTCATACTGTTTAACCGGCGGCTTCAACCAATCAGCAACGTGCTTGTTTCCCGCCAAAACATTTAAAGATACATAACAGAAATGTATCCCTAGACCTACTGAAAACTAGGATAGTAATTTTAGTAACAGAGTCATGGACATATTGAGTCTGTTTATTTCAGGACCAGGTTATTTGAAGAACCATCTTCTCTTTTATGAACCTACTTTTCTATTGAGTTCCTTTTTGAAAACTATCTACTGAGGCTAGAGAGAGGACCTTTAGCAACACTTGGTTGTTAGAATTCATTTCTGAGAGGAATGATCTGTAATGGGTAATCTCATGGCTGCTTAGATCAACTGTTACCCAGTTGTTATTCTAACACTTTATTTTATTTTTAAACTGCTGCTGTGTGTTTCTCTCCTGCAACTTCATCACTTTACAGTGCCAGGTTCTGGATAGTTGCCGTTCGGAGCCACTTATTAATCTATAGAATGATGGATAGAAAACATGTTCATAAAAAAAAGTTTTGCTACTGAGAAGCAGATTAGCTTTTGAGTTGAGTGCAGAAATGGATGGAGTTTTTCATTGTAGTTACATATGTGCTAGGACCTCCAAGCACTTCTTGGATGCATTAAATGAAGACATTTCCCTAAAGAAGCAAATGTTGTCATATGGATCTTGCAAGTGGAGAACTGGAGGTGTCTGTAATTGTGGGGTGGGCAAGTGGAAATGAATTTAATTCATTTTATTATTGTTAGTAAGGCCAGAGCACAAACCTTGATGTAAGTTTGATATCTTCTGTCAGACCTTACCCAGAGGATCCATTTACTGTAATTATTAACACTGAATAAAGATCCCACTGTTAAGTCATTTTAACAAGGAAGACCTTGCACAGTTAATTCAGTGCCTTACAAAGAATTGGTACAAATAAAGAAGTGGTGTGATAGGAATAATATTTCCTGAACTGTCCATTATATTAGAGCAGCATTTCTCAATCTCAGCAACTTTAAGATGTGTGGGCTTCATGTCTTAGAATTACCTAGCCAGCTTGCTGGCCACCATTTTAGAGTCTTTTTTTTATAAAGGATTCCTTCTGAACTTTGTTAGGAATAAAATTAATAATTTGGAAATAAAATACAACTGATTTGTTTTCTCCACCATATGAACCCCCAAATAAGACTCCTTGATATTCTTCTAATCACTATTGCCAAAAATTACTTTCTTCCCATTCTGAAGGTGGGAACATGTTACAATTTGGTATGGTGTAAAGATGAACTATTGAATTACATTGAGGAGGTCTAGACTGAAGTTCTTTCTCAACCATAAAATTCACCAGATAATAAATATCTACAATTTTCCATAATATACAGACTTCTAACCTCTGATTGTCCCACAAAGATAATATGAGAAGAAACTTAAAGTAAAGATAACATGTTCACTGTATACAGTAAAATATCACATGCCTCATATGTAAATGAGAATCAGTTTGATGTAGTGGTTACGGCACCAGGCTAGAAAATGGGAAACCATGAGTTCCAGTCCTTCCTTAAGGACAAAGCCAGGTAGGTGACATTGGGGCAGTCACCTCCTTCAATCTGGGAAGGAGGCAATGGCAAACTATTTATAAAATGTTGCCCCCAAAAACCCCCCGCAGAGACTTGTATAGGCAGTCTGAAGGAGTCAGCAATGACTTGAATGCACCAACAATTTAAAAAAAATCTAAATATCCTATATGTAATTAGTATGGCCTTCTATTTCTCCTCACAGAAATGGTTCCGTTTTGTTTTCTTTGTTTGCTCATCACCTCATATATTCTAGGCAGTATCAGTAAATAATAAATAAATGTGATAATCCTGTATCACAGATTACATGTTCCATTCCTGCCCAGAGTTAGTCACTAAGGGTAACCATTTAGGCATACCACAGCTTTCTAGAATGCTTGGATCCTTCCCAAACATTCTCAGGGGCTTTGCATACATATTTTCCTGAAGTGTTTATGACTGCATGTTTCTTCTAAATGCTTGCTTAAGTGTTCTAAGATTAAGTTGGTTTTAGACAGTCCTCCCTTAATATTAAGAAAAGTTTGCATCCACAACTTTATTCTGTAGCAAATCTCAGTTGACCAGCTTTTGTTCTTAACAATTTTAGTTGTATATGGAAAATGAAGAGAGGTCTCCTTAGCTAAAGCCATCCATGCGCCAATTACACTTCTCTATTATCCCATTGTTTTGCTTAGACCAGATGAACACAGCAACACAGCTAATCTAACAGCTACATATTTGACATGTGAATAGACACTGTGCTCTAGGACTCTAACCCTAACCCCAACCCATATTATATACCTAAGTTATTTATGAGTTGCTTCTGAAATTTGTAGACCTCCTATGTTGTTAATATTAGAGAATTAATGTCAAATCCAAGGTAAATTTAATCATGACCATCAGATGGAAGAGGAAAATCATACAGAAATGTGCTATAAATTATCAGTTATATTGTTTTCCATGTTGTATGAACCCAACTAATTTTTCTAGTATGGTTTATGAATGTTTGCAGTTGCTTCTAGCCATAAAATGAGTCAGAAGCATTTTTAAAAATAAACTATAGTATACCATGATATGTGAACCCATCATATATCAGAGCATATATCTTGTATGGAAAAGGAAGAAAATTTTATATTATATGGTTTAGAAAGTGTTAGTATTATCAAACATCAATTAAATAGGAACATATCTTTGATTTTAAAAATAATAAACCCAACCAGAGGCATTCAGAGCAAATTAAACACTTTATTTATTGATGTAGTTTACTATATTGACCCTCTGAATGCTATTAGACTTTATAATTTGCTTATAATTGGATAGTTACATTTTATTAAATTTAGGCTCTTTCATGTATAAATGTATAGAATCAGTTTATGATACAAATCTTTAGAACTTGCTTGAATACATATATTCAACAGGTTAATATATTATTGTAATTGTGTTAAGATACACAGTCAAGAAATAGATTTCTGTGGGAAACATAGAGTAAATTTATTTTGGTTTTCCACTTGTGACCTGTTTTCCCAAGCAGCCACAGTATTACTCCTAAATTGTGCAGTTGTCCATTGCATCAATTCTTCTTTTGCGCTGTGTGAGAAGGAAGTTTGAGATGAGCTGATCTTTGTTTGCCTGCTTGTCCAGTTTGTTGTCTAGCAACACATTTTTGGAGAATAGCTTTGAAAACTCTATTTTTTCCCCTTTCGCCTCTAATTTGCAGATTTCCCCAGAGCACTGCCTTCTTGCCATTCCTCGTTATCTATATTCTCCAAGCCACAATTCAAAACACACTGATGATGTCTCCTCGAATGGTGATGAAATGTTTGCAACAAAATTGCCATGCTTGGAGCTCAAACCAATATAATATTAATATTAATATTCAAACACATTTCAACTATTGGAGGAGTTTCAGTTTGTGAATCTGTTGTACATTTTCCTGGATCAAGGGATTGTTATTATGGTCACTCATTCGTTGGTCAACTCATAGCGGACTATTGCAATGTACTCTGTAAGGAGATGCCTTGGAAGACCATTCAGAAGCTCCAGCTATGAACCCTAAAGCAGCAGGTGGGGTAGCAATGGGTGAGTCTTATTATACCCATGTTACATCCCTGCTACCAGAAGCTAGCTATTTGAGGGACTGCCTTCTGCTACACTGATCGATTAAACAATGTAATTTAGCAGCACTCAGAAAATGGGCTTTCTCTGCCACAGCACCTGCTGTTTGGAGATGTGTACAGTCACTTTGCCTGCCTTTGAGCAGTCTTTAAAAATGTCAGTTTTTCCTCAAGACTTGGGTATTTGGTGGGCCTCTGAAATTTGAGGTAATGTGAAAGAATATAATGTTGTTCTCTCAGATGAATGTTGTCTTTTTTTTATAATGTATTTTTTTTCTTTTAATTTTATGAAGCTGTTTAGAGTGATTCTGGAATTGGGCGACCTAGACATTTTCTAGTCAAAGTTCAGGATTTCTGGGCAGTCAGGCAAAGTTTGGAGGACAAAAGATAGAAAGACAGGCTGCTATAATAGAAGGTGTTCTAGCACTCCAGGGTTCTCAGGCAGAGGTACATATATCAAAACTTCCATCAATCACCCAAAATCTAGTACAGATCAAAGCTACTTGTGAAAAAATAGGTTAGAAGCAATAACCTCCTTTATTGCTGAATAGAAGATCACTGGTTTCAATACTCCTATGAAGCTCTTCCACCCAGTCTTTCACTTTGTTATTTCTTTGTCTGGGAGTCTCTGTGATGCTAGCAGTGATATTCTTATAGATCAAGGGACCAATCCAGGGTCACGTTATGGAGCTTGATTGTGTCATGAGTCTACTGCTAGAGTCTTCTTCGAAAGAATCCAGTCCAATACCTTAAAAAGCCCTCTTTTTATTTCAAGCATTTTTACTTCATAGGATCCCTTCCTTTCTTCCCTGCTTGACTAGTAGAGGAAAAGATATTTGCAATTGTTATGTTTGTGTGGGATGTCTCAATGGCATATATAACTCAAAACCTAATAAATTCAACGGTTAAGCAAAATTCAAGCTCACTGCTAAGTTAGATTGATCAATGGTCTGACTTGCCAGATGGCTCCCATTCACATACATATTATCAATCCTTTAAGTGTCAAGAAAGCCACCATGGCAATTTCAAGAATGCTATGGAAGCTGAAATCCAGTCCAAGTTGCTTTCTGTCCCATTGTGTACTAAACAAAATCAAGGCAGGATTTGTGTGTGTGTGTGTTTCTCATATTTGCTTCAAGCTCTGGACTTTTTCCAGGTTCTTCTATTAACAGTTCTTTCATACCTTCCCCATAACACAAATAGCAATAGCACTTAGCAATAGCACAAATAGCAATAGCACTTAGACTTATATACTGCTTTACAGTGCTTTACAGCCTTCTCTAAGTGGTTTACAGAGTCAGCATATTGCCCCCAGCAATTTGGGTCCTCATTTTATCCACCTTGGAAGGATGGAAGGCTGAGTCAAGCTTGAGCCTGGTGAGATTTGAACTGCCAAATTGCAGTCAGCCAGCAGTCAGCAGAAGTAGCCTGCAGTATTGCACTCTAAACACTGTGCCACTGCAGCTCATAATAAAGGAATAAAGATATCATTTCTGTAGATGTGACTCCCACAAATGTATAAGATGACATTTAAACATTTCTAACAATCATTTCTAAAGTGGATAATGAGTCAGTTGGTGGTGTGGTTAGGGCATCAGGCTAAAACCCCAGAAACACAGAACACTTTTCTTCTTTATTTAGCACAAAGCCAGCTGGATGACCTTTGGCCAGTCATTTGCTTTCAGACCTAGGAAGAAGGAAATCTTGCCAAGAGGCCTGCAGGGACTTCTCCAGACAGTGGTCACAAGTCAACATTTATTTGTGGTGGCACGTCAGTTATCCCAGTACCTGGATGAAACGGTCTATCTGGACCCGTTCCAGTCCGGCTTTCGACCTGGGTACAGCACAGAGACGGCTTTGGTCACGTTGGTTGATGATCTCTGGAGGGCTCGGGACAGAGGTTATTCCTCTGCCCTGGTCCTTTTAGATCTCTCAGCAACTTTTGATACCATCGACCATGGTATCCTGCTGCGCCGGTTGGGGAGTTTGGGAGTGGGAGGCACCGTTTTTCGGTGGTTCTCCTCCTATCTCTCCGACCGGTCGCAGACGGTGTTGGCAGGGGGGCAGAGATCGACCGCGAGGCGCCTCACGTGTGGGGTGCTGCAGGGGTCGGTTCTCTCACCCCTCCTGTTCAACATCTATATGAAGCCACTGGGTGAGATCATCAGTGGTTTTGGGGTGAATTACCAACTGTATGCTGATGACACTCAGCTGTACATTTCCACCCCAGGCCAGCCCAACAAAGCTGTCGAGGTGCTGTCCCGGTGTTTGGAGGCCATGCGGGTCTGGATGGGGAGAAACAGGTTCAAGCTCAACCCCTCCAAGACAGAGTGGCTGTGGATGCCGGTATCCCGGTACAGCCAGCTGCAGCCACGGCTGACTGTCGGGGGCGAATCATTGGCCCCGATAGAGAGGGTGCGCAACTTGGCCATTCTCCTGGATGGGCGGTTGTCCTTTGAAGAACATCTGATGACTGTCTCCAGGAGAGCTTTTCATCAGGTACGCCTGATTCGCCAGTTGCGCCTGGACTACTGCAATGCTCTCCACATGGGGCTCCCCTTGAAGAGCACCCGGAGGCTTCAGTTGGTCCAGAATGCAGCTGCGCGGGTGATTGAGGGAGCCACTCGTGGCTCCCATATAACACCTATCATGCGCAAGCTGCACTGGCTGCCTGTGGTCTTCCGGGTGCACTTCAAGGTGCTGGTTACCACCTTTAAAGCGCTCCATGGCTTAGGACCAAGGTATTTACGGGATTGCCTTCTGCCACCGTTTGCCTCCCACAGACCCGTGCGCTCCCATAGGGAGGGCCTCCTCAGGGTGCCGTCAGCCAGACAATGTTGGCTGGCGACCCCCAGAGGGAGGGCCTTCTCTGTGGGAGCTCCTACCCTCTGGAACGAGCTTCCCCCAGGACTTCGTCAACTTCCAGATCT